>NC_041392.1:183394335-183476210 GCF_002162155.2 Triticum dicoccoides | reverse complement strand
TATAAGGAGATAAGATTCCTCTTTCTTCCCCCACGCTTTCCTCCTGCCTCTCCGTCCTTGAGCTCCAGTGCCCAAGTTCTCATTCCCCTTGTCTCAAGAAAGCACTCAACCATGTCCGGATCTGGAGGTCAAGGCAAGTGGATGGCCTCCTCCGTTAAGGAGGAGAACATCGCTGAGCTTCGGGCGGCCGGGTACCTGGCGAAGGAAATCGCCCATCGTCTTCCAGCCCGCGGACAGATCATCCCCACACCGAAGCCCAACGAGAGGGTAGTGTTCATCCCCCACTTCCTCTACGGGCTAGGGTTTCCACTCCACCCCTTCGTCCGCGGGATTATGTTCTACTACGGGATAGATTTCCACGATCTATCCCCGAACTCCTTCCTCAATATCTCGGCATTCATCGTCGTATGCGAGGCTTTCCTCTACATCCACACCCACTTCGGGTTATGGCTCAAAACCTTCAACGTGAAGCCCAAGGTGGTGGACGGACAACACGCAGAGTGCAGGGGCGCAATGGTGCAAGCTCACCAATGTTTCTTGGCCAAAAGGCACATTCATAGAATCTGTCAAGGAATGGCAGAAGCTATGGTTCTACATCACCGAACCCCACGACACCACCTAGGCCGCAGCTGCCGAATTCAACTCCAGTGCTCCTGTGCGGCTCACCTCTTGGGTCGAGAAGAGCCCAAACTGGTGTTCGTTGGACGAGCTGATTGCGCTGCAAACGCGCATCCAAAGCATGATCGATAGGGATATCAAGCTCGTCGACATAGTCCAAGTGATGCTGGTGCGCCGGATCCTCCCCTGCCAGAGCCGAAGCCGTCCTCTATGGGACTTCAACCCGAACAAACACCATACCTTGGTGAGGCTGTTTGAAGTGACTAATGAAGATTCCTGGAAGTTGCTGTTCAAGGGCAATGAGATACCGTCGGCCACCGATTCGGACTGTGGTCACGACATAAGTCACCTCCCCAATGAGGTATGTTATTTTTAACACATCCCTTACTTGCTTGTTTCAAAGGTGATATCTAATGCTTTCATTACCATTGCTTTTTTAGTACTAGTTGAAACAGGCGAAGAAGATTCGGTGCCCGGCTCCCCTGCCCGAAGAGCCAGTCACTCCACGTTTAGCGAAGATGCTGGAGTCGGCGCCTTACAAGGCACCATAGAAGAAGGCCGCAGGAAAGGCCAAGGGGGGTCCGGAGTGGCCCCCGCCGCAAGGGCACTTCGGACGCGGCGTCCGAAGACATGGCCCATTCCCCCGCCGCCGAAGACGAGCGGATGAGGAGGAGGAGGAGGAGAGAGACTCTCCCCCCTACGGGGGGAGGAAGAAGAGGGAGGCCTCCACAATTCTGGAGGCAGAGGCACCCAAAAAGGGGAAGGGCTCCCTAGCGGGTAACTCCGCATGGGACGTTGATGACAGTCCGGAGAGACGCCCCCGCGCCAAGCCTCGAGCCGCATCGTAAGTACTAATACCTTATCCACCCATAAAGTTTCTCCTCCTCATTGTATGAAACAATTGGCAAACGTTATTGTAGTCCGGCCCACAACAGCTCCCAGCGATCTTCGTTAGGAGGCTTGCTGGATTCCAAGGCGATGGACAGCGACTCCCTGCCGGACGCACACTCCCCCAAGACCAAGGAGGATGTGGAGGTGCTGTCCTGAAGGACTGTCTCCGGCGGGGGAGAGGCTCAGGAGGCGCCCGAAGGCGAAACCTCCGTCGCCGGACACCAAGGGGACTCAATCCCCAATGAGACTGGCGTGGAGGGTCGTACATAGTTCGGCCCTCAACCGGACTCAATTCCGGAGACCGGGTGTAACGCCCCGGACACACCCGCCGGTGGTCGTTACTCCTGGCAAGATCTAGACTGGCCTCACAGATCAATACTAGTCTTTTCTGCACACTTTGTACTCACTCATGCGCACCTAGGAGGCTGGGAGCAACTTCCCGGTTGGTCACCCATCCTGACACTACTCCAAGCTGAGCACGCTTAACTTTGGAGTTCTGTCCGAATGGGATCTCGGAAAAGAAGGAATTCCTTATTGATATAAGTAGTCTATCATCTCTAATAAGCCAGGCCATCACACCGAGGTGGCTCCGGAATCCAGCACGCACCCTCCTTCAAAAGAAGGGGGATGCCTGTTGTGCTGGTGGCCCCTATCCAACCAGAGGCACCGGATAACCTGCTGGAGGCGCTATGAGGCGCTTCCATTATGGATTAGCACCGTGCCCTTATGGGCATGGTGATTGAAAAGGTTCAGTCCACCAAGAGCGGATTAACCGAAGCCTGCAGCAGCTTGCTGACAGGTTTTGAGGTAAGAGACTCCGAACAAGTAGAAAATCCCAATGTAGACCAGTAGCCCCTGAGACACTGTCCGGTGTTCGGAAAGAAAAAGCCGGACAGAGGATCAATCTCGTTTTAACAAGAAACTATCTTAATTTTTCTAAAATGCAGGCGTTATTGCTAGCCTCGGCCTTGCATACTGCCAAAGTTTCTAGACTGAGGCAGAAACTAGCGGAGGCCGAGGAGGAGCTGGGCCAAGCGAAGAGGCAGCTCCAGGAGAAACAAGGTAAGCAATAACCTGTTATATATTCGAATTGAATAAAATTGTATGCGATGAGCAAAATGCCATGATTTGTACAGAAGCGACGACCGAGGTCGAGGCCCTGAGAAAGGCCCTGGCCGAAGCCGAGGGGAAGGCTGTCCAACAGCAAGCCGCCCGTAAGAAGCTCAAGGCTCGGGTCGGGGAGGTCCAGCAGGAGCTCCAAGACGTGGTGAAGAAGTGTGAAGCTTTGGAGCACGAGGCGTCGGCTCGAGAGGCCGAACTTACCAAGGCTTGTCAGAGCTCAGAGACCGCACAGAATGAGGCCCGGGACACTCTGCAGGAGATCCAGGAGGCGAAGAAGATTGCAGCGGGTAAGGCATTTAACATGCAAAGCAAGTATGTGGGGATGAAGTACCTTTTACTAACCCGGATTCGGAGTTGCCTAGGGGCTTTGGTGGATCTGCCACGCAGTGTATCCGATGATGTGGAGTTCTTCCGAGCCAGGGAAGGGGATTCTTCGGAGAAGCTGTTCTGGTCGCAGTATGCTGTGCCAGAACATCCGGTGGCCTTTTCCGATCAACTGAAGCAGTTGGTCGAGCTGCATAGGGTGGCCGAACTAGCCATGAAGGATTTCATAATCCGATTATGGCCGGACGAAGCTATACCTAGTAGTTATTTCGGCCTTGAAGCAGGTGGTGGAGGCTTGTCCGTGACTAGATATCGTCAAGCACTAAGTCTGCATCGAGGGTGCCTGCATGGCCTTCGCTCGTTGCAAGATGTGGTGGGCGAAGATGGATGCCGTCGAGGTGGCCAGGGGGCCGCCGGAGGGCAAGGAGCACCGCATACCCGAGCGATAGTTTTGGCATGTTAAATAGCCTGGAGGGATCTCGACTTGTAGCAACGCAGTGCGGGCAGGATGTTATTCTCAAATGAATACATCTATGTTTTGCCTTGTATGAACAAATCCGCCTTGTAATATATAATTTTTATTATGTTTTGATTGTTTCCTCCTGTGCGGCCGTGTTGTATGAAATCTAAGGGTTAACCAGTCGTCGGCTTCAGCCCTCGCGTAGGTAGTACGGAGGTGTTTGGGAGGTGTTTGGATGGAATCTAAACAATGTTGATCCAATTATATGGTCCTTCAAGGAGTTGTTTAGCGCAACGAACCAGGGAACCAGACTATACGGCTTGAACGCCCTCACTTAGCCATAGGAGTTTTATAATAAAACATAGGCGCAGCCCCTGGTATATGAACCAGAGTGCTGTTAGCGTCTGATCGGGAAGTACCAATCCTTCGCGAAATGCAGAAAAATCTCCAACAATTTGCAACCTCCGAACAGCTGACCAGCTCTCACCGCATCATGACAGTCAGTTTTCGGCTTTCTCTACTAAGGTGCTCATCCGGTTTAAACCAGGACACAATCGCAGTAGTTCTCCCTTTACTACCCTAGCCTATGTAGCGGAACGTATGGTAGCAAGCACAGGAGCCGGGCTACCCAACTATTGACCAAAGACATGATTTGGAGCCAATGCATATAATGCTAAATTCGGGGTGCCGAACTATACTTATAGAAAGTGTTCAGACTTTTGGTGGCGTAGTGTAAGGTGCTAAAAAGCCCCTGGCAAACGTCGAACGTACCAAAGTGTACGGGTGCTACCCGATGGGGTTATCCACAGGGAATCTGAAAAATAAAAGAGAGAAAGCAAACAGAAAAGACTTAAAGGTAAAAAGCTGGTGTCCTAAAGCTCCAGCTACAAACTGTTTTCATTGTAATGTTATTAGTACGTCAAGGTGCATTGACACAAATAGTGCAAGAAGCAATAGGCTATTTAACATGTCGAAACCAGGGGAGAGCTGCATATGGGTCCTGGAAAACAGGTAGAGTTATCGTTAACGGAATCACCTAAAAAGTTCCCCATATGTCTGCACTTCTCGCCGTCTTGGTGTATTTATCCCACAAGAGGATCGATGACCAGACCCCCCCGATGGGGCCTGTGGGATTGAGACCTGAAAGGAAAACAAGTAAAAGTGAAAGTATGTGTGTATCCGATGTCGGTATAGCCGTGCCATGGGTCACAAGTTATTTGTGCCTCCGTCAATGCCCATGGAATTTTAAGTGCATAGTTATGTACGCACGTCACGAATGCCACCACTTGATCGGGACTGGGACAGAGGCCGGATTGCTAGACGAGCTCCTGATGAGCCCAGCTCTCCTACTGCAGAGTAGTTCGGACCCTCTTAAGGGTGTCCACGGGCTCGACAACCGAATGAAGGTTCTGCTTGAGAAGGCCGCTTTGTACTTCTGCTGCTAGGGCAGCTGTGTGCTCTTCTATACGGAGAGGGCGTTCCGTATTGCCATTGACTGTTATGACACCGCGTGGACTGGGCATCTTGAGCTTGAGATAAGCATAGTGTGGCACTGCATTGAATCGAGCAAACGCAGTTTGTCCGAGCAGTGCATGATAGCTGCTACGGAATGGGACGATATCGAAGATTAACTCCTCGCTTTGAAAGTTGTCCGGAGATCCGAAGACAACCTCTAATGTGATTGAGCCCGTACAGCGGGCCTCTACACCTGGTATGACTCCTTTAAAGGTAGTCCTTGTAGGCTTGATCCTTGATGGGTTAATGCCCATTTTCCGCGTTCTATCCTGATAGAGCAGATTGAGGCTGCTACCACCGTCCATAAGGACGCGAGTCAGGTGAAGCCCATCAATTATTGGGTCTAAGACTAGTGCGGCTGAGCCCCCATGACGGATGCTGGTCTAGTGGTCCCGGCGATCGAAAGTGATCGGGCATGATGACCATGGATTGAATTTTGGGGCGACTGGCTCTATCGCGTAGACGTCCATAAGAGCATGCTTGCGCTCCCTCTTGGGGATGTGGGTGGCATATATCATGTTCACCGTTTTGACCTGAGGGGGAAACTTCTTCTGTCCCCCTGTGTTTGGCTGTCGTGGCTCTTCATCATCGTCCTTGCTTTGCGATCCTTTTTCCCTGTTCTCGGCGTTCAATTTGCCGGCCTGTTTGAAAACCCAACACTCTCTATTTGTATGATTAGGAGGCTTGTCGGGGGTGCCGTGAATCTGGCATGGACGATCAAGTATGCGGTCTAAGCTGGATGGGCCCAAATTGTTCTTTTGGAACGGCTTCTTCCGCTGGCCAGACTTAGGGCCACTGAATCCGGCATTGACCACCGTATCCTCGGTGTTGTCAGTGCTGTTTTGGCCTTGTATCTATTGCGTCGAGACTTGTCTTTGTTACTTTTAACTTCAGGGGTGCCAGCGTCGCTTGCATTGTTTTTGCTACGAGCCAACCAACTGTCCTCGCCCACACAAAAGCGGGCCATTAGTGCCATGAGGGTCGCCATGGATTTTGGCTTTTCTTGGCCGAGGTGGCGAGCAAGCCATTCATCGCGGATGCTATGTTTGAAAGCTGCTAGAGCTTCCACGTCCGGACAGTCAACGATTTGGTTCTTTTTATTTAGGAACCTTATCCAGAATTTCCTGGCGGACTCTCCAAGCTGCTGAACTATATGGCTTAAGTCATCAGCTTTCGGAGGTCAAACATATGTACCTTGGAAGTTATCGAGGAAAGCCTCTTCCAAGTCCTCCCAACTGCCAATGGAATTTTTAGGCAGACTGTTTAGCCAATGCCGAGCTAGCCCCTTGAGTTTTAGAGGGAGGTATTTGATGGCGTGAAGGTCATCTTCGTGTGCCATATGGATGTGGAGAATGAAGTCTTCGATCCACACCACGGGGTCCATGGTCCCATCGTATGATTCTATGTTCACGGGCTTGAATCCTTCGGGGAATTCATGGTCCAGGACCTCATCAGTGAAGCAATGATGGTGTGCGGGGCCTCTGTATCGGGCTGTATCGTGACGCAGCTCTCATGGAGTTCGTCTGTGGTGTTTGGCCTGCGCATGACTGGGTTTGTCACGTCCTAATAGGTGGCTGTTGTCACGTGTCGAGGTGCGTCCTCGCGATCCGTAGATTGATCTGGTAGGTCCTGCTTTATTGTTTAGGTTCTGCCGGAGGTCATATGTATGGACGTGGGCAAATTTACCTTTGCCTGAGTGATGAGGCGGGGTGGGCTGGTGTTCGGCATGAGCTGCCGTTTTGTCCCGACGACACGGTGGTTGGTCAGCCGCATTGTATGATGGTGGTATATATTCCGGCGCCTCCTCGTTGAACTGAGGTAGCAATTTGCACTTTGGGTAGCTTTTGGTTGGGCGCTTGAGGTCGTATTCTTCGGCTGCTACGACATCAGTCCATTTAACATTGAGCAGATCCTGGTCAGCTTGAAGCTGCTGCTGCTTCTTCTTCAGGCTCCTTGCAGTGGCTATTAGCTGGCGCTTGAAGCGCTCCTTCTCAAGAGGTTCCTCATGCACGATGAAATCCTCGGTGCCGAGGCTCACTGTCGGTGTCAAAACCAGCGGATCTTGGGTAGGGGGTCCCGAACTGTGCGTCTAAGGCGGATGGTAACAGGAGGCAGGGGACATGATGTTTTACCCAGGTTCGGGCCCTCTTGATGGAGGTAAAACCATACGTCCTGCTTGATTTATTCTTGATAATATGAGTAGTACAAGAGTTGATCTACCACGAGATCGAAGAGGCTAAACCCTAGAAGCTAGCCTATGATATGATTGTATGTTGTCCGACGGCTAAAACCCTCCGGTTTATATAGACACCGGAGCGGGCTAGGGTTACACAAGGTCGGTTACAAAGGAGGAGATATACATATCCGTATTGCCTAGCTTGCCTTCCACGCCAAGGAGAGTCCCATCCGGACACGAGACGCAGTCTTCAATCTTGTATCTTCATAGTCCAATAGTCCGGCGAAAGGATATAATCTGGCTGTCCGGAGACCCCCTAATCCAGGACTCCCTCAGTAGCCCCTGAACCAGGCTTCAGTGACGATGAATCCGGCACGCAATGTTGTCTTCGGCATTGCAAGGCGGGTTCCTCCTCCGAATACACCACGGAAGAATTTGAATACAAGGATAATGTCCGACCCTGCAAAATAAGTTCCACATACCACCGTAGAGGGAATAATATTTACACAAGTCTAATCTGCTGACGCACCCCGTAGTGTGACATCACGCCACAGCCAGGTCTTTATTCGAATTGTTTTTCATAACCTATCTCAGTGTGTTTCGCGAGGCGGTTTTCTTGGCACATCTTGTCGAAGCAGAGATCGTGTCCCCTTATTACGAGATTCCCATCAATACGGACGTGGGTAACCTAACCGCGCCATCAATTACAGCGCTTGGGGGATAAGCGTGTTTTACCAGGCTAGTGGGGGCGCATAGTTTTGTCCGCCCTTATAAAGGGATAAGGGTTTACCTTTTTCTACCCACGCCTTCTACCTCCTTGCTCATCCATTCTCGCGCACTGGAGCTCCAACGCCCAAGTCCGCATCCTTCTCTTCAACTCTCTCCTAACATGTCCGGAGCGGGAGGCAAGTTGATGGTCTCGTCCGTCACGGAGGGACACATCAAAAAGCTACGTGGAGCCGGATACTTAGCCGCGGATATCGCTCACCGGCTGCCAGCCGCGGGGTAGGTCGTCCCTACCCCGGAACCTCACGAAAGGGTGGTTTTCCTCCCCCACTTCGTCCGCGGACTGGGGTTTCCCCTCCATCCATTCGTCCGCGGCCTCATGTTCTATTATGGGCTGGACTTTCATGATCTGGCCCCAAATTTTATCCTCAACATCTCGGCGTTCATCGTCGTGTGTGAGGCTTTCCTCCGCATCCGGCCCCACTTCGGCCTGTGGCTGAAGACCTTCAATATCAAGCCGAAGGTGGTGGGTGGCCAACAAGCGGAATGCGGCGGAGCCATGGTGGGCAAAATGCCCAAAGTTATATGGCTCGAGGGCTCCTTCGTGGAGACCATAAAGGGGTGGCAATCGGGGTGGTTCTACATCACCGAGCCGCGCGACACCAACTGGGTGGCGGCTCCCGAGTTTCGATCCGGATTCCCCACGCGGCTCACTTGCTAGAAGGAGAAGGGCCTGTCCTGGGGTTCATCGGTGGAGCTGGACGGACTCCAGAAGTGTATCCGGAATATGATAAGCAAGAATCTTAAGCTTGTCAACATAGTCCAGGTCATGCTCTTCCGCCGGATCCTCCCATGTCAACAAAGGGATTTTAACTTATGGGAGTTCGACCTGGCCCAGCACCAGACTCTACGCGAGCTCTTCGACACGACGCACAAGGACGTTTGGAGGGTGCTATTCAAGGGTGCCGAGGTCCCTCCTTCTCTTACCGAGGACCACGGGTTAAGCACGAAGCACCCTGCAAATTCGGTAAGTTCTGTACATCCGGGAGGATATTTATTTCCCATTGCTTAACCATGTGCGGGGTCTGAGCTCCCATGCCTTTGACAGGACTAGGTGGAGACATCGGAGCAGATTAACTGTCCGGACCCGCTGCCCGAAGACACTGTGGACGCTCTCCTGACGGAGATGCTGACTCCGGCTCCTTATGAGGTGCCGGAGAAGACCAAGAAGAAGGCCAAGGGAACCCGAAAGTGTTCCTGGCGCCAGGTGGTATCGGACTCATCGTTCGATAACTCCGTGACGCACTCCTCCCATGAAAACGAGGAGGATGAAGATGAAGATGCTCCCCCTCCAGCCGGGGGAGACAAGAAAAGGAAGGCCGCCCCAACCAGGGAGGCCGAAGGGTCCAAGAAGGGAAGGACTCTCCTTCCGGACTGCTCCACCACCACCGCCTACGACGAAGACGAGTGGCTGCTCAGGGCCAAGCCCCTGGCAAAGTCGTAAGTATTCGGATACCAGAGTAACTCATAGCATACCTTTGTCGCACTGCTTCTCCTAACGTCGAACATGATTATGTAGTCCGCCCCAAGCCCGTATTGATGTATCATAGTCGGACAGTTCCTTGGACTCGCCGGACATGAATAGTGATACACTTCCAACCGCCTCCTCCCCTTGCCCTACGGACAATGCCGAGATATTGTCTCAAGGGGCACCGAGCCAGGGGGAGACAGTCCCGGAGGCGCCTCAAGGCGACCTTCCGGACTCCAGGAGCAAAGGGAGCAAGGCTCCCGGGGGCTCCAAGTTTGGCTCTTAGCCGAACACCGCGCCGGAACCTCCAGTGGTTCCAGACTCGGGCAGGCGCCTCCCTTCCAAAAGGGGCAAGATGCCCGTGCCGGTGACCTCTTTCCATCCAGAGGCACTGGACAACCTGCTGGGAGCGCTTCGCGACACTTCCATCGACGAAGAGCACCACACTATTATGAGTACGGTGATCAAGAAGGTTCAGTCCGCCAAGAGCGGACTGACTGAAGCCTGTGCCAGCCTTCTAACATGCTTTGAGGTAAGTATTTAAAATATAGGAAAAATATTACCGCATAGATAGTAGTCCCTGATGCTCTGTTTGGTGTTCATAAAGAAAAGTTGAATAGAGGATCAAATAATATCTGCAGGATTCTAATATAAGTATGTCTATGTGCGTATGCAGGCTTCGCTGCTGACCTCTGCCGCACTGACTGCGGAGGTCGCCGCACTGAAGCAGGACCTCGAAGGGTCCGAGAAAGAGCTCGGCCTTGCCAAGAGGAAGCTCGAGGAGAACAAAGGTAAGTAATACCTTGTCTATATATATATATACAAAAAGATGCAATTGTGAAATGACAAGATCATCATGAATTTGCCAGGGGCCACGACCGAAGTGGCGACCCTGAAGCAAGCGATGTCCGAGGCCGAAAACAAAGCGGTCTAGGAGCGCACCGAGCGGGAAAAGCAAGAGGCACGAGTGGGCGAGGTGCAGCAAGAGCTCCAGGCTCTCGTGACGAAGCATGAGGCTCTGGAGCTTGACTCGAAGACGCGAGAGTCTGAGCTTGCCGCGGCCCTCGAGAGCGCAAAGAATGCCAAGGCTGAGGCCCAAAAAGCCCTCCAGGAGATTGAGGCGATGAGGAAGATAGCGGCGGGTAAGGCATTCAATATGCAAAGCAAGCATGTGCAAGTAAATTACTTGTTACTTACCGAGTCTGGAGCTCTCCAGGAGCATTCGCAGATTTTCCCCGCAGCGTGTCGGATGCCGCGGAATATTACCAGGCCGAGGAGGGAAGCTCGACGGAGAAGTTGTTCTGGTCTCAGTATACTGGGACTGAACACCCGATGCCTGTGAGCGACCAGCTGAAGCAACTGGTCGAGTTGCACAAGGCGGCCGAACAGGCCATGAAGGACTTTATAGTCTGGATGTGGCCTGGCGACTCCCTTCCCAACAGCTATTTCGGCCTGGTGAGGCGGCTTGTGGATGCTTGCCCACGGCTGGAAATCATCAAGCGGTCCGTCTGCATCGAAGGTGCACGCCGGGCTTTTGCCCGTGCAAAGGTGCACTAGGCCAAGATAGACGCCGAGAAGCTGGTGAAGGAGGGGCCGCCGTAGGGCAAGGAGCATCGCCACCCCGAGATGTATTATGAGGGTGTCCTAAGGGGTGCCCGTCTTGTAGCGGACGAGTGTGCGAAAGATGTAATATTTGAATGAACTTGCTCGTGTGATCCTGTATTATGAAAACTTGTTCATATGCGCTGTGCAACGCTTGTTTGAATTTAAAATATAACCTTCTGTTTGGTTGTTTATAAAATCTGAGAGATGGCTAGTCGTCGGCTTCTGCCCCCATGCCACGAGTGCTGGGGTGTTCGGGATAAACCTGAGCACTCTTTTTCCCATTTTTGGGTACTTCGAGGGAGGTGCTCAGCACAACGAACAAGGCAATTAGACTATAATGCTTTATCACTCTCACTTAGCCATAGAATTCTATAATTTTAAATTTTGGCGAAGCTCCTTGACGGTGTCCTGGACTAGGGGGTACTCAACACGTCATCTCCCGATCAGATATATTGGGCCGAGGACCCCCGTGGCCGTATACTCATGGGCCCGTTCGGACAGCAGCCGCATACAAGGAAGATTCCACAAGACTTGGAGATCAAAACAAGGACTCCTCCCCACCGGCGTATTCGGCTAGGACTCTTGTAATCCTAGGCCTCTGGTGCATTATATAAACCGAGGCCAGGCTAATCGATAGGATATACAACATACAATCATACCATAGGCTAGCTTCTAGGGTTTAGCCTCTCCGATCTCGTGGTAGATAAACTCTTGTAATACTCATATCATCAATATCAATCAAGCAGGCCGTAGGGTTTTACCTCCATCAAGAGGGCCCGAACCTGGGTAAAACATCATGTCCCCTGCCTCCTGTTACCATCGATCCTAGACGCACAGTTGGGGACCCCCTACCTGAGATCCGCCGTTTTTGACACCGACATTGGTGCTTTCATTGAGAGTTCCGCTGTGTGATCGACAAAATGATCGATGGCTCGCCTGCAGATCAACTGCGACTTCGGCATCTTCGTCACTAGCTCGACTGGTCACCTTGGTTTGACCAAGAACTGCGCCCCGTGTTCGGATCACCATGTTCGGACGAGGTCCTTCATCACACATCAACTCCGATCTCTATCAAGATCATGGAGGAATCATCCATGGAGCTCGGGGGCTCAACGTCAACATTGCCCTCAAGCGACCGTGCTATTTTTCTGGGCAGCGAACTCGTATCTGCCGCCACCACCTCCTCGAGTATCGCTTTGACGATCGCTTTGGTGGAATTGTGCGGAATTGAGTCTACGACAACCCTGAAAAATTTTGTCGAGTTCCGATGGAGGAATCTTTGGCAATCCATGATATACCGGAGCCCTGCCAAATTTGGACGGGAATCTGGATGAGTTTAGGGCGTGGTGTCCAGCTTCTAGCTCGGACGTCCTTTGAAAGATCCAACCGTTGATCGGCTGCGGAATTACTATATCTACCTCCTCTCAAAATTTCAGCTCGATCCGAACGTCCAAACTCCGGGAAACATCCGATTAGTGCATCACTTTTCGGATCTGTTTTCTGCGCGAAAACGAATCCGACCCGAGTTCATTTTTTTATGAACGGGATTTCAGACATCCCTTTTGAAGGAAGTTTTGTATAGGGTATTGTGTTTTGTTCTCGAACACATCCCACTAACTTTAACATCTTTTGAACATGATCTTCAACATCATGCTGGTGTCAAACCAGTCCGGCAATATTGCTCCACGGCTGTCGACCTGCGCTAGACACGTCGTCATTTTGTTGAGCCGAGCTCAACTTCTTCGGATCATCATCTCGGCAAGCCGAACAAGAGTCCGGCATCGCGAAGGATAAATCATCACCAACATCGCCTCCCCACGGATTACACGGAGCGGGCATGCCGGCATCGCCGTACGCTCGCTTCATCAAGCCGGCATTGACCACGTCACGACCTGCATCGGTAGGACCGCACTATTGCTTCTTCAAGCTGGTGTCCATCAAGCCGACCTACTTCGACTCATCGGCTGACATCGAGGCTTCGACATCTCGGCTGGACCACGGGCTTCGCCATCTCTTCATCAACCTACTCCGGACACTTCAGCGTCACTAGCTGACCAGTTCCGTCATGTTAGCTGGGCCGAGGGCTTTGCCTCGGCGAGCCAACCTTTGCCAGCATTGCCATGCCGTTGTTTTATCGCCCATCAGGCAATGGGTGTGCGGACCGAGTCCCAATTTTGGGAATCACCTTCCTTCGGATTGCTATAACAAATAAACCAGGTGCTATTAATCCCAATATTTTTTGCTTGTTTGGGTTCATTTTTCCCAAGTAATTATTACTCTGGTTTGTCCATTATATGTACACAGGTCTATCAAATGGTGGCCGCATTAACGACAGTCACATGGTGGTTCGGTCAGTTTCCGTACATAGTCCGGCGAACGCCGCATCCGAAGCTCGGACCAACCTGCTTTGCCACGCCTTTACCGCATCACGCCGACGCCCTGCATCGACATTGACTTCGGCGCCAGGCCATATTTGTTTTATTACTCACTTTTTATAAATTATTTATTATGCAATGTTTTTTTAATTATCATTATTACTATTATCTCCGGTTTGCACTATTTTTTGTGCACAGGAAAATGATCCGGAGACTTCGGTGTCACTCTGCCGGTTTGCATTGACCGTGCTATGTCACCACTTCGGCGTGTCGACCTCTTCGCTCCTCCACCTCGGGACTGGCTTGGGGGATGGAACCTTGTCCCGCATCAAGCTCGGACCGCGTCATCAATACCTAACACATTAACCAGCTAAGTCGCTTTCATGCTCAAAGCTTTAATTTCTAACTTGTGTTCAGTTCGACAAAGCATTATACTTTTTTGGAAAAAAGTTGCTTGTAAAAAATTTCCTTGTCCAAACTTTGTTTGTGACGCATAAATTCAAATACCCAATTCATTTGGGGGCTTCCTTCATGAAGCTTTTCCTCTTGCAAATGATTATACTTGTACGGCTTCGTTCCTTGTTCGTGTATTACGCCACAATATGCACCATATTGACTTAAGCGATTTGCAAGCTGGGTTGCCTCGCTCCTGTGTTTACCCCTACATTCCCAATTGTTCAGCTAGGGAGTAAAGGGAGCACCTCTGCGATTGTCACGATCGGGTCATCCGAGCCGGACCTCGGACTGGGTGAAGCCGAAAGCTAGCGCTTTTATTGTTTTCAATTACGCTTGGCACACAACGGAACTCATGAGTACAAAAAATCTATTGCACAAGTCTCATAATAACAATGAGCACCGAACAAAGGTATTGGTGGGGGTACTATTTTCTTCGAAGATGCTTCTTACACTTCGCAGTAATATAGCATAAGTTCCCTGAGCGCGCTTTGTCTGTTACAGCCTTATGGCCTGATTGCCTGGTTATTGGAAACACCGTCGATATTCTCGACAGATGGAGTACATAACACTTTTCGGTCCTTGACCAAAGAGGGAGAAGCCGACGGTCGGTTAAGACGCGTTTAAAGTTCGGTTGAACATAGATATGATATAAGTACTTCGGTACATGCAATCATTCTTTTACCCAAGTCACTTGGGGGCTATTAAATTTATATGAGCCGTTCTTCTTCTTGGTCGTTGCAAAGTTTTATTATTATTATTATTATTATTATTATTATTATTATTATTATTATTATTATTATTATTATTATTATTATTATTATTATTATTATTATTATTATTATTATTATTATTATTATTATCTATCACTCCTTTTTTCGACACGAGCATGTGGTCACTAGCCGGGGAGCCTAATTTCTCTCTCAAAGCCGCTAGAGTTTAGTTTGCTAAACTGGCCTAATGAGAAGTACTCTGCCCTCGGGATAGGAGGTTGAAGCCATAGGCTGACCCGCTTGAAGTCTTGAGATAGGATGTATCATGTTAAAGCACGACAGAAGCACTTCTTTTGCTAAAGCCAATTTTCGGATTGGCACCGAACACTTGATCTTGTTCGGACGTCAAGTTTTTACTGACGTTCTTTGGTTTTCCAAGCTTATGGCACTTTTAAACTATTTGTGTGTTTTCAGCACAAGTCTCGCAGTGCAACGCCGGACACCTTTAGAGACTCGGCAAAAACATTCTTGGATATTGCTATATATGCATCGGGTTCGAATTGTGTCTTCGGTTAATAGTTGAGTTGCCCGGCTCCTGTGCTTGCCTCCTACGTTTCGCTTTGTTCGGCTAGGTGTGCAAAGGGAGAACCACTGCGATTGTGCTTCCAGCTCACATGGTTAAGGACCTCAGTGGAGAAAGCCGAGAACTGACTGTCACAATAAGCGTAAACTGGTCAGCGATCCAATGACGGTGTTAAATGACGGGCCATTCATAACAATGGCCGAAGTGTTTACGGCTTGACCTCGTCTGTCGCCGAACACTACCGGGGGCTATTAACTGGCCTCCCAAACTAAATCCTCGATATTTTGCTCTTACATTGCAGCTGAGGTTTCATGATCATTCTTAGCATGACAACCCAAAGAAAGGAACCGATAGCGGGACTATTTTCTTTGGAAGACATTTCTTCTGTTAAACAGTAATATAACATATCTCTCTGCGTACCTTTGTTTATAAAACCGTATGGCCATATTGCCTTGTTTGTCATAAATCTTTGCCCTCATAAAGGCTTTATAAAGTAAGACAAACACTCCTCGGCTACTGGCCGAGGAGGTGGAAGCCGATGGTCGGTCAACAAAGTTTTGTACAATGCGGATCCGAGCATTAAATGACGTAAAGTACTTGGATACATAGAGTCATTACACATAATTTCTGATTTTACTATGGATATCAATCCTTAATTCGGCCACCCGTGCCCGCATTAAGGCTCGGGGGATACTGGGCTTCGGCTTATTATTTACAAATATTAAAGGGGCACATCGATCCCCTGATCTGGTGTTGCCACCCGACCAGTGTCTCAGGGGCTACTGCATTGCCTGTCCAATGCAGAAACTTTTATGTGCAATATAGTTTCCGAGGAGATTTTGATCCTCAGGTTGGTCGGCCGCACCCAACATGAGTCTCGAGAACTGAGTACGCTGCTTTTAGTGTCCCGAAGTATTCTGCCGAGCTAGGACTTCATCCTCAAACCGATTTTGCAAATCAACCTGAGTCTCATCAGCTACTGGGATCAGCGGTCTTATGTCATCCTTCATGTGCATCTCGGGTTTTAGACCGATACCCACCTTGAGGGCTACTGGCTATATATCTCGGCAGAGAATAAATTGCACCAATAAAAAAAATTGACAAAAATCGGCCCACATTCGGGGTGGTGCACCACCTCAGAAGCAGTCCGGCATAAAGCTCGGGCGCTAGTGGCTGGCTCCATAGAGGGCATTTCCAGCATTAAGCTTGGCTAAACTCCTTCAACTTTTTTGAACCAAGGTGATATGACACCTTGGATATATTCCGGCGTTGGAGCCCGGATACAGTCCGGCGTTGGAGTTTGGATATAGTTCGGCGTTGGAGCTCGGATACATTCTGGTGTTGGAGCTCGGAAAGCAGTCCGGCATTGGTGCTCGGCTGCAAAAGATACCTCTAATGCAGTCCAGTGTTGGAGCTCGGACGCAAGAGGACACTGCCTCCCGGGAACGACTTCAAACCCGAGGTGCGGCATAAAAATAACAAGGCATTGATAAAGGCCGGAAACTTAAAGGGGCTCCTCGGATACCCGAAGTGTAAACTCGTCGAATGCATTTCGGCGATCCTCAAGATCGAAGATAAAGAAGATTTGTTGAACCAGTTTTCAAGACTGACGACCGAAGATGAAGAACAGTTCAGAAGAATCGAGGAGCGTCCCTAACTTGAAGACCGGTTCAGGGGGCTACTGATAGTGTCCTGGACTAGGGGGTACTCAACACGTCATCTCCCGATCTGATAGATTGGGCCGAGGACCCCCGTGGCCGTATACTCATTGGCCAGTTCGGACAACAGCCGCATACAAGGAAGATTCCACAAGACTTGGCGATCAAGACAAGGACTCCTCCCCACCGGCGTATTAGGCTAGGACTCTTGTTATCCTAGGCCTCTGGTGCATTATATAAACCGAGGCCAGGCTAGTCGATAGGATATACAACATACAATCATACCATAGGCTAGCTTCTAGGGTTTAGCCTCTCCGATCTCGTGGTAGATCAACTCTTGTAATACTCATATCATCAATATCAATCAAGCAGGACGTAGGGTTTTACCTCCATCAAGAGGGTCCGAACTTGGGCAAAACATCGTGTCCCCTGCCTCCTGTTACCATCGATCCTAGACGCACAGTTCGGGACCCCCTACCCGAGATCCGTCGGTTTTGACACTGACACCCCTAGTATTCGGAAGGCCAAATTCGGGGCACTATACACGCCTTAAGCCGGACAAAGCCGACTCCTCGCTCTAAGCGACATAAGTCTTTAGGGACTCGAAACCTCTCAAACAGCGACCAGCTCTCGCCTTATCATGACAATCAGTTTTAGCTTTCTCTACTGAGGTGCTTAGCCCAGCTGAACCGGGGCACAATCGCAGTAGTTCTCCTAGTGCTACCTTAGCTGATATAGCGGAACATAAGGTACCAAAACACGGGAGCCGGGCAAACCCAACTATTGACCCAAGACATGATTCGGAGCTGATGCGTATAATGCTATAGGTTCGGGGTGCCGCACTATTGAAAGTGTTCGGTCTTCTCACACCGTATTATGGGGTATACTTAAGCCCCTAGCGTATTGTCTGTACCAGAGTGTACGTGTGCTGGATGTCATGAATGAGCATATATATATATATAGAAGAATAGAGAATGCGATAATAGTCTAGTGCTATGCATTGTTTATTAAAAAAGGTGCGTTAAAGCAGAATGATACAATTAGTGCGATAAGCAAAAAGTAGGACTATTTGACATGTCCTCTCCAAGGGCAAGCTGAGGAATAATATTTAAAGCAAGTATTTCACTCGTTATCGGGATCCACCTGGGATTTCCATGGTGCGACGTAGCTTTCTGCCTCCTTGGTTGCTGCATCATGTGTCCGGCAATCATACTGCCGGACAGGGTTTCCAGAGATTAAATTCTTGAAAGAGAGAGAAAAATAACAAAGCGGGAAGCCCCTAGTGCGGTTGAGCCGCGTCTTGGGGCGTGCCGTAGTCGTGCCCCCTCCCCACCTATGCCCATGGTATTTTCAATGCGTAATTATGTACGCGTGGCACAGATTTCGCCGTTTGGCTGGGACTGGGGTGGGGGCCGCATTGCTATGCGAGCTCGGAACGTGCTAGGCGGTCTTGTTGCTGATTACTCCGGGCGCGCTTGAAGGTGTCCGTGTCCTTAATCGCCGAACTGGTGGATTGCCTTAGGAGGCTGCTTTGCGCTTCTACTGCGATGGCCGCAGTGTGCTCCTTCATGCGGAGAGAGCGCTCTGTGTTTCCATTGATTGTGATGACCCCCCGAGGTCCTGGCATCTTGAGCTTGAGGTATGCATAATGCGGTACTGTGTTGAATCTCGCAAATGCGGTTCGCCCGAGCAGTGCATGGTAGCCACTGCGGAACATGACTATATCGAAGATTAACTCCTCGCTTCGGAAGTTATCCGGGGATCCGAAAACCACTTCCAGTGTGATTGAGCCTGTGCAATGGGCCTCTACACCTGGTATGACGCCTTTGAAGGTCGTTTTTGTGGGTTTGATCCTTGAGGGGTCTATGCCCATTTTGCACAATGTGTCCTGATAAAGCAGGTTCAGGCTGCTGCCGCCATCCATAAGGACTCGAGTGAGGTGAAATCCGTCAATGATTGGGTCTAGGACCAGTGCGGCGAATCCGCCATGACGGATACTAGTGGGGTGGTCCCTGCGATTGAAGGTGATCGGACAGGAGGACCATGGGTTGAACTTTGGGGCGACTGGCTCCAACGCATATACATCCCTTAGCGCATGTTTCCGCTCCCTCTTGGGGATGTGGGTTGCGTATATCATGTTCATCGTCCGCACTTGTGGAGGGAACCTCTTCTGTCCTTCGGTGTTCGGCTGCCGGGGCTCCTCCTCGTCATCGCTATGTGACCCCTTATCTTTGTTTTCGGCATTTAACTTGTCGTGGCGTGGTTGGCTGGCTTGTCGGGGGTGCCATGTATTTGACACGAGCGATCGAGTACATGGTCCAAACTGGATGGGCCCGGAGTGCTTCTTTTGAATGAATTTTGTCTACTAACCAGGTTTAGAGCCTTTGAATCCGGCATTGACTGTCGTATCCTCGGTATCGTCGTTGTTGATGCGACGCTTATGTTTGTTGCGACGTGACCTGCCATTGCCGTCCTTGGTATCCGAAGTACCATGGTTCTTTGATATGTTATTGCTGCGAGCCAGCCAACTGTCCTCTCCCACACAAAAGCAGGTCATGAGTGTCATGAGGGCTGCCATAGATTCCGGCTTTTCCTGGCCAAGGTGCCGGGTGATCCACTCATCGCGGATGTTGTGCTTAAAAGCTGCTAGGGCCTCTGCATCCGGACAGTCGACGATTTGATTTTTCTTTGTTAGGAACCATGTCCAGAATTGCCTGGCCGATTCCTCCGGCTGCTGAATTATGTGGCTCAAGTCATCGGCATCTGGTGGTCGCACATAAGTGCCCTGGAAGTTGTCGAGGAATGCGGCTTCCAGATCTTGCCAACAGCCAATGGATTCTGCTGGCAGCCTGTTGAGCCAATGCTGAGCAGGTTCTTTGAGCTTGAGTGGGAGGTAATTGATGGTGTGTAGATCATCGCCGCGGGCCATGTGGATGTGCAAGAGGAGGTCCTTGATCCATACCGCAGGATCTGTTGTGCTGTCGTATGATTCGATATTTACGGGTTTGAAACCCTTGGGGATTTGGTGATCCATTACTTCGTCCGTGAAGCATAGGGGGTGTGCGGCGCCTCTGTACTGGGCTATATCGCGACGCAGCTCAAATGAGTCTTGTCCGCTGTGTTCGGCCCAACGGGATTTACTTTTACTGTATCTGGCATGACGGTTATCGTGTCGCATAGTGGCGCGCCCTCGTGATCCGTAGATCGATCTTGCGTGTTTTGCTTTGTCCTCCAATACGTCTCACAGGTCTGGCGTATTTCCCCATGCCTTGATATTTTTATTTGAGTGGCATCGGGGTGCGGGCTGAGCTTTTGGCTGAAATGCCTCTCTGTCGCGACCACGAGGTGGCCGATCAGCCGCGTCGTACGCTGGAGATGTAGGTTTTGGTGCTTCCGCCTCCAGTCGGGGTAGCAATCTGCGCTTTGGGTAACTCTTGGAGGGACGTTCGAGTTTATATTCCTCGGTCGCAAGGACTTCAGTCCATCTACCGGGTAGCAAATCTTGATCAGCTTGAAGCTGTTGCTGCTTTTTCTTAAGGCTATTTGTCGTGACTATAAGCCGACGCTTGAAGCGCTCTTGTTCGACGGGATCCTCAGGCACGACGAATTCGTCATCGTCGAGGCTTGCCTCGTCTTCGGAGGGAGGCATGTAATTATCATCCTCCACCTCTCCATCTGCCGCTCTCTCGGGAGGTCTGGTTTCTCCATCCTCCTGCTCTAAATCTTGCTTGAGGGGATTGTTGTTATCTTTGGCACTGTCCGGAGTGCTATTATCTCCTGTGCCAGTATCACCACTTTTGCCTTGGCGAGACTTAGAGCGGCGCCGCTGACGTCAGCGCTTGGGTTGCTTCTTGGAGGGGTCATCCTCCGCTGTCCCGTCGCCATTGCCTTCTTTGGGTGTGTCCACCATATATATATATATATATATCATATGATGAGGTGGCTGTCCAGTGCCCTGTGGGCAGTGGTTCTTGTTCACCTCCTGCATTGTCGTCCATGCCGTCGATGTATTCGGAGTCGAAGTCGAGCATGTCGGTTAAATCGTCGACAGTGGCTACTAAGTGGGTGGTGGGTGGGCGACGAATTTCTTTGTCATTCGCATCCCAATCCCGCCGAACATAGTTCGGCCAGGACTCTCCTGACAGGGAGAGAGACCTTAATGAGTTCAGTATGTCGCCGAAGGGCGTGTGCTGAAAGATATCCGCGGAGGTAAACTCCATGATCGGCGCCCAGTCGGATTCGATAGGCACGGGCGTAGGCGGTTCAGAGTCCGTGGCCGGGGAAGAATCTGGTACTTTGGCGTCATGGCTCCCGTGAAGGGTAAGGTCGATCCTCGGCTCGATTGCCGTTGAGAGTATGGCCTCCGTGGCGGGGTCTATCCACCCATCCGTGGATGGCGTGATTGGCTCCAAATTGAGGGTCGGAGCAGTTGCCGGTGCGATCTCCTGAACACTGTCCGATGGTAGAGCTAAATCATGCTCATCGAGACTGTGTGGCGCACTCGGTAGGGGCTCGAATCCATCGAAGATCAAGTCTCCGCGGATATCGGCCGTGTATTTTAAGCTTCCAAACCTGACCTGGTGGCCAGGGGCGTAACTTTCGATCTGCTCCAGATGGCCAAGCGAGTTGGCCCGCAGTGCGAAGCCGCCGAACACAAAGATCTACCTGGGGAGAAAAGTCTCACCCTGGACTACATCGCTATTGATGATTGATGGAGCCATCAAGCCTAATGGCGACGACACAGAGGAACTCTCAATGAAAGCACCAATGTCGGTGTCAAAACCGGCGGATCTTGGGTAGGGGGTCCCGAACTGTGCGTCTAAGGCGGATGGTAACAGGAGGTAGGGGACATGATGTTTTACCCAGGTTCGGGCCCTCTTGATGGAGGTAAAACCCTACGTCCTACTTGATTTATTCTTGATAATATGAGTAGTACAAGAGTTGATCTACCACGAGATCGGAGAGGCTAAACCCTAGAAGCTAGCCTATGGTATGATTGTATGTTGTCCTATGGACTCAAACCCTCTGGTTTATATAGACACCGGAGGGGGCTAGGGTTACACAAGGTCGGTTACAAAGGAGGAGATATACATATTCGTATTGCCTAGCTTGCCTTCCACGCCAAGGAGAGTCCCATCCGGACACGAGACGAAGTCTTCAATCTTGTATCTTCATAGTCCAACAGTCCGGCCAAAGGATATAATCCGGCTGTCCGGAGACCCCCTAATCCAGGACTCCTTCACTCACCTCGTCCTCAGAGAGCGGAAGGTAACTATCGTCCTTCGAATCTTTGTGCGTGGCCTGTTTAATAGGGCTAACCTGCACATCTTCCCGTTCATCTTGTTCGTTTGTTGTGTCGATGGGGTGTTCGTTGTCTTCGGCACCTTCTGGAGTGTCACCTTCTCCTGTGCCGGTGTTGCTATCTTTACTACGACGTGACTTAGAGCGGCGCCGCAGACGCCGGCGCTTGGACTGTATTTTGGAAGGTTTCCTCAACTGGGTCTTCCTTGTCGTTGCCACCATTTTCCTTTGGTGCATCCACCATGTATACATCATACGAGGAGGTGGCCGTCTAGTGTCCGATGAACCGCGGGTTCTGGTCTTCTTCTCCAGCATCGTCGTCCATACCGTCGATGTCCTCGGAGTTGTAATCAAGTTCGTCGGTCAAATCCTCGACTGTGGCTATAAAGTGGGTGGCCGGTGGGAAGCGAAATTGTCCATCGTCAGCCCCTAGTTCGAGCCAGATATAGTTCGGCTGAGAGTCCTCTGCTAAGGACAGACTTTTTAACGAGTTTAGCACATCGCCCAAAGGCGAGTGCTGGAAGACGTCTATGGCGCTGAATTCGAAGATCGATAAACAATCAAGCTCCGCGTCCGCGGGCTCGCGTGGTTCGAAACCTACAACGAGAGACGAGTCCGGTGTTCCGGTGGCATGGGCATCGAGTGAGACCAGGTCCATGTGTGGCTCCAACGCCATGGAATTTGCGGCCTCCGTGGTGATGTTAATCCTCCCATCTTTGGATGGCGCGGCCTGCTTCGGCTCTAGGGCCAGAGTAGTTACAGGAGCGATCTCCTAGATGTGGCTCGATGACAGATTTAAGTCATGATCATCGGGATGATCGGGAGCGGCTACCGCGGTATCGAATCCGGCGAAAATCAAGTCTCCACAGATGTCCGCGACGTAGTTCAAGCTCCCAAATCTGACCTGATTGCTAGGGACGTAGCTTTCGATCTTCTCCGGATGGCCAAACGAGTTGGCCCGCAGTGCGAAGCCGCCGAACATAAAGATCTGTCCGGGGAGGAAAGTTTCTCCGCAGACAGCGCCATTATTGACGATTGAAGGGGCCATCAAACCTTTCAGCGACAGCACAGAGGAACTCTCAATGAAAGCACCAATGTCGGTGTCAAAACCGGCGGATCTCGGGTAGGAGGTCCCGAACTGTGCGTCTAAGGTTGATTGTAACAGCAGACAGGGCACACAATGTTTACCCGGGTTTGGCCCTCTTGATGGAAGTAATACCCTACATCCTACTTTATTGATATAGATGAATATGAGTGTTACAAGAGTTAATCTACCACGAGATCGTAATAGCTAAACCCTAGAAGTCTAGCATGTATGACTACGGTATTCACTATCCCCTATTCGGACTACACCCTCCGGTTCAGATAGACACCGGGGGGATCTAGGGTTACATAGAGTCGGTTACATAACACGGAATCTTCATAGTTGTTCGCCAAGCTTGCTTTCCACGGCAAGGAGAGTCCCATACGGACACGGGTACAGTCCTCAGTCTTCATATCTTCACAGCACATCAGTCCGGCCATAGATAATAGGCCGGACGCCCGAGAACCCCTTAGTCCATGACTCCCTCAGCCGATGATGAGCGAGTTGGCCGCCGCTCCGCCGGACGAGCCTGACGCCGCGCTGGCCTCCGCACGGGTTGGCAGGCTGGCCCGAGCGTGACTCACGAGCGAGCAAGCCGCCGCGCTGGCCTTCGCTCGAGCCAGATGGTTGGCCTTAGCGCGGCGCACGTGAGCAAGCCGCCGCGCCGCCGTGCCAATCTATCTAGCAAACCTTGCAGACAAGCAGCTGGACGGAGCTATCTTGGCTAGCTAGTGGCCGCGAGCGCTGGACGGAGTTGTCATACGAGCTGCTGCAAGATGGGCTCCGCATCACCGGCGGTTTTGACCTCACCTTTTGCCGGCGGCAGTAGCTGCGTCCCATGGCCGAGGATGACTAGGTGGACGGGCCGGAGGTAGGAGATGATGGGGAACGTAGTAATTTCAAAAAATTTCCTATGCACATGCCAGATCATGGTGATGCATAGCAACGAGAGGGGAGAGTGTTGTCTACGTACCCTCGTAGACCGGAAGCGGAAGCATTAGCACAACGCGGTTGATGTAGTCGTACGTCTTCACGGCCCGACCGATCAAGCACCGAAACTACGACACCTCCGAGTTCTAGCACACGTTCAGCTCGATGACGATCCCCGGACTCCGATCCAGCAGAATGTCGGGGAAGAGTTCCATCAGCACAACGACGTGGTGACGATCTTGATGTTCTACCGTCGCAGGGCTTCGCCTAAGCACCGCTACAATATTATCGAGGATTATGGTGGAGGAGGGCACCGCACACGGCTAATAGATCTCAAGGATCAATTGTTGTGTCTAGAGGTGCCCCCTGCCCCCGTATATAAAGGAGCAAGGGGGAGGGGCGGCCGGCCAGGAGGAGGCGCGCCAGGGAGGAGTCCTACTCCTACCGGGAGTAGGACTCCCTCCTTTCCCTGTCCAACTAGGAGAGGGGGAAGGAAGGGAGAGAAGAGAGAAAGGAAAGGGGGGTGCCACCCTTCCCTCCTTGTCCAATTCGGACTAGAGGGGGAGGGGGCGCGCAGCCTGCCCTGGCCGCCCCCGGTACTCCGTTTTATATCTGATAACTACCAGAACCATTCCTGTGTCCGAATATAGTCGTCCAATATATCAATCTTTATGTCTCGACTATTTCGATACTCCTCGTTATGTCCGTGATCACATGCGGGACTCCGAACAACCTTCGGTACATCAAAATATATAAACTCATAATGAAATTGTCATCGTAACGTTAAGCGTGCGGACCCTACGGGTTCGAGAACAATGTAGACATGACCGAGACACGTCTCCGGTCAATAACCAATAGCGGAACCTGGATGCTCATATTAGCTCCTACATATTCTACGAAGATCTTTTATCGGTCAGACAGCATGACAACATACGTTGTTCCCTTTGTCATCTGTATGTTACTTGCCCGAGATTTGATCGTCGGTATCTCAATACCTAGTTCAATATCGTTACCGGCAAGTCTCTTTACTCGTTCCGTAATACATCATCCCGCAACTAACTTATTAGTTGCAATGCTTGCAAGGCTTATGTGATGTGCATTACCGAGAGGGCCTAGAGATACCTCTCCGACAATCGGAGTGACAAATCCTAATCTCGAAATACGCCAACCCAACAAGTACCTTCGGAGACACCTGTAGAGCACCTTTATAATCACCCAGTTACGTTGTGACGTTTGGTAGCACACAAAGTGTTCCTTCAGTAAACGGGAGTTGCATAATCTCATAGTCATAGGAACATGTATAAGTCATGAAGAAAGCAATAACAACAAACTAAATGATCAATTGCTAAGCTAACAAAATGGGTCAAGTCAATCACATCATTATCCTAATGATGTGATCCCGTTAATCAAATGACAACTCATGTCTATGGTTAGGAAACATAACCATCTTTGATCAAGGAGCTAGTCAAGTAGAGGCATACTAGTGACACTATGTTTGTCTATGTATTCACACATGTATTATGTTTCCGGTTAATACAATTCTAGCATGAATAATAAACATTTATCATGATATAAGGAAATAAATAATAACTTTATTATTGCCTCTAGGGAATATTTCCTTCAGTCTCCCACTTGCACTAGAGTCAATAATCCTAGATTACACAATAATGATTCTAACACCCATGGAGCCTTGGTGTTGATCATGTTTTGCTCGTGGAAGAGGCTTAGTCAGCGGGTCTGCAACATTCAGATTCGTATGTATCTTGCAGATTTCTATGTCTCCCACTTGGACTAAATCCCGAATAGAATTGAAGCGTCTCTTGATGTGCCTGGTTCTCTTGTGAAATCTGGATTCCCTTGCCAAGGCAATTGCACCAGTATTGTCACAAAAGATTTTCATTGGACCCGATGCACTAGGTATGACACCTAGATCGGATATGAACTCCTTCATCCAGACTCCTTCATTTGTTGCTTCCGAAGCAGCTATGTACTCTGCTTCACATGTAGATCCCGCCACGATGCTTTGTTTAGAACTGCACCAACTGATAGCTCCACCGTTCAGTAAAAACACGTAGAATCGTCCGGATCAGTGTCAAAGCTTGCATCAACGCAACCATTTATGATGAGCTCTTTGTCACCTCCATATACAAGAAACATATCCTTAGTCCTTTTCAGGTATTTCAGGATGTTCTTGACCGCTGTCCAGTGATCCACTCCTGGATTACTTTGGTACCTCCCTGCTAGACTTATAGCAAGGCACACATCAGGTCTGGTACACATCATTGCATACATGATAGAGCCTATGGCTGAAGCACAGGGAACATCTTTCTTTTTCTCTCTATCTTCTGTGGTGGTCGGACATTGAGTCTTACTCAACTTCACACCTTGTAACACAGGCAAGAACCCTTTCTTTGCTTGATCCATTTTGAACTTCTTCAAAACCTTGTCAAGGTATGTGCTTTGTGAAAGTCCAATTAAGCGTCTTGATCTATCTCTATAGATCTTAATGCCCAATATGTAAGCAGCTTCACCGAGGTCTTTCATTGAAAAACTCTTATTCAAGTATCCCTTTATGCTATCCAGAAATTCTATATCATTTCCAATCAATAATATGTCATCCAAATATAATATCAGAAATGCTACAAAGCTCCCACTCACTTTCTTGTAAATTCAGGCTTCTCCAAAAGTCTGTACAAAACCAAATGCTTTGATCACACTATCAAAGCGTTTGTTTCAACTCCGAGAGGCTTGCACCAGTCCATAAATGGATCGCTGGAGCTTGCACACTTTGTTAGCTCCCTTTGGATCGACAAAACCTTCTGGTTGCATCATATACAACTCTTCTTCCAGAAATCCATTCAGAAATGCAGTTTTGACATCCATTTGCCAAATTTCATAATTATAAAATGCGGCAATTGCTAACATGATTCAGACAGATTTATGCATCGCTACGGGTGAGAAGGTCTCATCGTAGTCAATCCCTTGAACTTGTCGAAAACCTTTTGCAACAAGTCGAGCTTTATAGACAGTAACATTACCGTCAGCGTCAGTCTTCTTCTTGAAGATCCATTTATTCTCAATTGCTTGCTGTGGGGACCCCGGCTCATAAGTCGTGATCACCGAATGCACGTGTACAGTGATCCCAGAGATCAATGCTCAATGAACACACAGAAGCTGAATAACAAGAGTCTTACATCCATACATACTTTCTTACATAAATTATGACCATTATGGTCCAGTCTTGAGTATAACTTTGCAGCGGAAATCTTCGTCGATAACTTGGACCCATGCCATCTGCCTTAACCCTACAAGCATTCTGACTGGGAAGCATCCTAGCTCGCATGTTCGTCACTGAAGTATTCTTCTCGGGGCGTCACATTACCTCCTCATCATGATTCCGTTGCAACAACAATATGGTGCTATATGACATGCATAAAAAGGGTTTCATAGACATGGTCAAAGGGCTGCTTGCCTGTTTTAACAAAGTCTTCAAGGTCTTCAAATATCTCTGGTCCAACTCTGAGCATTTCGTCTACTTCGTCAACTATCGTCGAAAGCAACCACAATAAGCAACACAACAAGGTAGAAAATAAAAGTGCTCTAAAAATGTGACTTGGACTTTTCTAGGATACCTCTGGTCATATGAGGAATGACCAAAGTGATTTCAATGGAATTGGATAAGTGAATATTTCTAAACGTTTTGATATGATGGAATCAAGGGGTTATGGATTTGCAAGAAGTGTACAGAAACATATTTTTGAAAAATAAGAAAAGGCACCCATTTAACAAATGATGATTTTAGAAGCATCTGGGAGTTGGTTTCACTGGATTTGGAGTTCAAATGAATTTCCTACGAATTTGCAAAGATGACAAATATGAAGAAATGGCCCATTATTTTATGTGGGACAGAAAGTATTAATAAAAATGTTCATAAGCTAAGTTATGAACTTAGAAGCATCTAGGTATTTGAATCATGGCATTTGGATCAAATTTGAGCCCTCTGTGATTTTCTAAAGTTTATGACAGAAATGGAAAAATGAGATTTGGTAATTATTTGAGAAACAGATACTTGTGGAAAAATGTGCAAATAGCACCATGAGATAGGGCATGATTTTAGAAACTACTAGAAATTTGAATCATCAAATTTGGAGGTAATATGAATATTTCGGAGATTTTACAAATTATCTGGGAAATGAAAATAAGAAAAAGACTATACCCTTATTCCGTGCACTGGGCGAGAGATAGGCATGGGTCGGCCCAGCTGCACGGCTGCGCGCGGGCGGTCGATGCAGGAGGCGTACTCGGGGCAAATACGCCTTCCTCGAGCGAAGGCGTTAGCGGGTAGAGCCCGTGTCCACTTAACGAGGCGGGGCCCTCTTGTCAGGTTCGCCCTCCACCTCCCGCGCGGGTGTGACAGGAGACAGAGGAGGCTCTCGACGTCGGTCGCCGGTGCTACAGGGCGTCTCCGGCGATGTTCTGTCCATCGGCGTGCTCAGGGGACCCGGCCGCGTCCAACCGTGGGTGGCACGGTCGCCCAGGGGCACCGGGTCGAGCAAGGCGTTGACCGCGGCGGACGAGGCTGATGGTGGTGATGCAGCTCGATGGAACAGCCACGGGGAGGAGGGGGAGAAGCACGGGAGGGGCTCGCGGTGACGGTGTAGGTGCTCTAGTGCGGTCTAGAGGGGAGGAGGAGGAGTGGTGGGTGCAAATTTAGGCGGAGGCCGACGGCAAGGCTCCGGCCATGGTGGCGGATGGAGAGCGCGAGGAGGGGAGTGGGTTGGTCCAGGGGATCGTTGGGAGGGAGAGAGAGAGAAGGAGATCCATAGGGGGCCTGGGGCGGCTTGATATAGCCGACCCGTGGCTCACCGTGGTCCAGTGCACCGGCGAGGCTGTTGGTGTTGCTGCAGGTCACGGGGGCTCATGTGGGCGTGTCCGAGGCGTTAGTGGAGGAGGTCTACGACCAGGGGAAGGGAGAGAAGGAGCAGGGAAGTGCCAGGGCATCGCGCGTGTGAGGCTGCCCATTGGAGCGCTCGGGCGGCCGGTGCGCGTGCGAGAGGAGGCAGGAGGAGGGAGAAGGAGGAGGGGTACCATGCCGTGGCGTGTTGAGGACGCCGAGGAGCATTATTGGGCGCGCTGGGGAGGCCCGAGGTGGCCGGAGGTGCTTGGCAGGGGGTGGCTACAGTGCGGGAGCGCACTGTAGCGCGCTCCAGAGCGCCCAAATGGCATGCCATGGCATTTTATATGCCTTGTGGGCGCGACCACTAATGTCTGGTATCTCTAGGAGGGAGTAAAGAAAGGGGAGGAAGCATTGGATGCCATGGAGGGCCACTGGAATGAGGAGGGAGGTGAGAAATAAGAAGAATGCTGCTGTCCAGAAGGGTAAATGGGGGTGTTTCACCCCTCAATCATTGAGCTGAGGCCAGGGAAGAGTTACTGGAGATAGGAGAAGACTAGGAGGAGATGTGGTAAAAAGTTGAGCTCAAGGAGAATAGTGTAAGTGGTCAAAATGGTGATTTTTGAAAAGTGACAGAAGGTGTTTGATGCAAATTTGGGCAAGCAAATTAACTCACTTGACATGAGAATTAACAGGATCAAGTTTCACACATAAGTGAGGTTGACCACCAAGTTTGAGTCCATTTTGAGAAAGTTGCCAATGCAACTTTTGTAAACCCTAGAAATCAGCAGAAATGGCTTTACCAAGATTTAGTCATGCAAATCTATTCTCCTTGATGCACCACTTGGTGTAGTGTCATCATTTGAGGATTTGAACATGTCCACAAAAATTCAGATCAAAAGGACACACTTAGCAATGTAGAGTTGTTCAAATTTGGTTCTGGACAGAAAGGGTTTTGGGGTACTTTGATCAAGATCACATTCTCTCCAACTTGTGCCATTTGGTCTAGATGCATTATTACACCATTTGAGCATGTGCACCAAGTTTGAGAGCATTTGGACATGTTTGACAGTGCAAAAATGTTCAAACTTGAAAAAGGACAAAAGTGGTTTGGGGAGGGTTTCATGGGGTTATACTATTCTCCATGACATGGTACTTGGCAAGATCGTCAAAAATGTCATATGTGACAATTTAGAATTTTCTTGGATTTTTATGAAAATATTTCCTGTAGAAATATTTCAAATCCTTGAAATGAGCAGAAATGGTTTTGGGAGGTTTTGTCCAATATTTTGATCATGACCATGTGTTGAAACTCATATATATGGAAAATATATGTCCATTGAGTCTCCCTAATTTTTCTCAAATATTTTTAAAGCTTTAAAATAATTTTAACCTATTAAAGACCATTTCTGGCCTTAAGAAAAAGCCTTTCAATAAAATAGGAAAATAACATTTAAAATTATATTTTTGTGGTTTCTAGGTATCCTATATCTAATAGGAGTCAAGAATATTTTTAGAAAGATTTTTACTGCCCTTAATTAAGTACTTGCAGTGCAAACCTCAATTCAGGGGTTTCTGGAAAACTAATTTTTTGAAAATACTATTTGGCCAAATTATTTTTGTAAGAAATTATTTTTATGTCCTGTACACATGGCATGATCATTGGTTCAAGAGTTTGGAGCAAGGAGATGAAGTATAGGAGTTGGAGGATTTATTTGATTTTTAGAGCACTTGCAAACAACAAACAAAATCCAAACAAGGCAAGGTCCAAAACACTCAAAAGTTTTTGTCAAACCACATTTTATCATGATTTATTAGCTTAAGTGTTGTGGCATGAAAATCTGGGTGTGACAGACCTACCCCCCTTACAAGAATCTCGTCCCCGAGATTCCCAGACTGGCGCGGAAAGGAATACGGAAACTTGGATTTGGGGTAGTCTTCACGTCCTCATACTGCTTCTGCTTCCGTTTGGTGCTCCACTGAACCCTGAAGTACTCGATGGCATGGCTTCGTGTTTGTCGTCCTGCTTGATCCAGATTGCAATTGGGGTCTCTCGCATAGGTCATATTGGGCTGGAGGTCGATGGCTCGGTGATCGATGTCCTTGTAGAGGTCGGGCTAGTTAGGAAGTTGGAAATGTTTCCGGAGTGGTGTCGTGTGGAAAAACGTTGTGCACAGTGGGTGACTCAGGTGATAACTCTAGCTGGTAGCCGTCTATTCTTCGTCTTGCGGTGATCTTGGAGAGGGCCGATAAATCTTGGTGTGAGCTTCCCTTTGACATGGAAATGCTTGGTTCCTCCGAGAGAAGTGGTTTGCAGATATGCCTGGTCTTTGATGCGGAGGTATACTTCTTGAAGATGGTGGTTGGTGTAGTTCTTCCTCCTAGACATGACGATCTTCAGATGTTCCTTGACCAGCTCAACGATTCTTCTTCTGTCTTTGGGTAGACAAGTATGTCATCAAAGAAAGATGACAACTAACTTGTCCAAGCACTCCATGAAGTCTATGTGGTACGTAAAGTGGGCTGAGGCATTGGTGATGGTCACAATTGAGCATTGGCCAAGGTCTTATTGATCTAGAGCCAAAGCCCAAGGTCAGGATCCGACCATGTTGTGGCTTGGTAGGGCTTAAGGGTTTCAAGGATTCTAGTGTGCGAGTGAACATTTATCATCTTATCCTTGAGCACAATTCCTGAGATGCCAATTGTTCTATCTAGTCCTCCAAACAGATTACCTTATATCGCTGAAAGCATCATTTCGTATAGGTCAACTCCAATCCTCATGACTCCCAAGAGGAGGCCTAACAAAATCATATATGTCTACGATCCCCAAACTCATATGTATGGCTACCCCTAAAAATCCATGGGTAGAGCATATAAGCTGCTAAGCTTGAATTTAATCACCACAATCCAAGTGCTCAGTCTATTGATCCAAGGTCCATGATTAAGCATCTCTATCCTAAGGAAACACGTCGTAAGCCACTCCAAGATCTTGTTTCCTTCCTATGAATCAACTCCAATAGCCCATTAACTTCCATTAATCACTACATAATCCATTAATTCTACAAATCCAATGTTTATGGTGTCCCACATAATCTTCTAATGTCCTATAATCCTCAAATACTTGAAAAGGGTTATCTTTACTATAGTTAGTCCACCAATTCCCGTTATCGGGGTCAAGTAACTTCCAACCTCCAGCTTATATAGATCCTTAAATCAATTCCAATCTCCTAATTTATTGCCCTCCAAGAAACATGGTATCATGATCGGGATCATCAGTCTAAATCCAATTTACTCCGAACCATGTAGACTTACTCAGCATCTATACTCAACTAGGATCACCTACTTAAATCCAAATCTCGTGTCCAACGAGAATTCCTACATGTTTCCCTCAAGTTATTTACGTCATATCAACTGTCTCCTATCAATATCATCTGATCAAGTCAAATCCTTGCACTTCCAGGAGTTTCATCTTGCGATCAAAATTGTCCTATAAATCCAATTACTCAGGGGTAGTGAAAGCTATGCTACTCTATAATCATGACCCCACCAAGTTCATCTACCAACTTCAAAGCCTCATAATCCACCAATTAGTCTCATATAATTCCTCAAGTCATTTATCCTCTATTCCTATATCCTCAAACTGGTCTTCCCTATGGCATCGTCAGTTCTGGTGCTATATTAGGATGATAATGTGCTCGTTCACTATGTCCACTAGTTCCATAATGAACCCAGTGCCGTGCAAGGTTTATAGAGGCTTAACTGGTTCTCTTGCAATTCTATGGGTTAAGCACATGGTTAAGGACTCAAGCTAGGGTATCTCGTGAAGTCTCGAAGGGTCTAGGAATGGGTTTCTAGTCTAGGGGGTTAAACATAACTCTACGGGGTTTTACTTGGTCGAGGAGGCTGTAGAAAAGTTCTTTAGTGCTAGTTGGTCGCCGAGGTAGAATCCTTGGTGTATATTGTCTTGCTAGCCTTTAGTTGAGGAGAGAGATGAGAGGGATAAGTAGCATAAAGGGGGATGCCTAAAGGGGGTTCTATAGTGCAGGTGCAAACAAACAAGTGTCAAAAAGGGCCAAACACAAACAACAAAATAAGGCAGGTGATATAGTTGCGTACTTGTTGCCTAGGGCAAAAAGGGCGACTGATATCAAAACACAAACAAGTAAAAGCAACCAAAACACAATCATGGTTCCATTCGAACCATCATACGGACTCGACTGCGCATAGGGGGTACACGACTCATCCTACCCTAGGGGTTCTCGGATTTTTAGTAGTCGTGCTTTGCTCCGTGCCTCATGTAGTCTTCTGGGTTTTCCTCAGGTGTCGCTATGTCTCTTGTAGTTGTTTGATGAAATGATTCGGGTTGGGCCTGAAGATTCTTCAACAACTTCTTGCCTATTGAAGTGATGGGGTGAAGGTGGCTCCTCGCAGCAGGCATTGACTCGGTCTTCTGTTGTCTTCTTAATCATGACGATCCCTTTTTGTGTTCTAAGGCGTCGATGGTACCAAGTAGGTAATCTTTTATGCAATGACATTAACAAGGCATAGTAGAGGTCCAACATGCCGGTTATGTTTATGAAAACATCGACACCAAGAGCGGGGGATGAAATGAATCGTTTTCCTGCTCACTATAGTGAGGCGGGCCAAATGGCGAGGTTCTCATCCACCGGTGGTTGCCGATACAACAACGGTAAGGACATGATTGCTCTATTAGCAATGTCTATCATGGTCTTGCATGTCTTACACCCTGATCATCATAGGACAAGGTTGCATCATCCTGGGGCAAATTCAAAAGTGTCACCATCCTCTCGGTCTTCATGTCCTCATTCTTCAAAGGCATATCTTCTGTTGGCACTGTCTTGTCGTGGTGTCGCCAATCTTGGGTTCAGAAGAGGTGGGTGAGTGTTTGGCAAGGTGTACTCCTTCTAGGCTATCCACGAGGATTACAAGGAATCCCGTCGTCAGGGGTTGAGGGTGCTAGCGACCGTTTGCAATAGTTTTGGAAGGGAAGAGATCGATAGGGAAAGTATACCTTAGTTTTCTAAAAACTGTGAAGGGAAGAGAAGTATAGATAGTTTTGAAAACTAGTAATAGTTTTGGAAATAGTTTTACCCTAACTAACGACCATGCTAACTAAGGCTTCCTACAGTCAGGATGGCTCTGATACCAGCTTTGTGGGGACCCCAACTCATAAGTCGTGATCACCGAATGCACGTGTACAGTGATCCCAGAGATCAATGCTCACTGAACACACAGAAGCTGAATAACAAGAGTCTTACATCCATACATACTTTCTTACATAAATTATGACCATTATGGTCCAGTCTTGAGTATAACTTTGCAGCGGAAATCTTCGTCGATAACTTGGACCCATGCCATCTGCCTTAACCCTACAAGCATTCTGACTGGGAAGCGTCCTAGCTCGCATGTTCATCACCGAAGTATTCTTCTTCATATCATGTTCTTTCATGCCTGGCCAATAAAATAACCAGTGACAAGCCAATGAGTACTTTGAATGTACTCGCAAGCAACCCATGTTTTGGTTCAAGATACAACAATGCATGATATAGGTAAATTTTTGCGGAAAGCTAGTTTAGAGTGCAATGACATGTTCAACAACTTGTAAGACATGCATCAGGAGAATTCAATTAACCATGAGGACAGGTTACAGATATCAACATAAATAGAGTGGGCATCAACCCAACTCAATCATGTCAAGTCCTTTGACTTGACCCAAGTAGTTCTTCCCACACAGACACACTGGTTTGTAAACAAGTGGACGTAGCCCAAGAGCGGTTACCCAACTTTCCTTGACCGTGGACACGGCTATTCGAATAGTTTTACACTCTGCAGAGGTTGCACACTTTACCCACAAGATCCGGGGAACTTCCGTGTCGTCCACGACCTGCGGTACCTCAAGTACCCGGGGTAAGCACCCGATCACTATCTTTCCCTAGACGACACTAACAAGGAGTCCACTCGTTGTTCCGTATCCTCACGATGTAAATCATACGAGACTCACTCGAGATCGTAACATCCGAGAGGGGACACAACGGTGTATCCGGTGCCCTGTGAAAACAGTCATGGCCGCCCTACCTGGCACAACCCCGTCCCGAGAGAGAGCACCAACTCTCCCCCGTCACTAGTAATGTGGGCTCCAAGCTAGTATCGGCCTAGGTAATCAATAATGCCCTTTCCCATATAAGGGTAGAGTGGTTGCGCATGTAAGGTTGGAATAACGGTCGCAACTTAAACCAATCCGTTTTTGAAAACAACACACACACTTGCCTCGGTACACCACTTCGTCATCAAGTGGCTACCCAACTCATCATCTCCCTCGGGCATAAGTGGCACCCGACGGGGTTTTTGAAAAGTCCTTTGAAAATACTTTGTCTCCATCACCATGCATATTCCCGTCCCTTTTTGCGTAGCAACTACTTTAGCATCCTATCTACTTACACCGGCATAACCCTCATAAGGAGGTAGGGTCATGCAGAATGCAAGTATCAACGAGGAAGTAACAGAGGCAACCCATCAAAGTGGTTACCTGTAACGCCCTCGATGCGACTATATCTCCCACGTGTCAAAGCACGACTTAGAGGCATAACCGCATTGAAAGCAATGTTGCAAGTGAGGTAATCTTCACACAACCCATGTAATACATAAGGGAAAGAGATACATAGTTGGCTTACAATCGCCACTTCACACAATTACATGAATAAAGCATTACATCATCCAAAAACAAACAACGCCCGACTATGGAGCCAAAATAAAAGAAGACTACTCCAAATGCTACACAGATCCCCGATCGTCCCGACTGGGCTCCACTACTAATCAACTAGAACGAAACAACACAAGGACAAGATCTTAATCGAGCTCCTCCTGAGCTGGGTTGCGTCATCTGTACGGACTCATCGGCACCTGCAAGCTGGTTTTGGAAGTATCTGTGAGTCACGGGGACTCAGAAATCTCGCACCCTCGCGATCAAGACTATTTAAGCTTATGTGTAAGGTAAAAGTATGAGGTGGAGCTGCATCAAGCGACTAGCATATATGGTGGCTAAACATACGCAAAAGAGAGCGAGAAGAGAAGGAAAAGCACGATCGAGAAATCTATGATCAAGAAGTGATCCTATAGCAACCTACGCCAAGCATAACTCCAACACCGTGTTCACTTCCCGGACTCCACCGGAAAGAGACCATCATGGTTACACACGCGGTTGATGCATTTTAATTAAGGTTAACTTCAGGTTTTCTACAACCGGACGTTAACAAATTGCCATCTGCCCATAACCGCGGGCACGGCTTTCGAAAGTTCAAATCCCTGCAGGGAAGTCCCAACTTAGCCCATGACAAGCTCTCACGGTCAACGAAGGAATAGACCTCCTCCCGAGACGTTCCGATCAGACTCGGTACCTCGGTTCTTCAAGACACTTCGACAGGTTAAAACAAGTCCAGCAACACCGCCCGAATGTGCCGACAAATCCCGATAGGAGCTACACATATCTCTTTCTCAGCGCACACTCAGATGAGACTAGCTACGAGTAAAACCAACCCTCAAGTTTCCCCGAGGTGGCCCCGCAGGCAGCTCAGTTCGGACCAACACTCAGAGGAGCACTGGCCCGGGGGAGTTAGAATAAAGATGGCCCTTGAGTCTGCAGAACCCAAGGGAAGGTGGTAGGTTGTTTGTGCAAATGGTAAAACCAAGGTTGGGCATTGCTGGAGGAGTTTTATTCAAGGCGAACTGTCAAGGGGTTCCCATTATTACCCAACCACGTAAGGAACGCAAAATCCGGGAACATAACACCGATATGACGGAAACTAGGGCGGCAAGAGTGGAACAAAACACCAGGCATAAGGCTGAGCCTTCCACCCTTTACCAAGTATATAGATGCATTAATTAAATAAGATATATAGTGATATCCCAACAAGTAAACATGTTCAAACGAGGAACAACATCTCCATGTTCCAACAAGGAACAAACTTCAATCTTCACCTGCAACTAACAACGCTATAAGAGGGGCTGAGCAAAGCGGTAACAAAGCCAATCAACGGTTTGCTAGGACAAGGTGGGTTAGAGGCTTGGTTCAACAATATGGGAGGCATGATAAGCAAGTGGTAGGTATCGCAGCATAGGCATAGCAAAAGAGCGAGCCACTAGCAAGCAAAGATAGAAGTGATTTCGAGGGTATGGTCATCTTGCCTGAGATCCCGCAAGGAAGAAGAACGAGTCCATGAAGAAGACAAACGGACGTAGTCGAACGGGTCCTCACAAACACAACGTTATCGGAACCAACCCAAAGAAGCCACACCGGAAAGAAGCAAACAATCATGGTAAACAACCACGACATGAACATGGCATGATGCACAATCGAGTATGATGCATGTCCGGTTTAAATATGCATGGCATGGCAAAGTGCACAAACAAAACTACAAATTAAGTGGAGCTCAATATGCAACGGGTTGCATATTGACGAAACACCACATCAATTATTTAGTTCTCTCCCGGTTAGGTACTCAACAATATTAAATGTTGTTAAACATGGCAAGAGGGTGAAGCAAATGAAAACTACCCATCTAGTCAAGTTTAAATGAGGCCGGAAACAGCGACCAACAATGCCGGAAACTCCTCATATGCATGTTTTTGCTTATGGTACTGTTCTGCCCTAAACACAATTTTAAAGTTGTTAAACATGCAAAGTAAGGCCACCATGATAAACTAGACATTATTCCACCCCGTTTACATATAAAGTTTATTAAATTTGGAGCTACGGTTAATTAGTTATGAATTAAAGCATTTTAGCATGCCATAGGAGCAAATTTAATCAAACAACATTTTAAACATTTCAAACATAGATGAAAGTTGGATATTATGAATCTAGACAAAATTCTAAGCAAGTTTCATATATAATTTATTTAGATCCGATGCACGGTTGTGAAGTTATTAAATGCATGAAACTAGGGGGGTTTTCTGTAAAACTGCAATTCCCTGGAAATTAGCTAAATTCACAGAGACTGGAAAAAAACATCCACGGGCTGAAACTGGTGCAAGTCTGGGCCAACTGGAAAAAAACAAAAGGGATGCTGCTGAGGGGGCGTCTCACCATGGGCCAAGGGAGATGGGCCTTGGCGCGGTGCAGCAGAGGAGCAGCTCGGCCTTGGCCAGAGGCTGGCCCATGCTGGAGCAGCCGAGGTCAACGCGTGCGTGCACCCGCAGCGAGACGAACCAGGGGTGCGGCTATGGTCGCGGGGCTCGCAGCGGTGCGAGATCCGGCGCGGAGGGCGGCGGAGCACTGCAGGGGAGGTGAGGAACGGGCAGCTCCGGCGATGGGGGTTCCGGATCCGGGCGGAGATGGCCGGCAGCATCGACCTGCGAAGGTCATAGAGAGAGAGAGACCATGAGAGAGCAGGGAGAAGGAGAGGGAGCAACGAAGAGAGAGGAGAGCAGGGAAAGCGCCCTGGGGTCACCGGCGGCGGCTCCTAGTCGCCGGAGTTCGGCAGCGCGGAGATGGGGTCGCCGACGAGGCAAAGTGAGGCGGTGGTAGCGAGCCGACGTAGGAGACGTTCGGGAATGAGGGCTGTAGCGATGTACGAGCAGCGGCAGAGCGATCCGGGACCAGATGGGCGCTGGCGGGCTTCCCGCGGGCTCGGCGGGCCTGCATCTGGAGAGAGGAGGCTGGAGGCAGGGACGACAAGTGGCGGCGCTCGATTGGCCGATCCGGTGGCTGGGTGGCGGCGCAGCCACTGGGACGCTGCCAAGTGGCGCTGGTGAGGTGGCTGGCGCCGGATTTGGAGGGGGAAGGAGGCTGGTGGCATGGAATTTGACGAGGGAGATGGCAGGGAGGTAGGAGAAGGGTTAGGCTGCCAAATTTGGAAGGGGTTGTCCATATATAGGCAGGGATGGCTAGGGTTTGGGTTTAGGGGGGTTTTTGGAGCGTTTCGGAGCCTCCGATCGTGATCTGACGGACCAGAATGGAGGGGGGTTTAGGTGGGCTGCAGTTGGGTTGTGAAGAGAGGTTGGGCTGAGATGAGAGGAGAGGAGTGCAGCCCGGCAACTGTTTCCGGAGACCGAAAACGTCCGACGTTAGACCAGCTATATTGCCGCTATAGTTATCCGTTAGGGCGTCAAACAGACTCCGAATGCGATGAAACTTGGCGGGCAGCCTACCTACACTATAACAAGACCGCATGCCAACTTTCACCCCATTCCGAGAACATTTTCAGGCCACTTATAAAATAATTTCGGACATGCCGCGGGCGCGTGCAAGTGTGTCTAGGCTCAGAACTGACAACGGAAGGAACTGGGAGAACCCGGACGGATGCAAGTTTTGAAAACATGATGAGGCAATGCACATGATTACATGATATGCAATGCATGACATGCAAGCAGTGACAACACAACTACACCGAATAACTGGAGGACACCTAGCACATTGGTGTCGGGGCGTCACAACACTCCACCACTACGAGAGGATCTCGTCCCGAGATCTAGAATGGCACCGGAGGGAAAACGGAAGAGAAAGAGAAGAGGTATAACTAAGTTGCTTCTTTGACCAATGAGTGAAACCAAAGAACCTTGAAAAGGTTAAGCCATTTCGAGAAAAGAATACAACAGAGATAAATGAAGTTGAAAGCACTCCGATTAAAAAGAAAGGAATTGAATAAGAACTTGGAAAGAGGGCACGACACTCCGGTTAAATGGTTAAGCACGAAAGAACATGATCCTCACAATTCGAGATGATGAGAGAAAAGAGAAACATCACAATGCCTCCGGATGAAGGAATCGAAGGTAGATCATTGGAATTAAATTATGGAGAAGAAAATGATAATTCTTCCCACAGATTAATTTGAAAGAAAACATCCTTATGAATAAGGCTTGAACGGAGTTGTTAAAAATCAACAACGAAAATAATAAGCTGCTCGTGGGCTTATGAAAACATCTGAAAAACTTGAGGTGAAATTCTGCCACTAACGAAAAACAATAGATTGGATTGATATCAACAAGGAGACGAGAAACCTATTTCACCAGGAGAATAAATGAAGAACTTGGGTCATTTATAAGCACCATAATAGCAACAAACCTTAGGGAAGGCTTTAGGTGAAATATAACCCAAGATAACTCCAAAGAAGAGATTGATGGGTTTAAATATCTCATTCCTGACAACTTTTGAATCATGAAACATGAACTCAAATTATCAAGAATGACATAATACCACCTCCAATGATATGGACGAAAGAAATGCACTCCGGAATGCGAGATGAAGAATGCTTGAGCTCCTTAAAAGGAATCTCGATGAGAACTTGGAGAAGGAATTAAATCCTTGATGAACCATCATGTAGAACCTTCATGAAGAACTCCGGTAACAAAAGGATGATCACACGAAAGGAAAGAGAAGTTGAAAACATAGGGTGAAGTCCTGCGATGATTTAGATGAATCTCCATGGTGATATAATTGCAAGAGCTTGGAACTCTGGGAAAGAAAATAAAGCAAGTGAAACCGAGAATTTGATGAACCTCCGGAATAAGGAATTAATCACTTGGATGAAACAAGAATAAGAATTACATTATGCTTATCCTTCATCAATTAAATTGATGACAAGCAACGAAGAGCATACAACTTATTTCGGTAGAAAGGATTAAGAGAGATATAAATCAAACTTGAGAAGGTCTTCAACGAACCACCGGTAGAATTGAAAATGAAAGAAGAGAAGATAAAGAAACACCGGGAAAAATTAGCAAATGAATGAAGATGCTTGAGAGAAATTATATATGAGAGAACGAAGAGATCATGCACTGATTAGAGGATATTTGATCGATGCACCGGTAAGATTTAGAGTATGAGAGCTGAAAGCTGGAATGAATAAATCTTAGATGGTGGGCTCTGGATAATCAAACTGAAAATACTCCTGAATTACTCTGGATGAGTGAAAAGAAATTCTCACAACCAAAACAATTATGGGAGAATGGCAGAGAATGGGGCAAGATTTAAAAGAAACTCTTCTTCAGCCTTCAAAATCTGAGAATGACGACGAGAAACACCACCAAATTGTTGAGACACTCCGGAATGATTAAAAGAGGAGAGGTTGAGCCAACGATGAAAAGAATTTGAAAGAATTTGGAGAAAACATATGACTGATGATGAATCATTCTTATGTCAAACTTTGAAAAAGAAAAAAAAATTGAGGATAGCTCCGGGAAAATAAGAAGAGTCAGGTAAGATCCTGGAAAAAGACCAGTGGGTTTGGGCCCACTCAAGAAAAACACAGTAGAAATGATTACTCGAAAGAGATATTGCACCCGTTGAATTAAAAGACTTGAATGAGAGAACGTCCTCGAAGATATTAAACAACTGCAGAGTGGAAACACGAATCTTCGAGATATCTTGAGCACTCTGGAACAATTGAGTAGTGAGAAGTGGATGATTAAGAGGTGCACCGGCAAGAGAAAGCATTAGAAATGAGGGGAAAAGGATATGATCAACACCAAAAGGTTGATTTGAAACCACCGGAGAAGAGAAGAAACAAAGAATGATAACTTGAAGCTCCGTTAGGATCTTCATGAGAATCACCGGATAAAAATATTGACAGAAAAGGATGGAGAGACTTCTCATCAATAACATGATAGTTGAATAAGAATTCTGAGTCCTTGAAGAAAACAAGGGTGGGTGGGCGGGAAAAAACAAAGGCAACTTGGAGACGAATGAAACAAACACCGTTCAGAAGAAAACTGATACTTGATCTTGCGAATGTTGACGTGATCGGATCCACTTGAAGAGAGACACACCGGTTGAAAAGGATTGACATGACAATCTCGATTATCAAGAAGGATTAGTATTCACATAGGAATATGAGAACACCGTTTGGGAAAGGGTATGGAATTAACATTTGACTTCGAAGCAACTCGAATACCACAACTCAAAGCAAAACAAAAGATTGGCTTGCAAAATAAGCCGGAACAAACATATGATAGAGATTTCGTCCGAAGTTTTCGTGGTGGGGCCTACACGGGCTCGATCGTACAACACCATCATGTACAAGGCAGTGCACATGACATACGAAGCGTCCCCGAGTCGGCATAGCCAAGGACTCTTTAAGACACAACGAGACCACTGTAAAATCGACCGTGAATAGGCGGACCACTAGACGTCGAACCCCAATTTCATATCACACATCTATCGGAAAGATATCCTAAGAGCTACTTGAATTCCCACCTATGAAACTCCCGAACCTTTCCGGTTATGCAATCAGGTGTTGGGGATACAGGGGAAGCATAATATCTCACCCAAAACTAGCAAATCCTACATCCAGCTGTATCCATCCTTCAACACATAACCAAGAAACCTTCGGAAATCATCTACCTCAACCTTCGAAAAGCATCCGTTATACAAGTTATGGCAATACTCCCGAACTCCCGTCCCAGTACTGGGTGGCGTCGAGGTTATCTCACCAATGAACTGCATAAAAGAGATTTTCGATGTCGGCGAACTAAACTCAGGTATTCCAGAACTGCAACGATAAAATTGTGACGACAACACCTCGGAGCTCAACTCCCCGGGACACTTCCACAAAACCCGTGACAGGAGGCACCAAGACAATGTTCTTGTCACAAAACCATCGGAACAATTCCAAGATACCCGTGTGATCCTAATTTTTTTTAGTGAAATTTGAGAAGAGAAGAGTCAAAACTCTACGTCAGCATGCCTTACCAGAGCGACGAGGAGACTGGGAAGTAAAAAAGAATTCCTAAACTCTCCGATATATAATTCCTAAATGACTCAAAACATTTTTCTAGACACAACTCGGCTGCTAAAAACGATCAATCAATGGGGGCTCCTAAGGTCGGGGAAGGCTCTGATACCAACTTGTAACACCCTCGATGCAGCTATATCTCCCACGTGTCGAAGCACGACTTAGAGGCATAACCGCATTGAAAGCAATGTCGCAAGTGAGGTAATCTTCACACAACCCATGTAATACATAAGGGAAAGAGATACATAGTTGGCTTACAATCGCCACTTCACACAATTACATGAATAAAGCATTACATCATCCAAAAACAAACAAGGCCCGACTACGGAGCCAAAATAAAAGAAGACTACACCAAATGCTACACAGATCCCCGATCGTCCTGACTGGGCTCCACTACTAATCAACTAGAACGAAACAACACAAGGACAAGATCTTAATCGATCTCCTCCTGAGCTGGGTTGCGTCATCTGTACGAACTCATCGGCACCTGCAAGCTGGTTTTGGAAGTATCTGTGAGTCACGGGGACTCAGCAATCTCGCACCCTCGCGATCAAGACTATTTAAGCTTATGGGTAAGGTAAAAGTATGAGGTGGAGCTGCAGCAAGCGACTAGCATATATGGTGGCTAAACATACGCAAAAGGGAGCGAGAAGAGAAGGAAAAGCACGATCGAGAAATCTATGATCAAGAAGTGATCCTATAGCAACCTATGCCAAGCATAACTCCAACACCGTGTTCACTTCCCGGACTCCGTCGGAAAGAGACCATCACGGTTACACACGCGGTTGATGCATTTTAATTAAGGTCAACTTTAGGTTTTCTACAACCGGACGTTAACAAATTCCCATCTGCCCATAACCGCGGGCACGGCTTTCAAAAGTTCAAATCCCTGCAGGGGAGTCCCAACTTAGCCCATGACAAGCGCTCACGGTTAACGAAGGAATAGACCTCCTCCCGAGACGTTCCGATCAGACTCGGTACCTCGGTTCTTCAAGACACTTCGACAGGTTAAAACAAGTCCAGCAACACCGCCCGAATGTGCCGACAAATCCCGATAGGAGCTGCACATATCTCTTTCTCAGGGCACACTCAGATGAGACTAGCTACGAGTAAAACCAACCCTCAAGTTCCCCGAGGTGGCCCCGCAGGCATCTCAGTTCGGACCAACACTTAGAGGAGCACTGGCCCGGGGGGTTAGAATAAAGATGACCCTTGTGTCTGCAGAACCCAGGGGAAGGTGGTAGGTTGTTAGTGCAAATGGTAAAACCAAGGTTGGGCATTGCTGGAGGAGTTTTATTCAAGGCAAACTTTCAAGGGGTTCCCATTATTACCCAACCGCGTAAGGAACACAAAATCCGGGAACATAACACCGATATGATGGAAACTAGGGCGGCAAGAGTGGAACAAAACACCAAGCATAAGGACGAGCCTTCCACCCTTTACCAAGTATATAGATGCATTAATTAAATAAGATATATAGTGATATCCCAACAAGTAAACATGTTCCAACGAGGAACAACATCTCCATGTTCCAACAAGGAACAAACTTCAATCTTCACCTGCAACTAACAACGCTATAAGAGGGGCTGAGCAAAGCGGTAACAAAGCCAATCAACGGTTTGCTAGGACAAGGTGGGTTAGAGGCTTGGTTCAACAATATGGGAGGCATGATAAGCAAGTGGTAGGTATCACAGCATAGGCATAGCAAAAGAGCGAGCAACTAGCAAGCAAAGATAGAAGTGATTTCGAGGGTATGGTCATCTTGCCTGAGATCCCGCAAGGAAGAAGTACGAGTCCATGAAGAAGACAAACGAACGTAGTCGAACGGGTCCTCACAAACGCAACGTTATCGGAACCAACCCGAAGAAGCCACACCAGAAAGAAGGAAACAATCATGGTAAACAACCACGACATGAACATGGCATGATGCACAATCGAGTATGATGCATGTCCGGTTTAAATATGCATGGCATGGCAAAGTGCACAAACAAAACTACAAATTAAGTGGAGCTCAATATGCAACGGGTTGCATATTGATGAAACACCACAACAATTATTTAGTTCTCTCCCGGTTAGGTACTCAACAATATTAAATGTTGTTAAACATGGCAAGAGGGTGAAGCAAATGAAAACTACCCATCTAGTCAAGTTTAAATGGGGCCGGAAACAACGACCAACAATTCCAGAAACTCCTCATATGCATGTTTTTGGTTATGGTACTGTTCTGCCCTAAACACAATTTTAAAGTTGTTAAACATGCAAAGTAAGGCCACCATGATAAACTAGGCATTCTTCCACCCCATTTACATATAAAGTTTATTAAATTTGGAGCTACGGTTAATTAGTTATGAATTAAAGCATTTTAGCATGCCATAGGAGCAAATTTAATCAAACAACATTTTAAACATTTCAAACATAGATGAAAGTTGGATATTATGAATCTAGACAAAATTCTATGCAAGTTTCATATATAATTTATTTAGATCCGATGCACGGTTGTGAAGTTATTAAATGCATGAAACTAGGGGGGGTTTCTGTAAAACTGCAATTCCCTAGAAATTAGCTAAATTCACAGAGACTGGAAAAAAACATCCACGGGCTGAAACTGGTGCAAGTCTGGGCCAACTGGAAAAAAAACAAAAGGGACGCTGCTGGGGGGGCGTCTCACCATGGGCCAAGTGAGATGTGCCTTGGCACGGTGCAGCAGAGGAGCAGCTGGGCCTTGGCCAGAGGCTGGCCCATGCTAGAGGAGCCGAGGTCAACGCGTGCGTGCACCCGCAGCAAGACGAACCAGGGTGCGGCCATGGTCGCGGGGCTCGCAGCAGCGCGAGATCCGGCGCGGAGGGCGGCGGAGCACTTTAGGGGAGGTGAGGAACGGGCAGCTCCGGCGATGGGGGTTCCGCATCCGGGCGGAGATGGCCGGCAGCGTCGACCTGCGAAGGTCATAGAGAGAGAGACCATGAGAGAGCAGTGAGAAGGAGAGGGAGCAACAAAGAGAGAGGAGAGCAGGGAAAGCGGCCTGGGGTCACCGGCGGCGGCTCCTGGTCGCCGGAGTTCGGCAGCGCGGAGATGGGGTCACCGACGAGGCAAGGCGAGACGGTGGTAGCGAGCTGACGCAGGAGACGTTCGGGAACAAGGGCTGTAGCGATGTACGAGCAGCGGCGGAGCGATCCGGGCCCAGATGGGCGCTGGCGGGCTTCCCGCGAGCTCGGCGGGCCTGCGTCTGGAGAGAGGAGGCTGGAGGCAGGGACGACAAGTGGCGGCGCTCGATTGGCCGATCCGGTGGCTGGGTGGCGGCGCAGCCACTGGGACGCTGCCAAGTGGCGCTGGTGAGGTGGCTGGCGCCGGATTTGGAGGGGGAAGGAGGCTGGTGGCACGGAATTTGACGAGGGAGATGGCAGGGAGGTAGGAGAAGGGTTAGGCTGCCAAATTTGATGGGGTTGTCCATATATAGGCATGGATGGCTAGGGTTTGGGTTTAGGGGGGGGGTTTGGAGCGTTTCGGAGCCTCTGATCGTGATCTGACGGACCAGAACGGAGGGGGGTTTAGGTGGGCTGCAGGTGGGTTGTGAAGAGAGGTTGGGCTGAGATGAGATGAGAGGAGTGCAGCCCGGCAACTGTTTCCGGAGACCGAAAACGTCCGACGTTAGACCGGCTATATTGCCGCTATAGTTATCCGTTGGGGCGTCAAACGGACTCCGAATGCGATGAAACTTGGCAGGCAGCCTACCTACACTATAACAAGACCGCATGCCAACTTTCACCCCATTTCGAGAACATTTTCAGGCCACTTATAAAATAATATTTCGGACATGCCGCGGGCGCGTGCAAGTGTGTCTGGGCTCAGAAGTGACAACGGAAGGAACTGGGAGAACCCGGACGGATGCAAGTTTTGAAAACATGATGATGCAATGCACATGATGACATGATATGCAATGCATGACACGCAAGCAATGACAACGCAACAACAACGAATAACTGGAGGACACCTGGCACATTGGTCTTGGGGCGTCACATTACCTCCTCATCATGATTCCGTTGCAACAACAATATGGTGCTATATGACATGCATAAAAAGGGTTTCATAGACATGGTCAAAGGGCTGCTTGCCTGTTTTAACAAAGTCTTCAAGGTCTTCAAATATCTCTGGTCCAACTCCGAGCATTTCGTCTACTTCGTCAACTATCGTCGAAAGCAACCACAATAAGCAACACAACAAGGTAGAAAATAAAAGTGCTCTAAAAATGTGACTTGGACTTTTCTAGGATACCTCTGGTCATATGAGGAATGACCAAAGTGATTTCAATGGAATTGGATAAGTGAATATTTCTAAACGTTTTGATATGATTTTACAAACATATTTTTGAAAGAAGTGTACAGAAACATATTTTTGAAAAATGAGAAAAGGCACCCGTTTAACAAATCATGATTTTAGAAGCATCTGGGAGTTGGTTTCACTAGATTTGGAGTTCAAATGAATTTCCTATGAATTTGCAAAGTTGACAAATATGAAGAAATGGCTCATTATTTTATGTGGGACAGAAAGTATTAATAAAAATCTTCATAAGCTAAGTTATGAACTTAGAAGCATCCAGGAATTTGAATCATGGCATTTGGATCAAATTTGACCCTCTCTGATTTTCTAAAGTTTATGACAGAAATGGAAAAATGAGATTTGATAATTATTTGTGAAATAGATACTTGTGGAAAAATGTGCAAATAGCACCATGAGATAGGGCATGATTTTAGAAACTACTAGAAATTTGAATCATCAAATTTGGAGGTAATATGAATATTTGGGAGATTTTACAAATTATCTGGGAAAAGAAAATAAGAAAAAGACTATACCCTTATTCTGCGCATTGGGCGAGAGATAGGCATGGGCCGGCCCAGCTGCGCGCGGGCGGTCGACGCAGGAGGCGTACTCGGGGGAAATACGCCTTCCCCGAGCGAAGGCGTCAGTGGGCAGAGCCCGTGTCCACTTAACGAGGCGGAGCCCTCCTGTTAGGTTCGTCCTCCACCTCCCGCGCGGCTGTGACAGGAGACAGAGGAGGCTCTCGACGCCGGTCGCCGGCGCTACAGGGCGTCTCCGGCGATGTTCTGCCCACCGGCGTGCTCAGGGGAGCCGGTCGCGTCCAACCGTGGGTGGCCCGGTCGCCCAGGGGCACCGGGTCGAGCAAGGCATCGACCGCGACGGACGAGGCTGACGGTGGTGATGCAGCTCGACGGAATAGCCATGGGGAGGAGGGGGAGAAGCACGGGAGGGGCTCGCGGTGACGATGTAGGTGCTCTAGTGCGGTCTAGAGGGGAGGAGGAGGAGTGGTGGGTGCGAATTTAGGCGGAGGCCGACGGCAAGGCTCTGGCCATGGTGGCAGATGGAGAGAGAGAGGAGGCGAGTGGGTTGGTCCAAGGGGTCGCTGGGATGGAGAGAGAGCGAAGGAGATCCATAGGGGACCCGTGGCTCACCGTGGTCCAGTGCGCCGGCGAGGCTGTTGCTGTTGCTGCAGGTCACGGGGGCTCATGTGGGCGTGTCCGAGGCGTTAGTGGAGGAGGTCTACGACCAGTGGAAGGGAGAGAAGGAGCGGGGAAGTGCCAGGGCACCGCGCGTGTGAGGCTGCCCATTGGAGCGCTCGGGCGGCCGGTGCGCGTGCGAGAGGAGGCAGGAGAAGGGAGAAGGAGGAAGGGTACCATGTCGTGGCGTGTTGAGGACACCGAGGAGCATCGTCGGGCGCGCTGGGGAGGCCCGAGGTGGCCGGAGGTGCTTGGCAGGGGGCGGCTACAGTGCGGGAGCACACTGTAGCGCGCTCCAGAGCGCCCAAATGGCATGCCATGGCATTTTATATGCCTTGTGGGTGCGGCCACTAATGTCTGGTAGCTCTAGGAGGGAGTAAAGAAAGGGGAGGAAGCATTGGATGCCATGGAGGGCCAGTAGAATGAGGAGGCAGGTGAGAAAGGAGAAGAATGCTGCTGTCCAGAAGGGTAAATGGGGGTTTTCACCCCTCAATCATTGAGCTGAGGCCATGGAAGAGTTACTGGAGATAGGAGAAGACTAGGAGGAGATGTGGTAAAAAGTTGAGCTCAAGGAGAATAGTGTAATTGGTCAAAATGGTGATTTTTGAAAAGTGACAGAAGGTGTTTGATGCAAATTTGGGCAAGCAAATTAACTCCACTTGACATGAGAATTAACAGGATCAAGTGTCACACATAATTGAGGTTGACCACCAAGTTTGAGTCCATTTTGAGAAAGTTGCCAATGCAACTTTTGTAAACCCTAGAAATCAGCAGAAATGGCTTTACCAAGATTTAGTCATGCAGATCTATTCTCCTTGCCGCACCACTTGGTGTAGTGTCATCATTTGAGGATTTGAACATGTCCACAAAAATTCAGATCAAAAGGACACACTTGGCAATGTAGAGTTGTTCAAATTTGGTTCTGGACAGGAAGGGTTTTGGGGTACTTTGATCAAGATAACATTCTCTCCAACTTGTGCCATTTGGTCTAGATGCATTATTACACCATTTGAGCATGTGCACCAAGTTTGAGAGCATTTGGACATGTTTGATAGTGCAAAAATGTTCAAACTTGAAAAAGGACAGAAGTGGTTTTGAGATGTTTTCATGGGGTTATACTATTCTCCATGACATGGTACTTGGCAAGATCATCAAAAATGTCATATGTGACATGTTAGAATTTTCTTGGATTTTTATGAAAATATTTCCTATAGAAATATTTCAAATCCTTGAAATGAGCAGAAATGGTTTTGGGAGGTTTTGTCCAATATTTTGATCATGACCATGTGTTGAAACTCATATATATGGAACATATATGTCCATTGAGTCTCCCTAATTTTTGTCAAATATTTTTAAAGCTTTAAAATAATTTTAACCTATTAAAGACCATTTCTGGCCTTAAGAAAAAGCCTTTAAATAAAATAGGAAAATAACATTTAAAATTATATTTTTGTGGTTTCTGGGTATCCTATATCTAATAGGAGTCAAGAATATTTTTAGAAAGATTTTTACTTCCCTTAATTAAGTACTTGCAGTGCAAACGTCAATTGAGGGGTTTCTGGAAAACTAATTTTTTGAAAATACTATTTGGCCAAATTATTTTTATGTCCTATACACATGGCATGATCATTGGTTCAAGAGTTTGGAGCAAGGAGATGAAGTATATGAGTTGGAGGATTTATTTGGTTTTTAGAGCACTTGCAAACAACAGACAAAATCCAAACAAGGCAAGGTCCAAAACACTCAAAAGTTTTTGTCAAACCACATTTTATCATGATTTATTAGCTTAAGTGTTGTGGCATGAAAATCAGGGTGTGACACTTGCCGACCAACGGGCAAGTCAACCAAAGTCCACACTTTGTTCTCATACATGGATCCCATCTCAGATTTCATGGCTTCTAGCCATTTTGCGGAATCTGGGCTCACCATCGCTTCCTCATAGTTCGTAGGTTCATCATGATCCAGTAGCATGACTTCCAGAACAGGATTACTGTACCACTGTGGTGCGGATCTTACTTTGGTTGATCTACGAGGTTCGGTAGTAACTTGATCTGAAGTTTCATGATCATTATCATTAGCTTCCTCACTAATTGGTGTAGGGGTCACAGAAACCGGTTTCTGTGATGTACTAATTTCCAATAAGGGAGCAGGTACAGTTACCTCATCAAGTTCTACTTTTCTCCCACTCACTTCTTTCGAGAGAAACTCTTGCTCTAGAAAAACTCCAAATTTAGCAACAAAAGTCTTGCCTTCGGATATGTGATAGAAGGTGTACCCAACAGTCTCCTTTGGGTATCCTATGAAGACACATTTCTCTGACTTGGGTTCGAGCTTATTAGGTTGAAGGTTTTTCACATAAGCATCGTAGCCCCAAACTTTCAGAAACGACAACTTTGGTTTCTTTCCAAACCACAGTTCATAAGGCGTCGTCTCAACGGATTTTGATGGTGTCCTATTTAACGTGAATGCAGCTGTCTCTAAAGCATAACCCCAAAACGATAACGGTAAATCAGTAAGAGACATCATAGATCACACCATATCTAATAAAGTACGATTACGACATTCGGACACACCATTACGCTGTGGTGTTCCGGGTGGCGTGAGTTGTGAAACTATACCGCATTGTTTCAAATGTAGACCAAACTCGTAACTCAAATATTCTCCTCCACAATCAGATCGTAGAAACTTTATTTTCTTGTTACGATGATTTTCAATTTCACTCTAAAATTCTTTGAACTTTTCAAATGTTTAAGACTTATGTTTCATTAAGTAGATATACCCATATCTACTTAAATCATCTGTGAAGGTGAGAAAATAACGATATCGGCCACGAGCCTCAACATTCATTGGACCACATACGTCTGTATGTATGATTTCCAACAAATCCATTGCTCTCTCCATAGTACCGGAGAACGGCGTTTTAGTCATCTTACCCATGAGGCACGGTTCGCAAGTACCAAGTGATTCATAATCAAGTGGTTCCAAAAGTCCATCAGTATGGAGTTTCTTCATGCGCTTTACACCGATATGACCTAAACGGCAGTGCCACAAATAAGTTGCACTATCATTATCAACTCTGCATCTTTTGATTTCAACATTATGAATATGTGCATCACTACTATCGAGATTCATCAAAAATAGACCACTCTTCAAGGGTGCATGACATTAAAAGATATTACTCATATAAATAGAACAACGATTATTCTCTAATTTAAATGAATAACCGTCTCGCATCAAACAAGATCCAGATATAATGTTCATGCTCAACGCTGGCACCAAATACCAATTATTTAGGTCTAATACTAATCCCGAAGGTAGATGTAGAGGTAGCGTGCCGACCGCGATCACATCGACTTTGGAACCATTTCCCACGTGCATCGTCACCTCGTCCTTAGCCAGTCTTCCGCTTAATCCGTAGCCCCTGTTTTGAGTTGCAAATGTTAGCAACAGAACCAGTATCAAATACCCAGGTGCTACTGCGAGCATTAGTAAGGTACACATCAATAGCATGTATATCACATATACCTTTGTTCACTTCGCCATCTTTCTTATCCGCCAAATACTTGGGGCAGTTCCGCTTCCAGTGACCAGTCCGCTTGCAGTAGAAGCACTCAGTCTCAGGCTTAGGTACATACTTGGGTTTCTTCTCCTGAGCAGCAACTTGTTTGCTGTTCTTCTTGAAGTTCCCTTTCTTCTTCCCTTTGCCCTTTTTCTTGAAACTGGTGGTCTTATTGACCATCAACACTTGATGCTCCTTCTTGATTTCTACCTCCGCGGCTTTTAGCATTGCAAAGAGCTCAGGAATAGTCTTATTCATCCCTTGCATATTATAGTTCATCACGAAGCTTTTGTAGCTTGGTGGCAGTGATTGAAGAACTCTGTCAATGACACTATCAACAGGAAGATTAACCCCCAGTTGAGTCAAGTGATTATGATACCCAGACATTTTGAGTATATGTTCACTGACAGAACTATTCTCCTCCATCTTGTAGCTATAGAACTTATTGGAGACTTCATATCTCTCAATCCGGGCATTTGCTAGAAATATTAACTTCAACTCCTGGAACATCTCATATGCTCCATGACGTTCAAAACGTCGTTGAAGACCCGGTTCTAAGCCGTAAAGCATGGCACACTGAACTATCGAGTAGTCATCAACTTTGATCTGCCAAACATTCATAACATCTGGTGTTGCTCCTGTAGCGGGCTTGGCACTTAGCGGTGCTTCCAGGACGTAATTCTTCTGTGCAACAATGAGGGTAATCCTCAAGTTACGGACCCAGTCCGTGTAATTGCTACCATCATCTTTCAACTTTGCTTTCTCAAGGAATGAATTAAAATTCAATGGAACAACAGCACGAGCCATCTATCTACAATCAAACATAGACAAGCAAGATACTATCAGGTACTAAGTTCATGATAAATTTAAGTTCAATTAATCATATTACTTAAGAACTCCCACTTAGAAAGATATCCCTCTAATCCTCTAAGTGATCACGTGATCCAAATCAACTAAATCATGTCCGATCATCACGTGAGATGGAGTAGTATCAATGGTGAACATCAATATGTTGATCATATCTACTATATGATTCACATTCGACCTTTCGGTCTCCGTGTTCCGAGGCCATATCTTTTATATGCTAGGCTCGTCAAGATAAACCTGAGTATTCTGCGTGTGCAACTGTTTTGCACCCGTTGTATTTGAACGTAGAGCCTATCACACCCGATCATCACATGGTGTCTCAGCACGAAAAACTTTCACAATGGTGCATACTCAGGGAGAACACTTATACTTTGATAATTTAGTGAGGGATCATCTTATAATGCTACCGTCAATCAAAGCAAGATAAGATGCATAAAAGATAAACATCACATGCAATCAATATAAGTGATATGATATGGCCATCATCATCTTGTGCTTGTGATCTCCATCTTCAAAGCACCGTCATGATCATCATCGTCACTGGCGCGACACCTTGATCACCATCGTAGCATCATTGTTGTCACGCCAATATTATGCTTCCACGACTATCGCTACCGCTTAGTGATAAAGTAAAGCATTACAGCGCAATTGCATTGCATACAATAAAGCGACAACCATATGGCTCCTGCCAGTTGCCGATAACTCGGTTACTAAACATGATCATCTCATACAATAAAATTTAGCATCATGTCTTGACCATATCACATCACAACATGCCCTGCAAAAACAAGTTAGACATCCTCTACTTTGTTGTTGCAAGTTTTACGTGGCTGCTACGGGCTTAGCAAGAACCATTCTTACCTACGCATCAAAACCACAAAGATAGTTTGTCAAGTTGGTGCTGTTTTATACTTCGCAAGGACCGGGCGTAGACACACTTGGTTCAACTAAAGTTGGAGAAACTTACACCCGCCAGCCACATGTGTGCAAAGCACGTCGGTAGAACCAGTCTCGCGTAAGCGTATGCATAATGTCGGTCCGGGTCGCTTCATCCAACAATACCGCCGAACCAAAGTATGACATGCTGGTAAGCAGTATGACTTATATCGCCCACAACTCACTTGTGTTCTACTCGTGCACAACATCAACGCATAAAACCTAGGCTCGGATGCCACTGATGGGGAACGTAGTAATTTCAAAAAAATTCCTATGCACACGCAAGATCATGGTGATGCATAGCAACAAGAGGGGAGAGTGTTGTCTACGTACCCTCGTAGACCGGAAGCGGAAGCATTAGCACAATGCGGTTGATGTAGTCGTACGTCTTCACGGCCCAACCGATCAAGCACTGAAACTACGGCAACTCCGAGTTCTAGCACATGTTCAGCTCGATGACGATCCCCGGACTCCAATCCAGCAGAATGTTGGGGAAGAGTTCCGTCAGCACGACGGCGTGGTGACGATCTTGATGTTCTACCGTCGCAGGGCTTCACCTAAGCACCGCTATAATATTATCGAGGATTATGGTGGAGGAGGGCACCGCACACGGCTAATAGATCTCAAGGATCAATTGTTGTGTCTAGAGGTGCCCCCTGCCCCCGTATATAAAGGAGCAAGGGGGAGGGGCGGCCGGCCAGGAGAAGGCGCGCCATGGAGGAGTCCTACTCCTACCGGGAGTAGGACTCCCTCCTTTCCTTGTCCAACTAGGAGAGGGAGAAGGAAGGGAGAGAAGAGAGAAAGGAAAGGGGGGCGCCACCCCTCCCTCCTTGTCCAATTCGGACTAGAGGGGGACGGGCACGCAGCCTGCCCTGGTCGCCCCTCCTCTCCTCCACTTTGGGCCCATGAGCCCCATTAACCCCCCCGGGGAGGGGGGGGGTCCGGTAACCCCGGTACTCCGTTTTATATCCGATAACTACCGGAACCATTCCTGTGTCCGAATATAGTCGTCCAACATATCAATCGTTATGTCTCGACTATTTTGAGACTCCTCGTTATGTCCGTGATCACATCCGGGACTCCAAACAACCTTCGGTACATCAAAATATATAAACTCATAATGAAACTCTCATCGTAACATTAAGCGTGCGGGCCCTACGGGTTCGAGAACAATGTAGACATGACCGAGACACGTCTCCGGTCAATAACCAATAGCGGAACCAGGATGCTCATATTTGCTCCTACATATTCTACTACGATCTTTTATCGGTCAGACCACATGACAACATACGTTGTTCCCTTTGTCATCGGTATGTTACTTGCCCGAGATTTGATCGTCGGTATCTCAATACCTAGTTCAATATCGTTATCGACAAGTCTCTTTACTCGTTTCGTAATACATCATCCGGCAACTAACTTATTAGTTACAATGCTTGCAAGGCATATGTGATGTGCGTTACCGAGAGGGCCCAGAGATACCTCTCCGACAATCGGAGTGACAAATCTTAATCTCGAAATACGCCAACCCAACAAGTACCTTCGGAGACACATGTAGAGCACCTTTATAATCACCCAGTTATGTTGTGACGTTTGGTAGCACACAAAGTGTTCCTCCGGTAAACGGGAGTTGCATAATCTCATAGTCATAGGAACATATATAAGTCATGAAGAAAGCAATAGCAACAAACTAAACGATCAAGTGCTAAGCTAACGAAATGGGTCAAGTCAATCACATCATTCTCCTAATGATGTGATCCGTTAATCAAATGACAACTCATGTCTATGGTTAGGAAACATAACCATCTTTGATCAACGAGCTAGTCAAGTAGAGGCATACTAATGACACTATGTTTGTCTATGTATTCACACATGTATTATGTTTCCGGTTAATACAATTCTAGCATGAATAATAAACATTTATCATGATATAAGGAAATAAATAATAAATTTATTATTGCCTCTAGGGCATATTTCCTTCAGGAGGTCACTCGGGGATTTTTGTGCAGACTGACATGTAGGTCCCACAAGTCATAACGCCCGGTCGAATAGAAGGCGTTGACTTAATGGGCGACATGGGCCCTGTTTGGATACTCTAAGTCAAATGTTAGAGTTAGATTCTAACCCTGATCTAACTCTAACCAAACTGTTGTTTGGATGGCAGGGTTAGATTGACAACAAATGTATCCAAACAGGGCCATGGGTTGAAACGAGCCTATAACGGCACTTTGCAGAGTAGTCATTTCTTGGTAGGGCTGGTTGGTAAGAGCATCTACAATGGTTGATAAGTTAGTCTTATCTTAAGTCTGCCACGTATGCAAGTGGTAGTAGTTTCTTAGCATTATTGGTGGTTTCTTGCATTATTAGGGGTTTCTTGTAAGGAACAATGTACTACTAGCGACAAAAGGCGATTCTAGGTTGCGTTGTACTCCAACGAGTACTACTAATGGTTGCGGGAGTGTATACCTCATGTTGTGGGTTCGATCCTGGCTGAACGCACGGCGACCTTTTTTTAAAACAGTAAAGTCGCTTCTAGCCAATATTTTACACGGGTAGTTTGAGTTTTGAAGTCAAACGGACATGCGGCACCACAATCTGGGTGCGCTAGACAGCCTAGCCACGTGAACGGGTTTTCCTTCCCAGCATCTCGTGGCTCGCGTGCTCGCCCTAGCCGCACCTCTCTTGCAGCTTCCTCATCAGCTAGTAGCATATTTAAATAGAGCCTCCCAGTTAAGCCCGAGGACCCGAAAAAGCCTGGCGGGGCATTGGGAACTGTGCAATACGGCTCTGTACGTAAAGTGCTCTACTACCACTACTCTGTAGCTTGTGGCGTTGCACGCATGGACTTCTCTCCATTATCGGCTCTACTATAAAAGAAATTCCTCTTTACATGTTTTTTTGAAACGGAGGCAAAAGCTTTGCTTCATCTCAATCATAAAGAAGGAACTACTAACAAAGTTCGACGAGATCCATTACAGCTCCACAAATGGAAGCGAAAAGCCTAGTCTAGCTGTATCAAATAACTCAAATGTACTGCTCAGGGAGTCCTGGACAAAGGGGTCCTCGGGCGTCCGGCCAGTTATCTATGGGCCGGACTGATGGGCTGTGAAGATATGAAGACCGAAGACTTTACCCGTGTCCAGATAAGACTCTCCTTAGCGTGGAGGGCAAGCTTGGTGAACAACTATGAAGGTTCCATCTTATGTGACCGACTCTATGTAACCCTAGATCCCCCCCAGTGTCTATATAAACCGGAGGGTGTAGTCCGGAAAGGATATACTCAATACCTTAGTCATACAGGCTAGACTTCTCGGGTTTAGCCATTACGATCTCGTGGTGTAAGTGCATCTGGTGCCCCTTAGTGATTTTGGTGTATTGAAGACTTGTAGGTTAAGGGACTAATGCGTTTGTGAGTGTACACAGGTATATAAATCTATGAGGAGTTTGATATTTACAGAGAAAGTCGACCCCTAAAAATGAAGTTCTTCAACTGAAGACTTTGGCTTTCTGAAGACTTTGAAAGTGAAGAAATTGGTGTGACCTTGAAGACTTGGTATTCATTCGAGGAACATGAAGCATGAAGACTTTTGTTTTCGTAGTTTCTTTTCGCTTTCTTGAGTCATAGGAAACACCGTACTATTAAAGGGGGCGAGGAAATACTAAGGAAAAATTTCCATGTGATGCTCAACTCAAAATCCTACACCTACCAATCCCTTCGAGTGAAGCCATTGGAAATCTCATACAGTCCAGTCATATTCTTCAGCGACAGAGACAAAGTTCTTCCGGTCTCTGAGGAATTTGTTCTGACTAAGGAGTTAGGAATTTGCCAGTGCGGATTGCCTACACAGTGAGGAACATGATAGCCCTGAGGATTTTGCTACTCAAAAATTCCGACCGTTGCTGTGCTATGCGCCAGCTGTCCCAAAATATCTATCGACCTAACGGTCATATCATTCAAGGGCATTTATGTCTTATCATGTCAGGCTGCTCCCTAGGCTATAAATAGCCGCCCTCTACAACCACTAGCTGGTTGGCTGCTCCGAGAGAAACTAACACTTGTCATTTGAGAGCAACCCATCCTCCGAGGAATTTGAGCGAAAATCATCAAGTGAGGAAAAACCCAAAACCCAAACACCTACAAACCCCAAGTGATTGAGCATCACTGAAGAGATTGATCCTGCGTGGATCTGACGCTTGTTACCTTGGAAGACTGTGCTTCTTCCATATGGTTAGGCGTCATGGTCTAGAGCATCCAAGAGGAATTGTGGATCGCCGAGTGACCAAGTTTGTGAAGGTTCGGAAGTCACCTGAAGACTTACCACGAGTGATTGGGCGAGGTCTGTGTGACCTTAGCTCAAGGAGAATACAATGAGGACTTGGTGTCCTGAGCTGCCTGTTCAGGACTGGGTGTCCGGGACTGTGTGTCCTCAAGTTTAAATACTCAGCCGCTCCAACCAGACATATAACTCAGACAACAGTTGGAACTGGTCTACCAAATCATTCACTTCACCAAGCTTACTGGTTCTATTCCCTCAACTCATTCATTTCCTCATAACTATGTTGTGTGTTTGTTCATATCTGTGTTTGAAGACTTTGACTGAAGACTTTCTCAATTTCCTCAGTTCAATTTCTTCAGTCTGTTTGTCTTCATCCTGTGTTATCCTGTGCTTACGCTTCCTGTACTCTGTGCCTGTCTTCATTTCGTCATGATGACTATGCTTGTGTTCTGTTATGTTTACTTTTGAGTACTTATTCCGCTGCTAGTAGTTCTTCGCTAAGGAATTTCCTCACCGGCAAATTCCTCAGTGAAGAATTTCATAAAAATTGCCTATTCACCCCCCTCTAGTCGATATAACGTACTTTCAATTGGTATCAGAGCAAGGTACTCAATTTTTCTGTGTGATTTTAGTTTAACCACCTGGAGTTTTAGTTATGTCGACCGCAGGTATGATCAAGGTCTCTGCTGGGTGTCCTACCCTCGATGGGACAGACTACCCCTACTGGAAGAACAAGATGCGAATGCATCTTGAGGCAATTGATAACGATCTCTTGTATGTTGTGGAAAATGGTGTTCCCTCTGTCACACCTTCTCTGAATGCTGCTGATGTGAAGAGATTCAAGCAACTCAACTCTCAAGCGAAGAATATCATATGTGGCCATCTGAGCAAAGGACAGTATGGCAGAGTGAGTGCTTTGGAGACAGCGAAGCTTATCTCGGATAGGTTGTCCAAAGTGAATGAAGGAGTCTCAACACATCGTGACTCTTGAGTTGATGTTCTTCGCAATCTCTTCAACCGCTTCAAAAGACTCGACAACGAAAATGTTCAACAAACCTTCGATCGCCTCACTGACATCTCAAATGATCTTCAAGCACTTGGTGCCACTGACATCACCGACCATGAGGTGGTGAAGAAATTGCTGAGATTGCTTGATTCCTCATTTGACACTCTGGCATTGATGATACAAGAACGTGCTGATTACAAGTCACTTGATCCCGCTGACATTCTCGAGAGGCTAAATAATCATGAGTTCCAACTTGCTGAAAAAACAGATCTCTATGGTTCGAGCTATGGCAGATCACGCGCACTGAAGGTCAAGGCGGTATCTGAGTCCGAAGATGAAGACTCTGGTAGCAGCCTTGGTGATCATGAAGAACTAAGCCATGATCTGGCTCTCCTCGTGAAGAAGTTCCAAAAGCTCTCAAGACGTGGTCGCCTTGGAAGACTCTCAAGGAGCAATGATTCCTCATCGAGTGACTACAAGAGGAGGCTCTGTCACAAATGCAAGAAACTTGGACATTACATTCAAGATTGTCCTTAGTGGGAAAAGGAATCAAAGAAGAAGAAATACAAGGATTACAGTTCTGATGATGCAAAGAAAAAGAAGAAATCCACAAAATCTTCATCATCAAAATCCTTAGAGCCTTCATATCACAAGAAGAGCAGCTCCAAGAAGGCCAGGGCATTCATTGGCAAGGAAATGGACTCTGAGGCTGAATCTGAAGAAAATGAGGAAGAGGAGACATCTGAGGAGTCTGAATCCGGAGTGGCGAGCCTAGCTCTCGCTACTGCATTCCTCAGCAAGTATATCTTCAACACTGAAGAAAATGACCTCACCAACAAGGCTGATGAAGGCGATGATGACTACGCTTCCACCTATTGCTTCATGGCAAAGGGTGCCAAGGTACTCAAATATACCTCCTCTGAATCAAGTGAGAATAAATCTGATGAAAACCTTAAGACCAGCTATTCTAAACTTGCTAAGATTGTTGTAAAACAACAAAGGGCTCTTGAAAAGGTTCAAAACATGCTAGACAAAAGTGATGATATGTTCGGTGAAGAAATGGATCGCACTGAAACTTTGACTGAAAATCTTCAGAGACTTCAGTCCAAGCTTGACAATCTTCAAAGTCATCATATCACTCTCTTATCGGATCATGAGAAGCTTTCTTATGAATTTCTTTAAAGAAAGCAAGACCTTGAGAAGCTAAGAGTGAGTTATGAAGATCTTTAGAAGGAGCGCGATTCATTACTTGCTCAACAAATCAGCGCTTCTCAGGAAGAATTTGTTCCTCCATGCTTGAAGTGCATTGAACGTGAATCTGCTAATTCTTCACCTGAATGTTCAAATGCTGCTAATGTTTCAAATTCTTCACATGCTTCTGCTATCACTAATTCCTCATCTGAGGACATTGCTAGTATCACTGATGATGCAGGGCTGAAGGAATTGTACATGACAGGTATGTACAAAAGCCTCAAAGGGCATCAGACTCTTTGTGATGTGCTTAAAAATCAGATCCTCAATAGGAACCCTAGGAAAGAGGGTATTGCTTTTGAGAGGAAACTCAATGTTGATGGTACATATTGGAAGTCTGAGTAGTACCCCAAAACTACATGGGTTGCTACAAAGGGACCTCCAGTTGATCCATCAAACCTTTCTGGATTTGCATGTGAATCTCCTCATTCTGATGATGAGTCATTTGACTCCAACTACAAACTATTCAAAAATCAGAATGGTGAAGTATTTGCTAGATATGTTGGCACTAATTGCAGGAACGGTCCCCCTATGAAGAAAATTTGGGTTCCCAAAAGATGCCTTGAAAATCTTCAGGTGAATGTCATCATGATGCCACCTGTGAAGAATAGGAACCCAGATCAAATTCTTCATATGGAACAAATTCTTCATATGGATCCAAGTCCTCATACGGACCAAACTCCTCACATGGATCATATTCCTCAAAAGGATCAAAGTCCTCAAATGAACATCATCGTGCTAACCCATCTGTTTCGTAGGGAAGATCTAAGGATTATGGATATGTGCATTATTCTTCGAATCATTATTTCCATAAGTCCTCAAAGAATTTCTCTCCTTACTCCTATGCTTATTCTAACCCCTCTTATGTGAGACGAAATGGACTGGCTTCTATGCCATCCTTCTCGTATGGAGCTCGCAGAGTGATGAACTCTTTGCCACCCCTTTAGATGTGGGTGGTGAAGAAAAAGAACTAATATCTTCTGCAGTGTCAGGTCTCCAGATGTACATAATCGTCTGAAGAATTTGCTGGAGACCTGAGTATGTCTGATAAGACGCAGGCTAATCATGAAGAAATGAACTTTCATTTCTCACGTCCTCACACTGTTTTATTTGTTCTTCTGCTTGATGAAATTGATCTGATGAATTGATGTCATATTCTTCACTAATGAAGTATATGAGTTTGTAAGCTGCACTAATTCATCTGCAAGATGATCAACCCAAAGCCACTGAGTGGGTCCTCGATAGTGGATGTAAAAATCACATGACTGGTGACAAGAATGTATTGATGGATGCTCCATTATCTCCGTCGCATCTGAAGCATATCATCTTTGATGACAAAGGCAAAAGTCAGGTATTGGGTCTAGGTAAGGTTGCGATCACAAAGGATCGACACATGGACAAAGTCATGCTTGTTGAGTCCTTAGGATACAACCTTATGTCTGTCTCAATGCTTTGTGATCTTGATATGGTTGTTGTCTTTGGCAAATACCGTTGTGTTGTGGTTATGGAAGCTGACAATTCCAAAGTCTTCGAAGGCTTTAGGAGAGGAGACCTGTATATTGTTGATTTCTCTACAGGACCACAACCAGCCGTGTGCCTACTTGCAAAAGCTTCCGAAGGCTGGCTCTGGCATCGACGATTTGGTCATGAAGGCATGTGGAATTTGCACATGCTCGCGAAGAAGGAGCATGTCATAGGCATCGAGAATGTCAAATTCCTCAAGGATCACCTATGCGGAGCATGTGAAGCTGGGAAGATGACAAAGGCCAAGCATCCAGCAAAGACTATCATGACCACTACTCGCCCATTTGAATTGCTTCACATGGATCTCTTCGGTCCTAATCATTATTCTACTGTTTCAAATGAAGCATCTCAATATGGCTTTGTTATTGTTGATGATTACTCTCGTTATACATGGGTACACCTTGTTACTTACAAACATGAAGTGCAGGAGGTCTTCAAACGATTTTCCTCGAGGGCTTCAACCAACTTTGGTGTGAAGATCAAGCACATAAGAAGTGACAACGACACTGAGTTCAAGAATTCTGGTCTCGATGACTATCTTGATGAACTTGGTATTAGTCATGAGTTATCTGCTCCTTATACTCCTCAGCAGAACGGCATCATGGAGTGCAAGAACAGGACTCTTGCTGAGATGGCTCACACTGTGCTTGATGAATACAAAACGCCTTGTCGGTTCTGGACTGAGGCAATTGATACTGCATGCCACATCATCAACAGAGTATATCTTCACAAATTCTTCAAGAAGATTGCCTATGAACTCCTCACTGATAAGAAACCCAATGTAAGTTATTTCAAAGTCTTCGGTGCTAAATGTTGGATAAGAGATCCTCATCACAACTCAAAATTTGCACCGAAAGCACATGAAGGTTTTATGCTTGGTTACGGAAAGGACTCACACACCTACAGAGTCTTCAACAACGTCCTTCACAAGGTTGTTGAAAGTGTAGATGTGCGGTTTGATGAAACTAATGGCTTGCAAAGAGAGCACCTACCTACTGTGATAGATGAACCAGTACCTGAGGAAACTATCAAGTTCAAGGCTACTGAGGATGTCATTCCCACTGAAGAATCTACTGAAGAATTCATTCCAGAACATGAAGAATGTCGAGCTAATGCACCTGAAGAAAATACTGAAGAAAATGGTGCTGAAGAGAATACTGATCAAATTCTTCAACGGCAACCAGCTCATCCTCGCATTGCAAAAGAAGTGCAAGTTGAGAAGATCATCAATGACATCAAAGCGCCAGGTCCTCTCACACGCTCAAGAGCTTCACATTTCTCTAACTTTTGTGGGCACTATGCTTTTGTCTCTATTACAGAGCCCACTAAGGTAGATGAAGCATTTCTGGAGCCTGAGTGGATTCAGGCCATGCAAGAAGAATTACATCAGTTCGAGCTCAACAATGTCTGGGAACTGGTCAAACGCCCAGATCCTCGCAAGCACAATATCATTGGCACAAAGTGGATCTACCGCAACAAGCAAGATGAAAATGGCCTTGTGGTGAGGAATAAGGCACGACTCGTAGCTCAAGGCTACACATAGGTTGAAGGAATTGATTTCAATGAAACTTTTGCACCTGTTGCTAGACTTGAGGCTATTCGCATATTACTTGCTTATGCTAACCATCATGATATCACTTTATATCAAATGGATGTGAAAAGTGCATTCCTCAATGGTAAGCTTGAGGAAGAAGTATATGTTGCTTAACCCCAGGTTTTGAAGATCCAAAGAATCCTAACAAAGTCTTCAGACTCAACAAGGCCCTCTATGGCCTCAAGCAGGCCCCACGGGCGTGGTATGATACCTTGAAGGAATTCTTCATGAAGAAAGGCTTCAAACCCGGTTCACTCGACCCTACTCTTTTCACTAAATCTTATGATGGTGAACTGTTTGTGTGCCAAAATATATGTTGATGATATTATCTTTGGCTGTACTGACCAACGTTATAGTGATGAATTTGCCTATATGATGAGTGAAGAATATCAAATGTCTATGATGGGAGAGTTGAAATTCTTCTTAGGTCTTCAAATTCGTCAACAACGCAATGGCATATTGATATCTCAGGAGAAATACCTCAAGAATGTACTGAGGAAATTCGGCATGCAAGATTGCAAAGGCGTCAAAATTCCTATGTCCACAAATGGCCATCTGTGCACTGATGAAAATGGTATTGACTTCGATCATAAGGTATACCGCTCCATGATTGGTTCTTTATTGTACTTATGTGCATCTAGGCCAGATATAATGCTTACTGTTTGCATGTGTGCCCGATTTCAAGCTACATTGAAGGAATCGCACCATAAGGCTGTGAAGCATATTCTTCGATTTCTAGCTCACACACCAACACTTGGATTATGGTACCCCAAGGGCTCGGATTTTGATCTCATTGGATATTCTGACTCTGACTATGTTGGTGATCGTGTGGACCGCAAGTCAATATCTGGTACATGTCATTTCCTCGGACGATCTTTGGTCTGTTGGTCCTCGAAGAAACAGAACTGCGTATCACTATCTACTGCTGAATCTGAGTACATTGCCGTTGGTTCTTGCTGTGCTCAATTGCTATGGATGAAGAAAACTCTCAAGGACTACGGCGTCAACATGAAGAATGTGCCTCTCTTCTGTGACAATGAGAGTGCCATCAAGATTGCTCACAACCCAGTTCAGCACTCGAAGATGAAGCACATTTAGATTCGTCATCATTTTCTTCGTGATCATGTGTTGAAGGGCAACATTTATATTGAGCATGTGAAGATTGAAGAACAGCTAGCCGATATCTTCACAAAGCCCTTGGATGAGAAGAGATTTAGCAAGTTGCGGTGTGAGCTAAATATCCTAGAATCTTCGAATGTTCTTTGAAAAGGACACTCATCCTAACACTTATGCAAAATTGATGACTTAGATGTGCAACACATGAAGAAACATTTTTCTTCAATCAATGAAGAATAACACTCTTAGTGTGAAGAAATTAACAAAGAATTTGATTCTCAGAACCCTATAATAATTGTACGCGGTATCTGAAATCATCATTCTTATACTGTGGGTCACGCCACCACCAAAAGTTGACATTCCTCAATTGATCATATTCTTCAACTTTGCACTGTCTTCACTGTTTCCGTCGTTTTTCTTCATTGGCTATATATATACAAGTTTATGTCCTCTACAGCATTCACTTATTGCTAATTCTTCAAGTTGGTTTTTCTGCTAAGTGAATGTGATCGGACCCCACCCCTCTATGCTATACTCAACCCAAACTATTCACAAATTCTTCATGTGCGTTCTATTCGAAACTCGTTCAAAATCTTCAATGTGTCCTTGTCAGCTGAAGAAATTGCGAACGGAACTTTAAAACCTATCTTATCTAAATTTTCGGCTTTGCCGCTCAAACCGTTATGCATCCCACGATACACTTATCCATTCACCCACGATCGCACACGATCTCCACCTCTCAGTACGTGGGTGACACATGTCAAGCGAATGAGAAGGTCAGGGGCACGTTTGTCCAATTTCTTCGGGCAAACAATTTTTTTTCACCGTGGCTATAAATACCCCTCCTTCCCTTCCTCACTTCTTTTACTCCGCTCGATCCCTCTCCAGCTCGATCTAGCACCGCCACTACTTCATCGTCGCCGGTGAGGAAGAGCTTCACTGCCTCAACCTCGTCACCAACGTACTCGCGCCGACCGCAGAAATCTTCACTCCGTCGCCGCCGTAGCCGTCTTCCTCCGCCGAGTTAGGCGTGGAAGATCTACATAGACGAACTTCACCTCTCCACTTCACTGTTCGTCGTGTTCTTCGTCCAGGGTAATTAAACGTTACTTTTACTGCCCTCATTGATTCGACTGATTATCTACAAAATCTTCAAAGGTGTTTTTCTTCATATCTTCACACACTAAACACCTCACAAGTCATCTATTCTTGATTCGTTTCTCTAAGCATCATTTTTCTTCAAGATTCCTCAATTGTGTGGATCTTCGATCTATACAACTCTGGAACCTAAAACAAAGAACGCTTAGTGAAATTCTTCAAGACTCATCTGGTCAAATTCCTCAAACTTGTTCTTTTTGAAAAACCTTCTGAAAACGCATATGACCTCTCCAAATTCCTCACAACTATACTCTGTTCACAGGTACTCATGTCAGCTGCTGAATCACTAGGTTCTCATCAACTTAACTCATTTGCAGCGTTCCTCGAAGAAAAGTTGCATACTTCTTCAGAGAATTCGATTGTTCAAATTCCTCAACTGAAGAAAATGGCTGATGGTAAAAGGCCACAGAAAGGAGGAAAGAAGCATGAGGTCATGACTGCCTTTGAAATCCCTGAGGACATATACAAAGATTACTGCACTCCTGATGAGGCCAAGTTTGGAAAAGAGGACAAAAATTGGCGCAAGGTGCGCATACAGAGGATAGAAAGAAGATGGGCAAGAGAATGGAGGGAGTACAGGTATGTAACTCCAAAGTACATGAAGAAATTCGCACTCAATCCTCCATGCCCAAGAGCTCCATTGGCACCTGGCCAAATAGCTGATCCCACCAGCCTCAAGCGCGGTGAGGACTATCCTGATGAATGGGCCAAGCGCCAAACCAAGTTGGCTAAGCAAGCCAGAGAAGCAGTGAGGAAATTCAATGAAGACTCTGCTGCTGCTGCTGCCTCTGCTGAGGCCTCTGCTGTCAAGCCGAAGAAGGCTATGTCAAAGAAGCCTGCACACAAGCCAAGTGCTTCACCAACAATGCCCTCAAGGCCAAGTTCCTCAGCAATGCCCTCACGGCCAGAATCCTCAAATCCCTCATGGCCAATTCCTCATGCTGCTCTTGCTCCCTCAAAATCCTCAGCTCCTCCAAAGTCCTCAGTTGTTCCAACAAAGTCCTCGGCACCTGTGCATCTTGCCTCGTGCCAAAGGACTGCAGGCATGTCCATTGCCTCAGGTGTCTCAGCAAGTTCCTCAGCTGCACCAACTTCCTCAACGGGACCCTCTCTACTGAAGACTAAGGCCACTTTTGGACGAGGTCCTCGCCCTATTCCTCAGAAGAAGCAAGTTGCCTTCCAAGTTCCGACTGATGAAGACGAAGCAGATGATGATGAACTTGCAGAAATCATCAGAGATAGGCAAGTCAGGGCCGCTAGAGCCAAGGGAACAGACGTGCCACTGCTTTTGGATCCCAAGTTGATCCTCGAATACATTGATGTTTGGCACAAGGACCCCAACACTCCCATGCCTGATTTCAAGCAGACTCCTGGTCAAAGTCACATGCTGACTCACTTCATACAAGAAGAGAAATGGAAATTTGAACAGGGGAGGAGTGAAGAAAACGCAGTACAAGAAAGAGCGCTTTCTGAAGCAAAACGTTCTGAAGCTTTCACCTGAAGAACTTGTTGCTCTCCAATCAGAAATCAAGAAACTGAGTGATGAATTTGATCGCTATTATGCTGACTGGCTGGGAGCCAAAGTCAGATTTGTAAAGATAACAGAATAGTTCACCTCCAATGTTGCAGCACCAATGCAACAGGAAATTTCTCAGGCTGAAGCATCTGCTCAGCCTACTGTAGAAAATGCTAGCACCGCTGATGACAATCAGGCTGCTGAAGAAAACGTGAGTTCCAGGGCTGATGATTGCATTCCAGCCGCTGAAGAAATTGCCAGGGCACCCACTAGTGGTGCGCCTGAAGAAAATGAAGAAAATCAACCAGATTCCTCTGCTCCTCCCGCGCCTACACCAACTCCAATCCTTCCATCTGCATCAGATGTGAAGAAGACCAAGGCTGCGGAGCATGCAACAGTGAAGAAAAGGAAAGCATGAGCTACTTCAGATTCTTCATCTCCGAAGAAGATGAAGCCTATGACAAGTTCATTTTCTAATCCCATTGATGTTGTTCCCATCTCAACCAGGCCATCAAAGGACTTTGTTCCTTTCGGTGAAGAATATGAGATCCCTAGCGGATCTGATGAAGAAAATCATTCTGCTGCTTCGTCAGAGCAGATTGATGAAGAAATTGAAGTGGATGCGATCCCTTCAACACCTGTCATCTCCTCGCCCATGCCTTAGTTCACAGTTGAAGAGGCTGACATTTAAGAAATGGAAGATGAAGATGTGGACGTTGGCTGCTCCACACCAGTAATAAGTGATGAATTCTGGGAAAGTCGGCATCCAAACTCTCCAATGTTCACACCGTTGCAGCAAATACCTCAGTTGCTTGCACAAACTGTCAAATGGGCTCTGAAGAAACTCACCCCACTCCATCTGTACATGAGGAAGTTCCAGCCACTAGTGCTGAAGCAACTGCTGCTGCTGAACATCTGAAGACGCAGACTGCCAATGAAGAGGAACCAGAAATTCCTCAGCCTGAAGAACTTGAGATTGCGATTCCTGAGGTCGTGATGTAACTCACTGACACTCCTCTTCCCAAGCCAAATGATCCATTCTCACGCAAGCAAAAGTTCAAGGCTGATGATTTCTTCGGCGAGCATGTATTATTCGAAGACTACAACCCTTATAACTCTGCTCGCATTAGGAAGAGGCGTTTCTGGACTGCTAGTCAAGCCAATTTCTATTCCTCGGTGCTGTTCAAAAAAGATAAAATCTTCTACCATGAGCATATTCCTCATGTGGATATGGAATCTCTGCCATGCTTCGCACCAGTCCTTAGTGTTCTTCACGACGCTGGACTGTTAAACTTTTGCTCTGACATTTGCGATTGGAATGAAGAACTGATTCTTCAATTCTATGCAACGCTGCACATCACAGGAGATTCTGAAGATGTGAATTCATGGGTGCTGGACTGGATGTCTGAAAACACTCACTACACTGCACCAGCTTCTGAATTGCTTCGTGCCTTACCACTCAGTCCTCTCCTTGAAGAAGCTCATTGCATCTACAGTGAACCTGAGCTTACCAATCACTACATGCAGGTACTGATGGAACCTTTGAAGCCAGGTCAGGCACCAAGAACCAAATTCCTCGTGAAGGAATCACTTCATGTGCCCAGAACTGCCTATCGTATTCTTACGAGGACAATGAGTCCTATCAAAGGCCACGACTCATCTGATGAGGAAATTGTTGGCATCATGAAGAATCTGGTATTCAACATCGTTCATGGCATTCCTGTCAATTATCACGATTTCTTCATGAGGACTCTGGCAAATGTTGCACTGTCTCCGTTTGAGCTGAAGCCTTATGCACCTTGGATTATGAGATTCCTCAGGACAAGGTCTTCACTCAACTACAAAGCTGATTTTCAGAATCACCTCAGCTACTTGCCCCCAATTGAAGTCCTCAAGCAGACCTATTCCTCAGTTGATGGAAAGGGCAAGGCACCAGCTGTTATAGATGAAGGCATTCGTCCATTGGATGGTCAATTTTGCAAAGCTGCCTCTTACTCCACCAATGATGACTCTGCCACACATGACTCTGCCAATGCACCGAAGTCCACTCCTCAAGCCACTAGTCCGCGCGTAATGACTGACCGTGAACTTCTGATTAGTCTTCACCAGAAGGTGGATCGAAATCACAAATGGGTTAAGTGTCAGTTTGGTTCATTTCTTCACAACATGACTGCTACACACAATGCAATGAAGAAACACCATTACTACCTCCATGAAGTCTTTGGTCGCACCTGGGCAATCCTGTCACATCTGTATGGTGAAGACGATCTGAAGAAAATGGGTCTCAAGGAAGATTTTGACTGGTCTGCACCTCCACCGAAGAAATTCAAGAAGGTCAAGGTTCCTTCTCTGGTGGCCAGCTCATATTCCTCATCACGCGACACTGATGAAAATGAAGACTTGGACGACACCACGGCAGGCCCTACTACAATAAATGACCCCAACAACGCTGGCGCTCCTTCATCAACTTGATATTCTTCAGGGGCGTTAGTCCTCATATTCGATCCTTTCGGTCATTTGATGACAAAGGGGGAGAATTTTGAGTTAGTCTTCAAGCGGGTCTTTCTATATGGGCATTTTTTTTCAAGTTAGAACTCTCGTTCTTCTGAGACTTTATTGGATCGAGTTGTAAACTTAAACCCGATGGTGCTCTGATACTCCTGATACGTTTTTCTGCATGCTTATTCCTCGTTAATATTATTGCACGCATGCTAAATTACATCAGTCACCATATTTCATCATGCATTTCAAATTCTTCACTATTATATGTCAAATGCGTGTATGAATTACAAGATATAGGAGGAGATCTCCATGATTCAACTCTTCAAGTGTGCATTGCTTCAAAAGCAAATTTCTCACTATGCACATCTTCAGGGGGAGTTCTTCTATATCTTGCAATCAAATTCCTCAATATCAATATTTACACTTCATATGTTTATCCCCGTTGAAAACTTAACCTATATTGTCATCAATCACCAAAAAGGGGGAGATTGTAAGTGCATCTAGTGCCCCTTAGTGATTTTGGTGTATTGAAGACTTATAGGTTAAGGGACTAATGCGTTTGTGAGTGTATAGAGGTCTATAAGTCTATGAGGAGTTTGATATTTACAGAGAAAGTCGACCCCTAAAAATGAAGTTCTTCGACTGAAAACTTTGGCTTTCTCAAGACTTTGATAGTGAAGAAATTGGTGTGACCTTGAAGACTTGGTATTCATTCGAGGAACATGAAGCGTGAAGACTTTTGTTTTCGTAGTTTCATTTTCTCTTTCTTGAGACATAGGAAACACCATACTGTTAAAGGGGTTCGAGGAAATACTAAGGAAAAATTTCCATGTGATGCTCAACTCAAAATCCTACACCTACCAATCCCTTCGAGTGAAGCCATTGGAAATTTCATACAGTCCAATCATATTCTTCAGTGACAGAGACAAAGTTCTTTCGGTCTCTGAGGAATTTTTTCTGACTGAGGAGTTAGGAATTTGCCAGTGCGGATTGCCTACACAGTGAGGAACATGATAGCCCTAAGGATTTTGCTACTCAAAAATTCCGACCGTTGTTATGCTATGCGCCAGCTGTCCCAAAATATCTATCCACCTAACGGTCATATCATTCAAGGGCATTTATGTCTTATCATGTCGGGCTGCTCCCTAGGCTATAAATAGCCCCCCCTACAACCACTAGCTGGTTGGCTGCTTCGAGAGAAACTGACACTTGTCATTTGAGAGCAACCCATCCTCCGAGGAATTTGAGCGAAAATCATCGTGAGGAAAATCCCAAAACCCAAACACCTACAAACCCCAAGTGATTGAGCATCACTGAAGAGATTGATCCTGCGTGGATCCGATGCTTGTTACCTTTGAAGGCTGTGCTTCTTCCAGACGGTTAGGCGTCATGGTCTAGAGCATCCAAGAGGAATTGTGGATCGCCGAGTGACCAAGTTTATGAAGGTTCGGAAGTCACCTGAAGACTTACCACGAGTGATTGGGCGAGGTCTGTGTGACCTTAGCTCAAGGAGAATACGGTGAGGACTTGGTGTCCTGAGCTGCGTGTTCATGGCTGGGTGTCCGGGACTGTGTGTCCTCAAGTTTAAATACTCAGCCGCTCCAACCAGACATATAACTCAGACAGCAGTTGGAACTGGTCTACCAAATCATTGTCTTCACCAAGCTTACTGGTTCTATTCCCTCAACTCATTCATTTCCTCATAACTGTGTTGTGTGTTTGTTCATATCTGTGTTTGAAGACTTTGACTGAAGACTTTCTCAATTTCCTCAGTTCAATTTCTTCAGTCTGTTTGTCTTCATCCTGTGTTATCCTGTGCTTACGCTTCCTGTACTCTGCCTGTCTTCATTTCATCATGATGACTATGCTTGTGTTCTGTTATGTTTACTCTTGAGTACTTATTCCGCTGCTAGTAGTTCTTATCTACGGAGTTTCCTCACCGGCAAATTCCTCAGTGAAGAATTTCATAAAAATCGACTATTCACCCCCCCTCTAGTCGATATAACGCACTTTCACGTGGTAGATCAACTCTTGTAATACTCATATTCATCAAGATCAATCAAGCAGGAAGTAGGGTATTACCTCCATAGAGAGGGCCCGAACCTGAGTAAAAATCATGTCCCCTGTCTCCTGTTACCATCAACCTTAGACGCATAGTTCGGGACCCCCTACCCGAGATTCGCCGGTTTTGACACCGACATTGGTGCTTTCATTGAGAGTTCCACTATACCGTCATCGCATAGGTTGATGGCTCGACTTATTGTCAAGGAAAATATCAACTCTGAAGGAGCTCTGGCCTTAGGCCAAACCCTCCGGCTGGGCGGTTTTACCATGATCGCTCGCTCGGCCTTCGAGCCGACAAGGATGACCTCCCGAGTCATCGAAAAAGGTATCTGCGTTGATTCTTAATACGCCAAACGGATGGATCCGACGGAGTTATCGTCTTTGGACGAACTCCTAGATCGCATCGCCGCCTTGGGGTTGCTACAGACTACGATCGGGTGGGGCTTAAACCCGACCAGAGAGAGATTAATTCTCCACCGATCACCCACCAGATAGCGGTAGTCGAGCAGCAAGATAACCCTTCCTCTATCTTGAGGACGAATTATGTTTGGATCACTGACCTCGAGAAGCCAGATACCTACCGGCAGAAAGACATGCCTTGTCCTTCGAACTTAGAGTCGGACGACAGGCTTCAAAAATCAGAAGATACTCCGGAGCCTGGACTGTTCAGTCCGGAAAAACCTCAGACTCCGGATCTTCGACCGGTTCAGGGTTCAGATCCAATTCCACCCACCCACCCAGACATAAGTGCTCTCACGAGCATACAACAACAGCCTCAGGAAACGGTCCACCACTTTTGAGCCAGATTCCTACTTGTCAAGGACAAGGTTAAAGATTGTCGCGACGAAGACGCAATATTGGCGTTCCGCAACAATTGCATGAATGAAGGACTCCTCAACGCCATTAATCGCCGCCGCATACTACAGTTCAGTGACTTGGCAACTATTGTACAGAAGTACAACGCAATGGAGAGTGCCTGGAGAGATCAGACAATTTGGAACCTATCGGTCCCAACTCAACCACTGGTCCAGGCAAAAAGGGCGCACCCCCTGTAACGCGCCCAGATCAATAGCCAAGAAATGCAAACCCATCACGTGGCGCGGAACCGTTCTTGAGGGATGGCTTGATGGCCCATGCAAAATACACACCACACCAGATACCATACCAACCCACAGCCTTAGAGCATGTTGGATACTCCGGCAGGTAGCCAAAAACGGCGAGGACATCCTCACCAAAGACACCCCAGAGCAACACCCTCCAAAAGACGACGAACCCAGAGTACTGACAGTCTTTGATACATTCACTTCAAACAATAGGCGCAAAAGGGCACTCCGCGAACTCGCCGAAGTTTGCTAGACCGCAACAATAAACCCCTGGAACGACACATCCATAATCTTCAACGCTGGCGACGAACAAAATCATAGGACGGTCCAAACACCAGCCGCCTTGGTCCTCAGCCCAATTGTGGATGGCTTTCCGCTCACAAAGGTTCTCATGGACGGTGGCAGCGCACTGAACCTCATCTACGAGGATACAATACGAAAAATGGAAATAGACAGGAGCCGCATCGAGCAAAACAACACGACCTTCTGAGGAATCATTCCCAGTCGGGAGGCACGGTGTGCGGGAAAAATCACCCTCGACGTGGGATTCGGCATGCCGGAGAACTATCGGTCTGAAGAAATAACCTTCCAGGTGGCCCCCTTCAACAGCGGATATCACGCCCTCTTAGGGCGAGATGCATTTACGCGCTTTCAAGCAATACCCCATTACTGGTACATGAAGCTTAAGATGCCCGGGCCCAACAATATAATCACTCTAGATATTGATCCGGACATAGCACTCTGCGCCGAGAATAAGACCGTGTCCCTGGCCCTTGAGGAATTATCTGAAGCCCTCATGGCAAAGAGTTAACCGCGCTGCGCTCCACGGTGGACAGAGACGATGTGGTCCTAGAAAAACGATCCAAATCCACCTCATTCAAACCGGCTGAACAAATCGTCAAATTCCAAGTCCATCCAACGGACCCCAAGAAGACAACATCCATCGGAGCACAACTAGACCCGACGGTTGACGCCGCTCTACGAGAGTTCCTACGCGAGAATTGGGATATATTCGCCTGGCACCCTTCCGATATGCCAGGAATCCCACGCGAGTTGGCCGAACACAGCCTCAACATATTAAAGGGACACAAGCCGGTCAAGCAAACACTGTGGCACTTTTCCAACCCAAACACCAAGCTATGGGGGAAGAGCTAGCCAAGCTAATCGAGGCCGGATTCATTAGAGAGATAAAACATCCGGACTGGCTGGCAAATTTGGTGATGGTACCAAAGAAGGACAAATCCTGGCGCATGTGCGTCGATTTAAAAGACCTCAGCAAGGCATGCCCCAAGGATCCCTTCCCCCTTCCCCGCATCGATCAAATCATCGACGCCACCGCAGGACACGACTCATTGTGTTTCCTTGACGCATATTCCGGATACCATCAAATCAAAACGAAGGAGTCCGATGAAGCTGCAACAGCATTCATCACCCCATATGGGCCATTCTGCTTCAAGACCATGCCCTTCGGGCTCAAGAACGCCGGCACCACATACCAACACATGATTCAAACATGCCTGGAGAAATAGATCGACAAGACAGTTGAAGCTTATGTGGGCGATGTTGTCATCAAAACTAGGCACGTCGAAACACTAATATACGATTTACGTCTCACATTCGAGAACCTCCGCGTGTATGACATTAAGCTCAATCCGGAAAAGTGTGTTTTCGGCGTCCCTGCTGGAAAACTGTTGGGCTTCATCGTCTCCAATAGAGGAATTGAAGCAAACCCACCCAAAATCCGAGCTCCGTCATAATTGGCTAAGCCAACAGACCTTAAAAAAGTTCAAAAGCTCGTGGGTTGCATGGCAACTCTAAGCCTCTTTATCTCCAGATTGGGAGAAAAGGCACTGCCACTCTATCGCCTTCTACAGCGAACCGACCACTTCGAGTGGACGGAAGCGGCAACAGCCGGACTGGAGGAAATAAAAACCCTTCTTGCGAGCAATCCAATCCTAGCCGCACCAAACGCCAGCGAACCAATGTTTTTATACATATCGGCAACACATCAGGTGGTGAGTGTCGTACTCGTCGTTGAACGAGAACAGGATGGACATAAATTCCCGCTTCAGAAGCCAGTATACTACGTATCTACTGTCATTACACCATGCAAACCCCCGTACCCTCATTATCAAAAGATAGCATACGCGGTCTTCATGGCATCCCGAAAGCTCCGTCACTACTTCCAGGAGTGTTCGATCACGGTGGCTTCCGAAGTACCACTCAATGACATTATAAACAACCGCGATGCTACAGGCCGAATTGCTAAATGGGCCATTGAGCTCCTCCCATTCGACATCACATATAAATCACGTCGAGCTATCAAATCCCAAGTACTGGCCGACTTCGTCGCCGAATGGACAGAAGCCGAACTCCCTAAAGAGTACGACACATGTTCCAATTCGGTCATGTACTTCGATGGCTCCAAAATGTTGGCAGGGTTAGGAGCGGGCGACGTTTTAACATCCCCTACTGGAGATGTCGTTCAGTACGTCCTCCAAATACTATACACTGACTCCAATAATGCAGCCGAATACGAGGCCTTATTGCATGGTCTCCGGATGGCTGCCTCCATGGGCATACAATGCCTAGAAGTGCGTGGGGACTCAAACCTTGCAATATCTCAAATAAATGGAGACTTCAACGCCAAAGATCCGAAGATGGCAGCGTATCGTAACGCATTCATAAAAATGTCGGCCCGGTTCGAGGGGCTCGAGTTCCATCACGTGGCTCGAGAAAGTAATCGAGCGGTGGATGTTCTTGCTCGTATCGGCACTAAGCGTGACCCCGTCCCACCTAATATCTTCCTGGAAAGGATTTTTAAGCCATCCGTGGTGTGGCAGGGGGAAAACGGAAACACTAGTCCGGATCCAAACATAACCCCAGATCCCGGAAACACCGACGTCATCGGAGGCTCAACCACCGAAATAGCACTGTCGGCGCATCTCATCATGGCAGTCATTCCCCATGGACCAAACCCTTCCCGGCCTACCTTAATAGGAAGGAGCTTCCTGAGGACCATAATGAGGCCTGCTACATTATCCGACGTTCGAAGGCCTACAAGGTTCATGACGGAGAGCTCTATAAGAAATTAAAAGCGCTACCGGAGTCCTTCAACGATGTATATCTGAGGAAGAGGGGCGGAAACTCTTGGCTAAAATTCATGACAGACTCGGCGGTCACCACGCCATAGCTCGGGCACTTGTTAGCAAGGCCTTCCATACAGGGTTTTATTGGCCGACGTCCCGAGCAGATACACAGGACCTTGTCCAACATTGCGTCAGCTGCCAACTCTTTGCCAACCAGAGCCATATGCCCCCCACTTCCTTACAAACAATCCCCATCACTTGGCCTTTTGCGGTCTAGGGACTCAATATGGTCGGACCCCTTAAAGGAGGAAGCCATAAGAGAAAGTATCTGCTGGTCATGGTGGATAAATTCACTAAGTGGATAGAGGCCAAACCAGTCAAAACGGCTGAAGCGGGGCCAGTAATAGATTTCATATCCGGCGTGGTACACCGTTACGGTGTCCCGCACAGCATAATAACCGATAATGGCTCCAATTTTCACAGCCGATGAAGTGAAAATCTGGTGTGCTAATCTAGGCATTAAGCTCGATTACGCCTCTGTCTATCACCCACAGACAAACGGTCATGTCGAATGGGCTAATGGTCTTATCATGAGCGGCATCAAACCCAGACTAGTGCGGTCTTTGAAGGAATCAGACAAGCACGGTGTCGATGTCAAAACCGGTGGATCTGGGGTAGGGGGTCCCGAACTGTGCGTCTAGGCCGGATGGTAACAGGAAGCAAGGGACACGAAGTTTTACCCAGGTTCAGGCCCTCTTGATGGAGGTAAAACCCTACGTCCTGCTTGATTAATATTGATGATATGGGTGCTACAAGAGTAGATCTACCGCGAGATCACAGAGGCTAAACCCTAGAAGCTAGCCTATGGTATGATTGTATGTTGTGATTGTTGTCCTACGGACTAAAACCCTTCGGTTTATATAGACATCGGAGAGGGTTAGTGTCGTGGTTCTAAGCCTGACAGTAGAGTGGGGGTAGGTATGGAGAGGCAAGGTCCTAGCTATGGAGAGGTTGTAAACACAAGAGATGTACGAGTTCAGGCCCTTCTCGGAGGAAGTAAAAGCCCTACGTCTCGGAGCCCGGAGGCGGTCGAGTGGATTACGTGTATATGAGTTACAGGGTGCCGAACCCTCCTACCTGTGGAGGGGGGTGTCTTATATAGAGTGCGCCAGGACCCCAGCCAGCCCACGTAGGAGAGGGTTTAAGGTGCGTTAAGTCCGGGGCGTTACTGGTAACGCCCCACATAAAGTGTCTTTACTATCATAAAGTCTACTTAATTATAGACCGTTGCAGTGCAGAGTGCCTCTTGACCTTCTGGTGGTCGAGTGAGTCTTCGTGGTCGAGTCCTTCAAGTCAGTCGAGTGAGTCTCTCGTAGGTCGACTGGAAGGTGATCTCTTCTAAGGATGTCCTTGGGCAGGGTACTTAGATCAGGTCTGTGACCCTACCCTAGGTACATGACTCCATCATTAGCTCCCGAATGGATTGAGGCGTGAGTGATGAAGGAGTTGGTGTTGTTTCCGATTACCCTTCGCATACTGGTCGTGCGTTGTTTTGAACTAAAAAAATCTCTTTGTTGAAAGTGAGCAACTTTTCTTCAGTCGACTCGATCCATTCTTTTCCTTCGTCGAGTGATCTTTTGGACTTCGCTGATTTCCGAGCGATGGATCGCAGGAAATCCCGCGTCTGGCAGACTGATCTGCTATTCGCGGATTCCGCGGGATACGGAATTTGGGGGAGCGCGCGAAGCAGAGCGGTCCACGGTGCTCGGATGGGACGGGGCATAGACGCCTCGATCCCCGCACCGCTTTTTTCGCCACGTATCTCGCTCGCGCAACTCTTCAGGATATGATTAGATCGACCGGGCCCACCTGTCATCCACTCGGAAGGGATCTTATAAATGCGCCCGGCGAGGGTTTTTTGAACAGTGCCTCAGCATTCTCCCTCTGCTCCCTTCGTCTCCATCCAACGCGCTCGCTCTCGCCTCCGCACAACTTCTCCTCGCGCGCCTCGCCGGTAGCCATGGTCAAGGAGAAGACGGCGGCGCTGGAACGCGCGAAGAAGGCGTCGGCGACGGAGAAGGCGAAGGGGAGATCCACCAGCCGCGGCGGGTCTTCGTCTAGATCTCGCCTGCCGAAAGGCTGGGTCCAGGGAGATTGGATCCAGTCGACCATCACGGAGAAGGATCTCCTCGACATGGCCAACGAGGGCCTGATCCCTCATGGAGCTGCGAGGCTTCCGGGGAAAGAGTGGCAGCCCTAGCCGGAAGAGGGTGAGTGCGTACTTCTGGCTACCCATGTCGACCGCGGATTCTCTTTGCCGCCGAGCATTTTCTTCCGTGGTTTCTTGAACTTCTTTGGAGCGCAACTCCATCACTTCACCCCGAATTCTATCGCCTATCTTGCCGCGTTTGTGTCCATGTGTGAGAGTTTCCTGGGTTGTCGACCGCATTGGGGCTTGTTCAAGCACATATTCACGTGTCGCTCTCAGACTGTGAAGAAGGCGAGCCCAGGCGACGAAAAAACCCGAGTCGTCCAAATGTGTGGGGGTCTGGGGATCCAGGTGAGGAACAAGAGCACCTTCCCAGCCATGACATTTCCCGAGTCAGTCAGAGGCCGGCAGTCGACCTGGTTCTACTGCCAGGATCAGTCGACACCGGGGCAGTCGAGTGGACTCCCTCAGTTCACCATGGGCCGAGTGAACAAGCCTTCCTCTCTGAAGGTGATTCCGGAGGAGAAAGCTGACGTGAAGATGTTGATGGAGCGTGTAGTTCAGTTGGTTCGGGATGGAGTAACGGGTATGGATCTCCTGGAGGTTTTTCTTAGGCGTCGCATCCAGCCTCTTCAGTTCCGGAGCCATTGCACGTGGTTGTACTGCGGGACTGAGGATGTGACTCGGGTCAATCCAGAAACAGTCGGCGATGCCACTCTGGAAAGGTGGATGGCCGCTGTTACTGGGAACAAGGATAACCCTCGCAGAGCCAGAAGGATTCCTCCACTCGACTGCCACAGTGATCCAAACAAGGTATGTCTGCTCCACTTCCCATTGTATTCTCGTCGCATTTATTTCTGTTTTCTCTGCCGATCGGTCGACTGATCTTTGTCTTGATGTCTATCAGGCCCTCACTGAGCTGTACTCGATGCCCAACGGAGCACAGGCTCCGACTGAGGAGGGAGAAGCGAGCGGGGGCGAGAGCCAGGAGGAGGAGTGGGACTCGGACGCTGCTGAGGATGATGATGATGATGATGACACTGATGACGATGATGATGATGTTCATGTTGATGAGGACGAGGAAGAGGAGGAGGAGGAGGTTGCACCACCGCGCTCGGAAAGGCGGTCGAAGCTTGTCGATGACCCTGCGACTGAACGTGGCAAGGGGGTTGCGACTGTCACACAGTCGACCAAGCGCCCTCGGACCACCTCTCCGGCGCCGACTGAAAAGGCATCGAAGCAGCCCAGGGCGGCCCCGTCAAAGCCGACCAAGCACCTGCCAAAGATGAAGGTGTCCATCCCCACCATATCAGGGTAATCATGTTGCTTAAGTCTTCTTGTTTTGTGTGAACTTTATCTCTGGTTGGCGCTGGAGTTAGTCGACTGACTCTTTGGAGTTGCAGTGCTGCTACTTCTGAGACCTCAGCCCGGGCTGACGATCATGAGATGGAGGACGCAGCAACCTCAAAACCTGGTACTATACTCTTAACCCCGTTTCAAGTCGACTGACTCATGGTCTCTAATTCTGATTCTTTTCTGTAGCTCCATCCAATGTTGTTATCACTCTCCCTGATGATGATGAAGATGAGGAACCGCTGAAGCACATAATGAGAAGGAAAGCGTCTGCCAGCAGGGTGCCCCAGGATGTGACGGTGCCTGAGACTCTGGTCGCGGAGGAGGAGAACACCACTCGACACACTGTGTCCTTCGCAGATCCGCTGACGAGTGCTCCGCAGCCCTCCCTCTTCACGACGCACCAAGCTGGCGCCGCGAAGGAGGCGATACGCCAGGCAGGGATCATGATGGAGCAGTTGAAGACCATCCGGGATGCGAGCCAGGCAGCTTACGATGCCAGTTCCGCCCTTCAAAGGAATGTTCAGGTCAGTCAACCACCACTTGTTCTGTTAGGATATGCTATCAAAAAACTTTTCTTTCCAGAATTTATAGTAGTCACCCACTGGGTGTGTCGATTTAAACTCCGTGTTAGCGGGGGCACGCTGAGTGCACCCGCTGGGTGTAGTCCCCAAGGCTAAGGTCGACTGCTGGCAGTCGGCCTTAGGCTTTATAATTTCAGTCTTTCCGTCATTCGACTATGGCGAATGGATTTCGCAAACCGGTGGGGGCACGCTGAGTGCACCCACTGGGTGTAGTCCCCAAGGCTAAGGTCGACTGCTGGCAGTCGCCCTTAGGCTTTATAATTTCAGTCTCTCCGTCATTCGACTATGGCGACTGGATTTCGCAAACCGGTCGACTGGTCGACTCTGTCTTCAATAGGATTAGTGGGGGCACGCTGAGTGCACCCACTGGGTGTAGTCCCCGAGACTACGGTCAAATGCTTGAATTCGGCTGTAGTCTTAGAAACGCGTGATTTTTCCTTTTCCACTCGGAAGTGAATTATCTTTGACATTTAGTCGATTGGTTCTTCGCAGAACTCTTGTGACCTTGCGGCTCGCTACACTGAACTGGAAAACAAGCACATTCAGCTCGAGCTGAATTTGAAGCTGGTTCAGGAGAATCTGACGAAGGCAAAGGAGGAGACCGAAGGTATGTTTGGTGAGACCTCGACGACGGCTTTTTCCCTTCATTTGTTTCAAAATCTGATCTTGCTGTAACTTGCAGGTAAGGTGAGGGAGGCCCAAAGGAAAAAAGACCTTGAACTGGCTGAGAAGATCAAGCTTGTTGACGAGAAGTTAGCTTCAGTCACAAAACTTGAGCAAGAAAATGCTACTCTGAAAGCTGTTCTTGGGAAGAAAAATGACTTGGAGGTCTTCCTGAGTGGCCTTGCCAAGAAGCTGTTTCTTATGCTTGAAGGTAAACCTTTACGCTCAACAATCATTTTCAACTGTGGTTTTTTTCATTCGACCGTTGCCTTGACTCTGTGATCGTCCTTGCAGAATTTTGTCAAAACTTTGAAGAAGAGACTAGCCGACTGGAACCAAACCTTGACCCCGTCAATTCTCCGGTGAACGACGAAGTTGCCATGAATGTTTTCCCACTGGAGTCCCGTGCTGCAGCTACCGTGGACTATCTTGCAAGGCTGAAGGTTGCCACATCTCGCATCGACTCAACGCTCTGGCCCGGGGAGACACTCCAGAACGACCTCGAGTCGCTGATGGCTCGTTTGCACGCTGTCCCTAGTCGAGTGCAGGAGTGGAAAAAGTCCTCGGCTCGGTGTGGTGCAGATGTTGCTCTGTGTCTGGCCCAAGTCCACTGCAAAGATGCGCGAGAAGACAAGTTGGCTGCCCTGCGGGTGGCCAACACCAAGAAACACGACTTCAGGTCCTTTATGGAAACTTTCCTTGCTGCTGCCACTCGGATCGCAGATGGAATTGATCTTGATGAGTTTGTTGCACCTTCCAGCCCTCCAGAGGAGGGGTAAAAAACTTCTTCTAAGCTCGACGCTTTAAATTTGCCTCGGTATGCCGAGTGGAGTTGTAACCGATAAACCTTAACGGGCTCAGTGCCTGAGCACTTTCGGTTCCTTTAGGTATCGATCTGAACTTGAATTTGGTGTTTGAATATGATTGCTTTTGGCTCGAAATGTCTTTCGCAGGTTCAAAGCAAGACGCTCACTGCAATCGACTTATTCCTTAATCCACTTAGGCGAGCGCTGGGCTGCAGCTAAGCCTCCCGAGTGAGAGGTTTGCTCTTCACTCAGTAGGATTTCTATATCTTAGGCGAGCACTGGGCTGCAGCTAAGCCCCCGAGTGAGAAGTTTGCTCTTCACTCGGGAGGATTTTGATAACTTAGGCGAGCACTGGGCTGCAGCTAAGCCCCCGAGTGAGAGGTTTGCTCTTCACTCGGTAGGATTTTTATATCTTAGGCGAGCACTCGGCTGCAGCTAAGCCCCCGAGTGAGAGGTTTGCTCTTCACTCGGTAGGATTTTTATATCT
>NC_041392.1:183393314-183394325 GCF_002162155.2 Triticum dicoccoides | reverse complement strand
TTGACTCGGTGATCGTCCTTGCAGAATTTTGTCAAAACTTTGAAGAAGAAACTAGCCGGCTGGAACCAAACCTTGACCCCGTCAATTCTCCGGTGAACGACGAAGTTGCCATGAATGTTTTCCGACTGGAGTCCCGTGTTGCAGCTGTCGTGGACTATCTTGCAAGGCTGAAGGTCGCCACATCTCGCATCGACTCGACGCTCTGGCCTGGGGAGACACTCCAGAACGACCTCGAGTCGCTGATGGCTCGCTTGAACACAGTCCCTGGTCGAGTGCAGGAGTGGAAAAAGTCCTCGGCTCGGTGCGGTGCAGATGTTGCTCTGTGTCTGGCCCGAGTCCACTGCAAAGATGCGCGAGAAGACAAGCTGGCGGCCCTCCGGGTGGCCAACACCAAGAAACACGACTTCAGGTCCTTTATGGAAACTTTCCTTGCTGCTTCCACTCGGATCGCAGATGGAATTGATCTTGATGAGTTTGTTGCACCTTCCAGCCCTCCACAGGAGGGGTAAAAAACTTCTTCTAAACTTGACGCTTTAAATTTGCCTCGGTATGCCGAGTGGAGTTGTAACCGATAAACCTTAACGGGCTTAGCGCCTGAGCACTTTCGGCTCCTTTAGGTATCGATCCAAACTTGAATTTGGTGTTTGAATATGATTGCTTTTGGCTCGAAATGTCTTTTGCAGGTTCAAAGCAGGGCGCTTACTGCAATCGACTTATTCCTTAGTCCACTTAGGTGAGCGCTGGGCTGCAGCTAAGCCTCCGAGTGAGAGGTTTGCTCTTCACTCGGTAGGATTTTTATATCTTAGGCGAGCACTGGGCTGCAGCTAAGCCCCCGAGTGAGAGGTTTGCTTGTCACTCGGTAGGATTTTGATAACTTAGGCGAGCACTGGGCTGCAGCTAAGCCCCCCGAGTGAGAGGTTTGCTCTTCACTCGGTAGGATTTTGATAACTTAGGCGAGCACTGGGCTACAGCTAAGCCCCCGAGTGAGAGGTTTGCTCGTCACTCGGTAGG
>NC_041392.1:183342814-183393304 GCF_002162155.2 Triticum dicoccoides | reverse complement strand
CTCGGTAGGATTTTGATAACTTAGGCGAGCACTGGGCTGTAGCTAAGCCCCTGAGTGAGAGGTTTGCTCTTCACTCGGTAGGATTTTTATATCTTAGGCGAGCGCTGGGCTGCAGCTAAGCCCCCGAGTGAGAGGTTTGCTCTTCACTCGGTAGGATTTTGATAACTTAGGCGAGCACTGGGCTGCAGCTAAGCCCCCGAGTGGAAGTCTGGCTTACCATTCGGTAGGATTTTCATAACTTAGGCGAGTACTTGGACTGCAGCTAAGCCTCCGAGTGGAAGTCTGGCTTACCACTCGGTAGGATTTTCATAACTTAGGCGAGTACTTGGACTGTAGCTAAGCCCCTGAGTGGAAGTCTGGCTTACCACTCGGTAGGATTTTATTTAATCTTAGGCGAAATGGAGTCGCAGCTAAGCCTCCGAGTGGGAGTCTGGTTCACTACTCGGTAGGATTTTTACAAACTTAGGCGAAACGGATTCGCGGCTAAGTCTCCGAGTGGGAGTCTGGTTCACCACTCGGTAGGATTTTTACAAACTTAGGCGAAACAGATTCGCGGCTAAGTCACCCACTGGGGGGAAAATTTTATTGGACAAAATAAAAAGTGACAAAAATTATGGAGGAACTATGACACTATTATTTTGAGATCCAAGAACTACAGAAGTACTTTATTTCAACTCATCCGAGTAATAAACTTAAGTGTAAAATGGGCGGAGCAGTTCCGCGTTCCAAGCTCGGGGCTCGTCGATATTATGTTCGACGTTGTAAAGATGGTACGCCCCGTTGTGGAGAACTTTGGTGACGATGAAGGGTCCTTCCCAAGAAGGAGCAAGCTTGTGTTGTTTCTTCTGATCCACTCGGAGAACTAAATCTCCTTCCTGGAAGGCTCGACCCCTCACATTTCTAGCATGGAAACGATGCAAATCTTGTTGGTAGATGGTCGATCGGATCAGAGACATCTCCCTTTCTTCCTCTAAAAGGTCGACTGCGTCCTGCCGCGCTTGTTCAGCTTCTGCTTCGTTGTAGATCTCAACTCGAGGAGCATTGTGGAGAAGATCACTCGGCAAGACTGCTTCAGCTCCGTAGACCAAGAAGAATGGAGTTCTTCCGGTCGACCGATTAGGTGTGGTCCGCAGTCCCCAAAGCACCGAGGGAAGTTCGTCGACCCAAGCTCCAGCTGCATGCTTGAGATCACGCATCAGTCGGGGTTTCAATCCCTTGAGAATCAGACCATTGGCTCGCTCTGCTTGTCCATTCGACTGCGGATGGGCGACTGAAGCGTAGTCGACTCGTGTGCCTTGAGAGTTGCAGAAATCCCTGAATTCCTCCGAGTCAAAGTTTGACCCATTATCCGTAACGATGTTGTGCGGGACTCCATATCTGAATATTAGTTCCCTGATGAAGCTAACAACAGTACCGGCATCAAGGTTCTTGATTGGTTTAGCCTCAATCCACTTGGTGAACTTGTCGACTGCCACCAATACATGCGTGAAGCCACTTCGCCCTGTTCTCAAAGGACCGACCATGTCCAACCCCCATACTGCGAAAGGCCAGACGAGTGGAATGGTCTTCAGAGCTGATGCAGGCTTGTGCGACATATTAGAGTAGAACTGACATCCCTTGCACTTATCCACTATTTCCTTTGCCATCTCATTCGCCTTTGGCCAGTAAAATCCGGCTCGGTATGCTTTGGCCACGATGGTCCGAGAGGACACATGATGACCACAGGTTCCCGAGTGGATATCATTAAGGATGATTCGACCTTCTTCTGGTGTTATGCACTTCTGACCAACTCCAGTCGCGCTTTCTCTATACAGCTGTCCTTTGATTACGGTAAAGGCTTTAGATCGACGGACGATCTGTCGAGCCTCTTCCTCATCCTCCGGGAGCTCTTTTCTCAGGATATACGTGATATACGGAACTGTCCAGTCGGGAATGACCACCAAGACCTCCATGACCAAGTCGACTACTGCTGGGACTTCAACCTCAGTCGGATCTGTGGCACTCTTGGGCTGTGGAGCTTCTTCGGTGAAAGGATCTTCTTTGACTGACGGAGTGTCTATATGCTCTAAGAACACACCACTCGGAATGGCTCCTCTCTTGGAACCTATCTTTGCTAGATCATCAGCTGCTTGATTTTTCAGTCGGGGTATATGATGGAGCTCCAACCCCTCGAACTTCTTTTCCAGCTTCCTCACTGCACTGCAGTATCCAGTCATGGCTGGGCTTCTCACGTCCCACTCCTTCATCACTTGGTTGACCACTAAATCTGAATCGCCATCGACCATCAGGCGACGGACGCCGAGTGAAATGGCCATGCGCAATCCGTATAAGAGGGCCTCATACTCTGCCTCATTGTTGGAGGAATCAAAGTGAATCTGGAGCACGTATCTGAGCTTATTTCCTCCGGGGGAAACCAGGACAACCCCAGCACCGGAACAATTCAACATCTTAGAGCCATCAAAAAACATGGTCCAATGCTCCGACTGAACTTCAGTTGGCTGCTGCTGTTCAATCCACTCGGCGAGGAAATCTGCTATTGCCTGGGACTTAATGGCTTTCTTTGCCTCAAACTTGATATCAAGGGGAAGAAGTTCAATCGCCCATTTAGCCACTCGACCAGTTGCATCTCTGTTGTGCAAAATCTCTGATAGTGGAGCGTCGCTGACGACTGTGATGGAATGATCAGAGAAATAATGAGCAACCTTCTTTGTGGTCATGTATATTCCATACACAAGCTTCTGATAATGAGGATATCTTTGCTTGGATGGAGTCAAGACTTCAGACAAATAATACACTGGGCGCTGAACTTTGAAAGCTTTTCCTTCTTCTTCCCGCTCGACCGTAAGCACAGTACTGACGACTTGTCCTGTGGCTGCGATATAAAGCAACAGAGGCTCTTTGCTGATTGGAGCAGCAAGCACCGGCTGGGTGGAGAGCAGAGCTTTTAGCTCGGCAAACGCTGCATCAGCTTCTGGAGTCCACTCGAACTTGTCTGCCTTCTTCATCAGTCGGTAAAGAGGTAATGCCTTTTCACCGAGTCGTGAGATGAATCGACTTAATGCGGCCAAGCATCCAGTAAGCTTCTGGACATCGTGCACTCGCACAGGGCGTTTCATTCGGAGAATATTGCCGATCTTCTCTGGATTAGCGTCGATCCCTCGCTCAGAAACGAGAAAACCGAGTAACTTGCCACCAGGAACTCCGAATGTGCACTTTGATGGATTGAGCTTGATATCATACCTTCTGAGGTTGGCAAATGTTTCGGCTAGGTCAGCGAGGAGGTCGGAACCTTTTCGTGACTTGACGATGATATCATCCATATACGCTTCCACATTCCGACTGATTTGAGTGAGTAGACACTTCTGAATCATTCGCATAAATGTGGCTCCGGCATTCTTGAGGCCGAATGGCATGGTGATATAGCAGAAGCACCCGAATGGAGTGATGAAAGCTGTTTTTACCTCGTTGGGTCCGTACAGACGGATCTGGTGGTACCCGGAGTAGGCGTCTAGAAAAGACAATCTCTCGCATCCCGCGGTCGAGTCAACAATTTGATCTATGTGAGGGAGAGGAAAATGATCTTTCGGGCAGGCCCGGTTGATGTGCTTGAAATCAATGCACATTCGGAGCGATTTGTCCTTCTTAGGAACCATGACGACATTAGCGATCCACTCGGAGTGGTATATCTCTCGGATAAATCCTGCCGCCAACAGTCGAGCCACTTCCTCACCAATGGCTTTTCTCTTCTGGACGGCGGACCGCCGAAGATGCTCTTTGACTGGTTTTGCTGATGAGTCGACTCTTAGGCGATGCTCAGCCAGTCCCCTGGGAACACCTGGCATGTCAGCGGGCTTCCATGCAAAAATGTCCCAGTTCTCACGGAGGAACTGGATGAGCGCTTCTTCCTATTTCGGGTCGAGTGTTGTGGAGATGTGGGTCGGAGCTGCATCGGGGTCGGTCGGGTGAATGTGAACAGGCTTCGTCTCACCGGACGACTGAAATCCAGATTCTGTGGCGGGTTTCTTGGATCGCAGCAAATCACTCGGATCTGCATTTTGCTTGTATTCTTCGAACTCGACCGCTGTCACCTGGGAATCGGCAATCTTTGAGCCCTTCTGAAAGCACTCTTCTGCCTTTTTCCGATCACCGGTGACAGTGATCACTCCTTTGGGGCCGGGCATCTTCAATTTGAGGTACACGTAACATGGTCGAGCCATGAACCGTGCATAAGCTGGTCTCCCCAAAATGGCATGATATGCGCTCTGAAAATCCACGACCTCAAACATCAACTTCTCTTTGCGAAAATGTTTCGAATCACCAAACACCACGTCCAGAGCTATTTGGCCGAGTGACTCGGCTTTCTTCCCTGGTATAACTCCATGAAAGCTCATGTTACTGGTGCTCAGTCGGGACATCGGAATGCCCATTCCTTTCAGTGTGTCTGCATACAACAAATTCAGCCCACTACCACCGTCCATCAGCACTTTTGTCAGTCGAGTGCCTTCGACAACTGGATCGACCACCAAAGCTTGCCTCCCAGGGGTGGCAATATGAGTCGGGTGATCAGATTGGTCGAATGTGATGGGTGTTTGGGACCATCTCAGATAATTTGCTTTTGCTGGGGTAACCATGTTCACCTCACGATTAATGACTTTCAATCGACTCTTGCTTTCCACATCTGCAAAGATCATCAGAGTGGAGTTGACATGCGGATATCCTTCCTCACTGTCCTCCTTTTCCTTGTCTTCGGCCTTGTCCGACTCCTTTTCCTTGTCTTTGGACTGTTTTCCTTGAAACTGCTGGATCAGGAGTCGACATTGGCGAGTGGTATGCTTTGGGTAAATGATATTCCCCTCTTCGTCTTTCTTCGTGTGGATGTGACACGGCATATCCATCACATCGTTCCCTTCTTTATCCTTTACCTTCTTAGGGTTCCAGGATCCTTTTGGTTTCCCTTTAAACTTTCCCTGAGTCACGGCCAGAGCCTCTCCAGGAGCTGCCGGTTCAGCCTTCCGCTTCTGTTTCCGACTGGTGTTTCCCTTCTCCAACTGACTCGGCTTGTGCTTGCCGCTTCGGAGTCGGCCTTCTTCTTCACCATTGGCGTACTTGGTAGCAATTTCCATCATCCGACTCAAGGTCATGTCACCGGTTCGACCAAATTTCAAACTCAATTCTCTGTTCTTGACACCATCCTTGAAGGCGCAGACTGCCTGATGATCAGACACATTCTCCACAGTATGGTGCAAAGTGATCCACCTCTGAATGTACTCCCTGAGAGTCTCATTGGTCTTCTGCACGCAGACTTGCAGATCCGTCAATCCAGCCGGTCACTTGCAAGTTCCTTCAAACGTTCTGACGAACACTCGGGACAGATCTTCCCAAGTGTAAATGCTGCTAGGAGGTAACTGAGTCAACCACGCTCTGGCAGAACCTTCCAGCATGAGGGGCAAATGCTTCATGGACACCTCGTCATTCCCACCACCAATCTGAACCGCCACTCGGTAGTCCTCAAGCCAAGTTTCAGGCTTAGACTCACCAGTGAACTTGCTGACTCCTGTTGCCAACCTGAAATTGGGAGGGATCACTGCGGCTCTGATAGCTCTGCTGAAACATTCCGGACCAGAAACATGCACTCGACTGCTCGTGGGCGCATCTCTGTCGGGTCCACCTCGATGGGCTCTGTTCCGGTCGACCAAGCCTTGCATGATAATGGATCGCGCGTCGAAGCCTGGTTCTCTGGGGCCGACTGGAACTCTTCGCCCTGCACTGAGCTGACGTCTGTCATCTTGCTGACGAGGAGCGTAGGACCCACCTCTCGGAGGGGAAGTGGGCACTCGACGCCTATCATCTCGGTCGTGTCGGTCTCCATATTGGTCTCGCCGATTCTCGCGTCCTTCACGCCGCGGAGGCGATCTGGGCTGTGAGCCGACTGAACCGTATTCGCAGCGACGGATCGACTGTGAATTCTGTTGCGCGACTGCGACACGGCCGAGTTCTGATCACCTGCTGCCCGGAGCAGATCCCTGATCTGCATCAAGCCTCTGCCAGCTTCCGACTGAGAGGGCTGGATGGACTCTGCAATACGGGTCGCAGCTGCTAAATTCTGGATTGGGGTTCGATATACCTGAGTCGGCGGGAAGAGTTGACGTCGACTGGTGTCGGGAACTCGTTGTCGCGCGCGCTCGTCGAGTGCTCGCTGAAGATTCTCCAAGCGAGCGCGTTCGGCCAAGTTGGCCAAACGTGCCTCCTCCAAGGCGTGAGCCTCGGGGGTTTCTCCTGTGATGGGAGTATGCAGGGCATCCACGTTCCTGCGGCGAAGTTCCTCTCTTTGCAGAGAGTCGAGTGGCTCGGGTTGGTACTCTTCGTGGTCTCGTGCGGGGTCGCCTCCATCGCCTGCCCCACCATCACGGGCGAAGCCAGGGGGACTGCGGGGCCCGGCGACCATCAGGATTTCTGCCGCTGGATCACTGCTATCACACTCGGATGCAGTCTCTATGGAGCCAGTCGACAGATCGAACAGGCCGTAGAGAGATTCGTCGGGCTCAATTGCCGCAACTTGGGTGGTGGCCGTCTGGCGAGCCACCGCGTGTCTCACCCACCGCTGAAGCCTCGACCGGCCCGAGCACTTACGCTGGCGGGAGACCGGGAGGGTGGCCGATGGGGGAGTCGACCGATACGGGGTCGACGGTTGCCGCAGCAGAACGCCGCGGACACATGCGCGAAAATGCGTCGCACCGCGGACGGGGAGCGCATCGACGTCGAGTGGAGCCTCCTGGAGCCAGGCGGAGTCGTCGGCGACGAAGGTGAGAGCACCGAGACGGATCTCTCGACCCTCGACCAAAACTCCAGCAGCCACCATGATGAAAGTACTCGGAAGAATCGCAACTTCTCCACAAAATCGCTAAAACACCTGCCCCACGGTGGGCGCCAACTATCGTGGTTCTAAGCCTGACAGTAGAGTGGGGGTAGGTATGGAGAGTCAAGGTCCTAGCTATGGAGAGGTTGTAAACACAAGAGATTACGAGTTCAGGCCCTTCTCGGAGGAAGTAAAAGCCCTACGTCTCGGAGCCCGGAGGCGGTCGAGTGGATTACGTGTATATGAGTTACAGGGTGCCGAACCCTCCTACCTGTGGAGGGGGGTGGCTTATATAGAGTGCGCCAGGACCCCAGCCAGCCCACGTAGGAGAGGGTTTAAGGTGCGTTAAGTCCGGGGCGTTACTGGTAACGCCCCACATAAAGTGTCTTTACTATCATAAAGTCTACTTAATTACAGACCATTGCAGTGCAGAGTGCCTCTTGACCTTCTGGTGGTCGAGTGAGTCTTCGTGGTCGAGTCCTTCAAGTCAGTCGAGTGAGTCTCTCATAGGTCGACTGGAAGGTGATCTCTTCTAAGGATATCCTTGGGCAGGGTACTTAGATCAGGTCTGTGACCCTACCCTAGGTACATGACTCCATCAGTTAGTGAGGGAGTCCTGGATTAGGGGGTGTCCGGATAGCCGGACTATACCTTCGGCCGGACTCCTGGACTATGAAGATGCAAGATTGAAGACTTCGTCCCCTGTCCGGAAGTGACTTTCCTTGGCGTGGAAGGCAAGCTTGGCGATACGGATATGTAGATCTCCTACCATTGTAACCGACTCTGTGTAACCCTAGCCCTCTCTGGTGTCTATATAAACCGGAGAGTTTTAGTCTGTAGGACAGACAATAATCATACCATAGGCTAGCTTCTAGGGTTTAGCCTCTCTGATCTCGTGGTAGATCTACTCTTGTACTACCCATATCATCAATATTAATCAAGCAGGACGTAGGGTTTTACCTCCATCGAGAGGGCCCGAACCTGGGTAAAAACATCGTGTCCCTTGTCTCCTATTACCATCCGCCTAGACACACAGTTCGGGACCCCCTACCTGAGATCCGCCAGTTTTGGCACCGACATTGGTGCTTTCATTGAGAGTTCCTCTGTGTCGTCACTTTTAGGCCCGATGGCTCCTTCGATCATCAACGACGATGCGATCCAGGGTGAGACTTTTCTCCCCGGACAGATCTTCATATTTGGCGGCTTTGCACTGCGGGCCAATTCGCTTGGCCATCTGGAGCAGATCGAAAGCTACGCCCCTGGCCATCAGGTCAGATTTGGAAGTTTAAATTACACAGAAGACCTCCGCGGAGTCTTGATCTTCGAAGGATTTGAGCCGCAGCCAAGCGCGCCGCAATGTCACGATGGGCATGATCTAGCTCTTTCGCCGAACAGTGCCCTGGAGGCCGCACCCGCATCAGCTCCGACCCTTAATTCGGAGCCAACTACGCCAATCAAGGATGGGTGGTTGGACACCGCCTCGGGGGCTGCAATCTCTACGGCGATCGAGCCGAACACCCGCCCTATTCTCTGCGAAGCCCGTGACTCCAAGGAGCCGGACTCCTCTCCAGACTCCGAGCCCTCCGCGCCCCTACCGATCGAACCCGATTGGGCGCCGATCATGAAGTTCACCGCCATGGACATCTTTCAGCACTCGCCCTTCGGCGATATTCTGAATTCACTAAAGTATCTCTCTTTATCAGGAGAGCCTTGGCCGGACTATGGTCAACAAGGTTGGGATGCGGATGATGAAGAAATTCAAAGCCCACCCACCACCCATTTCGCAGCCACTGTTGATAATTTAAACGACGTGCTCGACTTCGACTCCGAAAACATCGTCGGTATGGACGACGATGTAGGAGATGAACATGAACCAACGCCTATAAGGCACTGGACAGCCACCTCATCTCATGATGTATACGTGGTGGACACACCCAAAGGAAGCGACGACGAGGAATACAGGGATGCAACGAGGGATCGTTCACTCGAAAAGCCATCAAAGCGGCGACGTAAGCGCCGCTCCAAGCCCCGCCTTGATAGAGACAGCAGCCATACAGACCCAGCCATAGAGCAGGACGAGCCTGCGGACGACGAACATGCCTTCGAGCAACCGTCCGAATAGGGCAACTTGCATAAACAAACCGAACACCCCGTCCCCGGTGAAAACAACAGTCCGGACGACCTTACGCCGGATAGGCTCATGGAGCAGAAGAACCTCCACAAAAGGCTCGTCGCCATTGCACGTAGCCTAAAAAAAGCAGAAGCGAAAGCTCAAAACTGCGGAAGATGCACTCAGCATCAGATGGAGCAAAGTACGCAACACCGCAGACAAATATGGCGGTAGTCGCCGCACAAAAAGCTATCCAAAGCGAAAGCTACTGCCGGAATTTGACAAGGAGGCCTTAGAGCCCCCGCAGTCAAAAAATAGGAAAGCCACCCGGTCAGATAGACGACCGCATGGCCAGCATGGAGCGGCAAGCAGCACCGCACACAAGCCGGCACGCGATCAACCAAAGGATCGGCATCAAAAAGATGGCCCAGCCAGGTCTATCTACGGGCCAAGAAAGCAAGCTCTAGTAAGCAATGCAACACAACAAATATCCGAACATCACGGCACACCCAAATACAGGGGTGCCGCACACCCCTATGTTTCACTGATGAGGTGCTGGACCATGAATTTCCAGTGGGATTCAAGCCCGTAAACATAGAGGCGTACGACGGAACAATAGACCCTGGGGTCTGGATCGAGGATTATATCCTCCACATACACATGTCTAGAGGAGATGACCTCCACGCCATAAAATACTTACCCCTCAAGCTTAAAGGGCCAGCCCGACATTGGCTGAAAAGCCTTCCCGAAAACACCATTGGAAGTTGGGAAGAGCTTGAGGATGCTTTCCGGGCAAATTTTCAAGGGACCTATATCCGCCCTCCGGATGCAGACGATCTCAGTCACATAACTCAACAGCCCGGAGAGTCAGCCCGGAAATTCTGGAACAGGTTTCTTACTAAAAAGAATCAGATAGTCGACTGTCTGGACGCCGAAGCCCTAGCAGCTTTTAAGCATAACGTTCGAGACGAATGGCTCGCTAGACACCTCGGCCAAGAAACGCCAAGAACAATGGCCGCATTAACAAGCCTCATGACCCGCTTTTGCGCAGGAGAGGACAGCTGGTTGGCAAGATGTAGCACCAGCGACCCAAGTACATCCGAAGTTAGGGATGGAAATGGAAAACCCCGACGCAGCAAGGACCAGCGCCGAAATAAGGGAAACAGCCCAAAGAGCACGACGGTCAACACCGGATTGAAAAGCTCGCGGCAGAATCAGAGAAAGTTGCCCCTCAAGGATAACAGGGACGAGCTATCCAACTTAAGCAAAATCTTGGACAAGATATGTCAAATACACAGTACTCCCGAGAAGCCTGCGAACCATACCCACAGAGATTGTTGGGTTTTCAAGAAGTCCGGCAAACTCAACGCCGAACACAAGGGGCTGGACACACCAAGTGAGGACGACGACGAACCCCACAAGCAGAGCACCAGGAAACAAAAGGATTTCCCACAAGAAGTCAAAACAGTAAACTTACTTCACGTGACGAACAGAATGGCGCCAACAGAGATACGCGTCATACGGCCTATCCCAAAGGAGTCTCGCCGATGGTTGTTAAAACCGATCACCTTTGACCATCAGGATTACTCTAGAAGTATCCAGAACGCAGGCTGGACTGCCTTGGTATTAGATCCAATAATCGGCGGACTCCACTTTACAAATGTCCTGATGGACGGCGGCAGTGGTCTAAACCTGTTATACCAGGACACAATCCGCAACATGGGGATATACCCAAGAAAAATTCGCCATAGCAAAACCTCCTTTCAAGGGGTAACGCCAGGCCCGGATGCCCGTTGCATGGGTTCTCTCTGGCTAGAAGTTATGTTCGGCTCCCCCGATAACTTCCGTCGCGAACAGCTAACTTTCCACATCGCCCCATTCTCAAGTAGCTATCAAGCACTGCTGGGGCACAAAGCTTTCGCCCGCTTTAACACAATACCTCCTTATGCATCTCTTACGCTTAAGATGCCCGTCCACGAGGAATCATCTCATTAAAGGGAAAACATTGAGTGTTCCCCCCGTCTGGAAGACAGTGTGGCTGCCTTGACAGCCCCACAATAAAGCGGCTCCACCAGCCAAAGCACCTAAACAGGTCGTCAAGACCACGGACACGGCTAGACGAGTCCGGCATAAACATACAATTGATAAAGGCTTAATAGCCGTATACCCCTGTACTAGGGGCTCCGCGCATATAAAACAAAAGACAATAAAGCTCAGTTTTACCCATTTCGATTTATACTTTGTTTATTTAGTATAAATCATGTTCGGCACGATCTTTCTTTAACTAAGTTCCTCTCTTTTATAGATGAACACCGTGCTACGCCCGTCCAGGATACGGCACAACAGAGACACAGGCGCAGACGTGCAGCAGGGACCCGTTCCAAGGATTCTTTTCAGATTAAGACCCTGCGTAAACCTTTTTTTGCTGTCTCTTGTTGATACACATCCCCTAGTTTCTTGGTATAATCAAGGAGGAGGCTGGCGTTTTGGCATGTGGCCACGTCAGAGTTTTGCGCGTACCTGGACACTAGGGGCTTATTACTAAGGGTGTTATCCCGCCCGCCCTCATAAAGACCGAACACCTTAGGGAGTGTCTGTTGGAAATATGCCCTAGAGGCAATAATAAAAGCATTATTATTATATTTCTTTGTTCATGATAATTGTCTTTATTCATTCTATAATTGTGTTATCCGGAAATCGTAATACATGTGTGAATAACAGACACCAACATGTCCCTAGTAAGCCTCTAGTTGACTAGCTCGTTGATCAATAGATAGTCATGGTTTCCTGGCTATGGACATTAGATGTCATTGATAACGGGATCACATCATTAGGATAATGATGTGATGGACAAGACCCAATCCTAAACATAGCACAAGATCGTATAGTTCGTTTGCTAGAGTTTTTGCAATGTCAAAGTATCTCTTCCTTCGACCATGAGATCGTATAACTCCTGGATACCGTAGGAGTGCTTTGGGTGTATCAAACGTCACAACGTAACTGGGTGACTATAAAGGTGCACTACAGGTATCTCCGAAAGTATCTATTGTTTTATATGGATCGAGACTGGGATTTGTCACTCCGTATGACGGAGAGATATCACTGGGCCCACTCAAGTAATGCATCATCATAATGAGCTCAAAGTGACCAAGTGTTTGGTCACGGGATCATGCATTACGGTACGAGTAAAGTGACTTGCCGGTAACAAGATTGAACGAGGTATTGGGATACCGACGATCGAATCTCGGGCAAGTAACATATCGATTGACAAAGGGTATTGCATACGGGGTTGATTAAATCCTCGACATCGTGGTTCATCCGATGAGATCATCGTGGAGCATGTGGGAGCCAACATGGGTATCCAGATCCCGCTGTTGGTTATTGACCGGAGAGCGATCTCGGTCATGTCTACATGTCTCCCGAACCCGTAGGGTCTACACACTTAAGGTTCAGTTACGCTAGGGTTGTAGGGATATGTATATGCAGTAACCCGAATGTTGTTCGGAGTCCCGGATGAGATCCCGGACGTCACGAGGAGTTCCGGAATGGTCCGGAGGTAAAGATTTATATATGGGAAGTCCTGTTTCGGGCATCGGGACAAGTTTCGGGGTTATCGGTATTGTACCGGGACCACCGGAGGGGTCCCGGGGGCCCACCGGGTGGGGCCACCCATCCCCGGGGGCCACATGGGCTGTAGGGGGTGCGCCTTGGCCTGCTTGGGCCAAGGGCACCAGCCCCACATAGGCCCATGCGCCTAGGGTTCAAGGGGGCAAGAGTCCTAGGAGGGTAAGGCACCTCCTAGGTGCCTTGGGGGGGAGGGAAACCCCCCTTGGCTGCCGCACCCCCTAGGAGATTGGATCTCCTAGGGCCGGCCACCCCCCCTTGGCACCCCTATATATAGTGGGGGAGAGGAGGGACTTCATACCTTGAGTCCTTGGCCTTTGGTTGCCTCCTTCTCCCTCCCCAACACCTCCTCCATCTCCTTATTGCTTAGCGAAGCTCTGCCGGAGTACTGCAGCTCCATCAACACCACGCCGTCGTGCTGCTGCTGGTGCCATCTCCCTCAACCTCTCCTCCCTCCCTTGCTGGATCAAGAAGGAGGAGACGTGGCTGTTCCGTACGTGTGTTGAACGCGGAGGTGCCGTCCGTTCGGTGCTAGGATCTCCGGTGATTCGAATCACGTCGTGTTCGACTACATCATCCCCGTTCTTTGAACGCTTCCGCTCGCGATCTACAAGGTACGTAGATGCATCCAATGACTCGTTGCTAGATGAACTCCTAGATGATCTTGGTGAAACGAGTAGGAAAATTTTTGTTTTCTGCAACGTTACCCAACAGTGTCCGGCGTCACGAGTTTGGCCTTATATGCATCAGCTCCGAATCATGTCTTTGGTCAAGTGTTGGGTTTGCCCGGCTCCTGTGTTTTGCTACCTTACGTTCCGCTCTATCGGCTAAGGCGGCACCAGGAGAACTACTGCTATTGTGCCCCGATTCGGCCAGGCGAGCACCTCAATAGAGAAAGCCGAAAACTGACTGTCATGATATAGCGTGAGGTTGGTCAACCACTCAATGACTTACCGGAATCTTTAGGATTCCTCCGCATTAACGAAGGGCCGCTTCCCGGCCAGGAACATACGCGCCCCGAGTTCGGGCAAGCGCAGGCGCCACCAGGGGCTATATAAGTAGCCTCATTGTCAAACTCCTATGGCTAAGTGAAAGTGATAAAGCATCATAGTCCGATTGCCTAGTTCGCTGCACTATCACCTCCTTTGTAGGACCAAGACGTTGGATCAAGTGTGAAAATGCACCTTCTGCGAACACCCCCGCATTATGTGCGTGGGGGCTGAAGCCGACGACTGCCATCTTTCAGATTACATATACATATATGTTAAACGGCCGCACAGGAGGTATTATAATACTTGCAGGCACAAGTATAAAAAGCTTCTACAATTTATCAAAATATTCTTTTACAATAATATATGCTATTCGAATATAGTATCCTTCGAGCACTGCGTCTCTATTAAATGAGCGCCTTGCAGAACTTCCTGAAAATAGTGCTCGGCAGGTACTCGGCTTCCATCCGAGTCTGGGGATGCAACAGCGGTGGCCTCCATTTCCGCCCAGTATGTCTTGACACGGGCAAGAACCATCCGCGCACCCTCTATGCACGCTAACCTCTTCATCACATTGATATGCGGCGCCACACAAAGGAACTGCTGCACCAAGTTGAAATAACTTTTCGGCTGTGGCCTCTCTAGCCACAAATGACTCATGACATACTTCATGGCGAGTCCGGACAACCTATTTAGCTCGGCCCATTCGGCCAAACGATCGGCTAATGACAGCGGACGCTCCGAATTGTGGAACTGCGACCAAAAGAGCTTTTTCACTTCGCGATCTTCTTGATCTCGGAAGTGTTCGGCCGCATCTGCGGCACTCGCTGCCAAATCTTGATAGGTGTCCGCCGTACTCCACATCCGGTCTAACGGAGCATGTTTAGGATCACAGAACTTCCTCCGCAGCATAAAGGGCTTTCCAGCTGCGATCTCTCCGGCCTGACACAGCTCCTCCTTCATAGCTCTCATCGCAGAGCGAGCATCCTTGGCATCGGCAGCGACCTTCTCCAGGTCCGTCTGTTCCGCCCGATCTTCTTTTTCAAGAAGCTTGCAATGATCAGCAGCGTTCTTCAGCTTCACGGCCATCTCGGCCATTTCCTTCTTGCTTCGGCAGTGAGCAGCCTGTTTGGCTTTCAGCTCTTCAATTGCCTTTCCGGCAGCTGCATCACTTTTCCTGGCTTGCTCCTTGGCTCGGGCAAGTTCCGCCCGAAGATTCTCCATGGTAGCAGCACCATCTGTATCAAGAGCACACATTGTAAGATACTGGCATAAAGCTCCTCTTACCAGGTGCCGCCGGAGGAATTACATACCTTGTGCCTCATCAAGCCGCTTGTTGACAAGCGCGATGTCGGCATCTGCCACGTCAAGTTGCCGCTTTAGCTCGGCAAATTCATCAGTCCGGCTTGCCACCGGACACTTCGCCACCTACGTATGAAGGCGACATATTAGACCTGGGATTATGATCCTCTGCGCGCCATCAATTTTGACAACGCACAGAGTCTCAGGAGCTACTATCTACACATGGCGCATCTTATTTATACGCAACTGTCCAAAAAGGGTACATTATTTCGCGTACCTCAAAACCTGTCAGTAAACTCTTGACGGCCTCGTGCAATCTGCTCTCCACGGATGAAATCCTCTCAATCACCGTACCCATCAATGCACGGTGCTCCTCTAAGATAGATGCTTGCCCTAGCAAATTCTTCAGCTCCTCCGACCGCGCACCAGACAGTGCCAGACTCGTCCGATGGCCCTTTTCAAAGGCCGGACACGGAGGGCTTTGGGGGGCCATATGACCACCTTCTGGCCCTGCCGGATTCGGAGAAACCCTCCGCGGCGATACCTCAGGATCGCCCGCCTCGCAAGGCGGTACGGCAGGGGGAGGCGTTCCGCTCTCCATCATCTCCGGAAGAAGATCCCTCGAAGACGAGCTTTGCTGAGAAGGGCTAAGGTCCGAGCTACAAGGTAAATTTTCAATTACTCTTCTCAGATATAACGCAAGGATTTCTCTCATTTCTTAAAAAGAAAAACTCCTCTCTACTTACGGCTCGATGGAGGGCTAATCCCCTTGAGGGCACAATTCGGCCGAAGTATCCCCCGGCGCAGGACCCTCTGACGAAGATTTCTTCCCCCGCTTTGAGGCCATGGTCTCCGGGTCATCAGAGGCGGTCCTCTTCTTCCCCTGAGGAGAGGAATTTTCAATTCCTCCCTTCCGGACAACCTTCTTCGAGGAGGCTGTAGCTTCCTTGTGCCCTCCCTCGCTTTCCTCCGAAGGCACAACCTCCAACATCCTGACTAGCATGGGACCCGGCGTGGTCTCGGGGAGGGGGGCCGGACACCTGATTAGCTTTGCTTTCGCTATCCACTCCTGTTTAAAGGACAACTCTTTTAGGGGCAATTTTATGATAAAAATACAGATAGCGAGTCCGGGCACAAGGCTACTTACTTGAGTATCCGGACGATTGCAGCTCAGACCTGCTTTCTCCGTAGAATCCGGACACACTACTTGTGGTCCTAAGAACAATTTGTACATCTCCACGGGCGTAATGCCAAGAAAATGTTGGAGAACTCGTGGTCCCTCCGGGTTGAATTCCCACAGGCGGAGGGGGCGACGTTTGCAGGGCAGAACTCGGCGAATTAACATAACCTACGTCACCACGACCAGACTGATGTCTCTTTCTAGGAGATGTCGGATGCGGCCTTGCAACAGGGGCACGTCCTTTGCCGACTCCCCAGTCCAGCCCCTTATTGACCCATGACGCCAGTCGTGGCGGGGGACCCGAGCGGAAAGCAGGCAGCGCCACCCACTTGGGGCTCCTGGGAGCTGTGATATAAAACCACTCTCGCTGCCATAAGCTGGACTCCTCTTGAAAAGAGCCCTCGGGCCATAGAGCACCAGCATTCTTGCTTATAAAAGCACCTCCGCGCTCCGCGTGCTGTCCCTCGATCATCTTCGGCTCTACTTTGAAGGTCTTGAGCCATAGTCCGAAGTGAGGAGTAATACAGAGGAAGGCTTCACACACGGCGATGAATGAGGAAATATGGAGGATGGACTCTAGAGCTAAGTCATGAAATTCCAGCCCGTAATAAAACATGAGCCCCCTCACGAAGGGATCCGTCGGGAAGCCTTGCCCCCGAAGGAAGTGAGACATGAACACCACACTCTCACCAGGCTTGGGAGTGGGAATGACCTGCCCTTGAGCAGGCAGCCTATGCGAGATTTCGCCGGTCAAGAACCTGGCCTCTCTCAACTTCAGCACGTCCTCCTCCGTGACGGAGGAGGTCATCCATCGGCCTCAAAGGTCGGAACCGGACATTGTCAAAGGTCCGAAGCGCCTGAAATCTAGAGCCTTGGGTGTTGGAACTCGAGGCGAAGGGCGAACTCATTTGAGATTGAAAGGAAGGAGTAAGGCCTTGGTCTCTTTATAAGAGGTTGAATACCAAGGGCCCTCCCCGTGACCGTTTGGGACTTGCCTTTGATCGAGAAAACATACCAACGGGTATGACTGGGTTACCCACGCCCGTATTGATGAGAATCTCGGAATAAGGGGACATGATCTCTGCTTTGACAAGACGTGCCAAGGAAACCGCCTCGCTAAATGCGCTGAGGTGGGACAGTAAAACGATTCGAATAAAGAATTGGCTGTGGTGTGATGTCATGCTACGGAATACATCAGCAGATTAGATTTGTGTAAATATTATTCTCTCTATGGCAATATGTGGAAACTTATTTTGCAGAGCCGGACACTACCTTTGTGTTCAAAATATTCTATGAAGTACTTGGAGGAGGAACCCGCCTTGCAATGCCGAAGACAATCTGCATGCCGGACTCATCGGCATTGAAGCCTGGTTCAGGGGCTACTGAGGGAGTCCTCGAATAGGGGGTGTCCGGATAGCCGGACTATACCTTCGGTCGGACTCCTGGACTATGAAGATACATGATTGAAGACTTCGTCCCGTGCCCGGAAGGGACTTTCCTTGGCGTGGAAGGAAAGCTTGGCGATACGGATATGTAGATCTCCTACCATTGTAACCGACTTTGTGTAACCCTAGCCCTCTCCAGTGTCTATATAAACTGGAGAGTTTTAGTCCATAGGACAGACAACAATCATACCATAGGCTAGCTTCTAGGGTTTAGCCTCTTTGATCTCGTGGTAGATCTACTCTTGTACTACCCATATCATCAATATTAATCAAGCAGGACGTAGGGTTTTACCTCCATCGAGAGGGCCCGAACCTGGGTAAAAACATCATGTCCCTTGTCTCCTATTACCATCCGCCTAGACGCACAGTTCGGGACCCCCTAACCGAGATCCGCCGGTTTTGACACCGACAGTTAGGGTTACACAAGGTCGGTTAAAAAGGAGGAGATATCCATATATGTATTGCCTAGCTTGCCTTCCACGCCAAGTAGAGTCCCATCCGAACACGAGACGAAGTCTTCAATCTTGTATCTTCATAGTCTAATAGTCCGGCCAATGGAGATAGTCCGGCTATCCGGAGACCCCCTAATCCAGGACTCCCTCAGTAGCCCCTGAACCAGGCTTCAATGACGATGAATCCGGCGCGTAGTTGTCTTCGGCATTGCAAGGCGGGTTCCTTCTCTGAATACATCACAGAAGAATTTGAATATGAGGATAGTGTCCAACCCTGCAAAATAAGTTCCATATTCCACCATAGAGAGAATAATGTTTTTGCAGATCTAATTTGCTAGCTTGTTTCGGCAACATGACGTTATGTCATGGCCCGGTGATTATTCGAACCGTTTCTTTTAACCAGCCCCGCACATAACGCGAGGCAGTTTTTCGACACGTCTTGTCAAAGCATAGATCGTGTCCCCTTATTACGGGATTCTCATCAATACGAGCATGGGTAACCCAACCGCGCCATCAATTGCGGCGCTTGGGGGATAAGTGAGTTTTATCAGGTAAGTGGGGACGCTTAATTTTGTCCGCCCATATAAAGGGATAAGGATTCACCTTTCTATCCACGCCTTCTTCCTCCTCTGCTCATCTGCTCCCGCACACTCGAGCTCTAGCGCCCAAGCTCTCACTTCCATCTCAACCTTCTCCAACCATGTCCGGAGCGGGAGGCAAGTGGATGGTCTCCTCCATCACGGAGGGAGACATCAAGAAACTAAGGAGAGCCGGATACCTGCCCGACGACATCGCGCACCGGCTCCCAGATGAAGGGCAGCTCATCCCCACCCCCAGGCCCTATGAGAGGGTGGTATTCCTCACCCATTTTCTCCATGGACTGGGATTCCCTCTCCATCCCTTCGTCCGGGGGCTCATGTTTTATTACAGCCTAGATTTCCACGATCTGGCCCCGAACTTCATCCTCAACATCTCGGCGTTTTCGTAGTGTGCGAAGCCTTCCTCCGCATCAAGCCCCACTTCGGCTTATGGCTGAAGACCTTCAATGTCAAGCCGAAGGTAGTGAGCGGCCGCCAGGCGGAGTGCGAAGGCACCATGGTGGGCAAGATGCCCAACATCACATGGCTCGAGGGCACCTTCGTGGATACCAAAAAGGGGTGGCAATCGGGGTGGTTCTATATCACCGAGCCTCGCGACCCCGCATGGGTAGCGGCCCCAAGTTCCGATCTGGCATCCCCATGCGGCTCACCTCCTGGAAAGAGAAGGGCATGTCCTGGGGTAATTCAAAAGAGCTGATCGGACTCCAGACATGTATTCGAAACATGGTGGACAAGAAGCTCAAGCTCGTCAACATAGTCCAGGTTATGCTCATCCGCCGGATACTCCCGTGCCAACAACGGGAGTTCACCTTGTGGCAGTTCAACCCGACACAGCATCGAACTCTGAACAGGCTCTTCGACACGACTCATGAAGATGCCTGGAGGGTGTTGTTCAAGGGCGCCACGGTCCCTCCCCCCATTACTGAGGATCGCGGATTCAGCGCGAAGCGCCAAGCCAGTGCGGTAAGCTATTTTACCTTTTACAGGATACTTGTTTTCTATATAGATTGCCTCTATGCAGGATCTAAACTCCCGAGCCGTTAATAGGACTGGCAGAAGATGGCCGGACAAATCGACTGCCCGGCTCCCTTGCCCGAAGGCCCTGCAGACGCCCTTCGGGCGAAGATGTTGACTCCGGCCCCTTATAAGGTGCCGGAGAAGACCAAGAAGGCCAAGGGAGCTCGAAAGAGTTCCCGACGCCAGGCGTCGTCGGACTCACCGTCCGATGACTCTGCAGCGCACCCTTCCCCCGAAGACAAGGAAGAGGTAGAAGAGGCTCCCCTACCGACTGGGGGAGACAAAACAAGGAAGGCCGCCCCAACTGGGGAGGCCGGAGGGTCCAAGAAGGGAAGGACTCTCCTTTCGGACAGCTGCACCGCCGCTGACGAAAGTGAAGACGAGTGGCTGCCCAGGGCCAAGCCCCAGGGGAGATCGTAAGTATTTGGATACCAAAGTAACCCATAGGATTCCTTTGTCGCATTGCTTTCCCTAATCGCCGCACATAATTACGCAGGCCGCCACGAGCCAACATCGAGGTATCATTGGACGGCTCCCTGGGTTCGTCGGACATGGATAGTGATCCAGTCCCGACTGCCACCTCCCCTCATCCTACCGATGACACCAAGGTGTTGTCTCAAGAGGCACCAGATCAACGGGAGACAGTCCTGGAGGTGCCTCAAGGCGACCTTCCGGACTCCGGGAGCAAAGAGGACGAGGCCCCTGAGAGCTCCGAGTTCGGCCCTCAGCCGAACACCGCGCCGGAACCTCCAGCGGTTTCGGGCTCGGGCAGGCTGTCTCCTTCTAAGAGGGGTGAGACGCCTGTGTCAGTGACCTCTGTCCATCCAGAGGCACCGTACAATCTGTTGGAAGCGCTTCCCAGCGCTTCCATCGAGGAGGAGCACCGCACTATCATGAGTGCGGTGATCCAGAAGGTTCAGTCCGCCAAGAGCGGATTGATTGAAGCCTGTACTAGCCTTCTAACAGGCTTCGATGTAAGTGTTTTAAAATGTAGTAGAAGTATTACCGCATAGACAGTATCCCCTGATGCTTTGTTCGGTGTTCGCAAAGAAAAGCCGAACAGAGGATCAAATAATATCGCAGGAGTCTAATATAAGTATGTCAACATGCATATGCAGGCTTCTCTGCTGGCGTCCGCCGCACTAACTGCGGAGGTCGCCGTACTGAAGCAGGACCTCGATGGGTCCAAGAAAGAGCTCAGCCTTGTCAAGAGGTAGCTCGAGGAGAACGAAGGTAAGTAATACCCCGTCTATAGATATAAAATAGGATCATTGTATGTTTTGCCAGGGGCCACGACCGAGGTGGCGACCCTGAAGCAAGCGCTGACCAAGGCCGAAGATACAGCGGCCAAGGAGCGCACCGAGTGAGAGAGGCACCAGGCTCGGGTGGGCGAGGTGCAGTAAGAGCTCCGGGCTCTCGTGACGAAGCACGAGGCGTTGGATCTTGACTTGAAGACGCGAGAGTCTGAGCTAGCCGCGGCCCGTGAGAGCGCGAAGAGTGCCAAGGCCGAGGCCCAGAAGGCCCTTCAGGAGATCGACGCGATGAAGAAGATAGCGGCGAGTAAGGCTTTCTATATGCAAAGCAAGCATGTAAAGGTGAATTACTGATTACTTACCCGAATCCGGAGCTCTTCAGGAGCATTCGCAGATTTGCCCCGCAGTGTGTCCGATGCCGCACTATTCTACCAAGCCGAGGACGGAAGCTCGACGGAGAAGCTGTTCTGGTCTCAGTATGCTTAGGCCGAACATCCGGTGCCAATGAGGACCAACTGAAGCAGATGGCCGAGCTACATAAGGCGGCCAATCAGGCCATGAAGGGCTTCAAACTCCGGTTGTGGCCTGGCGACACCCTTCCGAACAGCTTCTTCGGCCTTGTGAGGCGGCTTGTGGATGCCTGCCCTTGGCTGGAGGTCATCAAGTGATCCGTCTACATAAAAATGAAGTGGGTCAAGCTAGACGCCTTGAAGCTGATCAAGGAGGGGCCACCGGAGGGCAAGGAGCACCGCCACACCGAGATGTACTACGAGGGTGTTCTGCCGGGTGCCCGTCTTATCGCGGAAGAGTGTTCACAAAATGTAATATTTGAATGAGGCTTGCTCGTTTTGTCCTATATGTGTGAAAACTTGTTTCATATGCGCCATGCAACGCTTGTTTGATTTTAAAATATTACCTTCTATTTGGCTGTTTATCCAATCTGAGAGATGGCTAGTCCTCGGCTTCTGCCCCCATGCCGCTAGTGCTAAGGTGTTCGGGATAAACCTGAGCACTCTTGTTCCCATATTTGGGTCCTTTGAGGGAGGTGCTCAGCACAACGAACAAGGCAACCAGACTAATATTGCTTTATCACTCTCACTTAGCCATAGAATTCTATAATTTTAAATTTCGGCGAAGCCCCTGGTGTTCGGAAGGCCGAATTTGGGGCGCGATACATGCCTGTAAGTCGGGCAGAGCCGGCCCCTCGCCCTAAGCGGCATAAGTCTTTAAGGACTCAAAAAACCTCGCTGAACAGTGACCAGTCTCGCGCCTTATCATGACAGTCAGTTTTAGCTTTCTCTACTGAGGTGCTCAGCCCGGTAGAACTGGGGCACAATCGCAGTAGTTCTCCTAGCGCTACCTTAGCCGATAGAGCGGAACGTAAGGTACCAAACATACGAGCCGGGCAAACCCAACATTTGACCAAAGACATGATTCGGAGCTGATGTTTATAATGCTATAAGTTCGGGGTGCCGCACTAGTGAAAGTGTTCGGACTTTTTTACACCATATTGCGGGTACGTAAGCCCCTGGTGCATTGGCCATACCAGAGTGTATAGTTGCAAGGCGTCATTAATGAACGCATAGATATATATATATATAACAAAATGCAATAATAGTCATAATGTCATGCATTGTTTATTAAAAAATTGCATTAAAGCAGACTGATACAGATAGTGCAATAAGCAAAAGAGTAGAACTATGTCCCTTCCAAGGGCGAGCTGAGGAATGATATGAAATCTGTAATCAACCTGGGAATTCCGTTGTATAACATAGTTGTCTGCCTCCTTGGTTGATGTATCATGTGTTCGACAATGGAGCTGCCGGACAGTGTTTCCAGAGATTAAAGTCCTGAAAGAAAAAAGAAAAATAACCAAACGGGAAGCCCCTAGTGCGGTTTAGGCCGCGTTTTGGGGCGTGCCGCAGTTGTGCCCCCCCACCTGTGCCCATGCTATTTTTAATGCGTAATTATGTACGCGCGGCACGAATAACGCCGTTGGGTTGGGATTGGGGTGGCCGCCATATTGCTACGCAAGCTCAGATCACGCCAGGCGTTCTGTCTGCCGATTGCCCCGAGCGCGCTTGAAGGTGTCCGGGTTTTGAAATGCCGAACTGGTAGATTGCCTTGAGAGGCTGCTTTGCACTTCTGCTGCAAGGGCCGCGGTGTGCTCCTCTATTCGGAGAGAGCGCTCTATGTTTCCATTGACTGTAATAACTCCGCGAGGTCCTGGAATCTTGAGCTTGAGGTATGCATAATGTGGTACCGCATTGAATCTAGCGAATGCGGTTCGTCCGAGGAGCGCGTGATAACCACTGCGGAACGGGACTATATCGAAGATTAACTCTTCGCTTCAGAAGTTATCCGGGGATCCGAAGCCACTTCCAGTGTAATTGAGCCTGTGCAGTGGGCCTCTACGCCTGGAATGACGCCTTTAAAGGTCGTTTTTGTGGGTTTGATCCTTGAGGGGTCTATACCGATTTTGTGCACTGTGTCCTGATAAAGCAGGTTCAGGCTGCTGCCGCCATCCATAAGGACTCGAGTGAGGTGAAATCCATCGATGATTGGGTCTAGGACCAGTGCGGCGAATCCGCCATGACAGATACTAGTGGGGTGGTCCCTGCGATCGAAGGTGATCGGACAGGAGGACCAAGGGTTGAACTTTGGGGCGACTGGCTCCAACGCATATACGTCCCTGAGCGCACGCTTCCGCTCCCTCTTGGGGATATGAGTTGCGTATATAATGTTCACCGTCCACACTTGCGAGGGAAACCTCTTCTGTCCTCCAGTGTGCGGCTGCCGGGGTTCTTCCTCATCATCGCTATGCGTCCCTTTGTCCTTGTTTTTGGCAATTAACTTGCCGGCCTGCTTGAACACCCAACAATCCCTGTTGGTGTGATTCGCTGGCTTGTCTGGGGTGCCGTGTATTTGACACGAGCGATCGAGTATACAATCCAAGCTGGACGGACCCGGCGTACTTTGTTTGAATGGCTTTTTCCGCTGACCGGGTTTAGAGCCTTTGAATCCGGCATTGACTGTCGTATCATCAATACTTTTGCTGTTAATGTGGCGCTTATGCTTGTTGCGACGTGACCTGCTATTGCCGTCCTTGGTATCTGAGGTACCTTGGTTCTTTGATATGTTATTACTGCGACCCAACCAGTTGTCTTCTCCCGCACAAAAGCGGGTCATGAGCGTCGTGAGAGCTGCCATAGATTTCGGCTTTTCCTGACCAAGGTGCCGAGCTATCCACTCATCTCAGATGTTGTGCTTGAAAGCCGCTAAGGCCTCCGCATCCGGACAGTCAATGATTTGATTTTTCTTTGTAAGGAACCAAGTCCAGAATTGCATGGCCGACTCTTCTGGCTGCTGAATTATGTGGCTCAAGTCATCGACGTCTGGTGGTCGCACATAAGTGCCCTGAAAGTTGTCGAGGAATGCGGCTTCCAGATCTTCCCAACAACTAATGGAGTCCGCTGGCAAGCTATTAAGCCAATGCTGCGCTGGTCCTTTGAGTTTTAGTGGGAGGTATTTGATGGCATGTAAGTCATCACCGCGGGCCATGTGGATGTGGATGAGGAAGTCCTCAATCCATACTGCGGGATCTGTTGTGCTATCGTATGATTCAATGTTTACAGGTTTGAAACCTTCTGGGAATTGATGTTCCATTACTTCATCTGTGAAGCATAAGGGGTGTGCAGCGCCAATGTATTGGGCTATATCACGATGCAGCTCATATGGGTCCTGCCCGCTGTGTTCGGCCCGGCCGGATTTGCTTTTACTGCATCTGGCGTGACATTTACCGTCTCGTAGAGTGGTGCGCCCTCGTGATCCGTAGATCGATCTTGAATGATTTGCTTTGTCCTCCAATATGTCTCGCAGGTCTGGCGTATCTCCCCATGCCTTTTTATTTGGACGGCATTGGGGTGGAGGCTGAGCTTTTGGCTGGAATGCCTCTCTATCTTGGCCATGAGGTGGCCGATCAGCCGTATCATACGCTTCTTCCTCTAGTCGGGGTAGTAACCTGCGCCTTGGGTAACTCTTGGAGGGACGCTCGAGTTTATATTCCTCGTCCGCGAGGACTTCTGTCCATTTGTCAGCTAGCAGATCTTGATCAGCTTGAAGCTGCTGCTGCTTTTTCTTCAGGCTATTTGTCATGGCCATAAGCCTGCGCTTGAAGCGCTCTAGTTCGACGGGATCCTCTGGTAAGGCGAATTCATCGTCGCCGAGGCTTGCCTCGTCTTCGGAGGGGGGCATGTAATTGTCATCCTCCTCCTCTCCGCCAGCCGCTCTCTCAGGAGAGCTGGCTCCTTCATCCTCCTGCTCTAAATCTTGCTGGAGGGGATTGTTGTTGTCTTCGGTGCTATCTGGAGTGTTATTATCTCCTGTGCCGGTATCACCACTTTTGCTTTTGCGGGACTTGGAGCGGGGCCGCTGACGTTGGCGCTTGGGTTGCTTCTTGGAGGGGTCATCCTCCGCTATCTCTTCGTCGTTGCCTTCATTGGGTGTATCCACCATGTATATGTCATACGACGAGGTGGCTTTCCAGTGCCCTATAGGTGCTGGTTCATGTTCGTCTCCTACATTGTCGTCCATACCGTCGATGTCTTCGGAGTCGAAGTCGAGCATGTCGGTTAAATCATCGACAGTGGCTACAAAGTGGGTGGTTGGTGGGCGTCGAATTTCTTCGTCGTCTGCATCCCAATCCTGTTGGCCATAATCCGGCCAGGGCTCTCCTGACAAAGAGAGAGACCTTAGTGAATTCAGAATGTCGCCGAAGGGCGAGTGCTGAAAGATATCTACGGTGGTGAATTCCATGATCGGCGCCCAATCGGATTTGATTGGCAGGGGCACGGATGATTCGGGGTCCGGAAGAGAGTTCGACACCTTGGAGTCACGGGCTGCGCAGAGGATTATGCTGGTGTTTGGCTCGATCGCCGTCGAGACTGCAGCCCCTAAGGCGGTGTCCAGCCACCCGTCCTCGATTGGCGCAGCTGGCTCCGAGCTAAGGGTCGGAGCTGATGCGGACGCGGCCTCTGGGGTACCGTCCGGTTGTAGAGCTAGGTCATACCCATCGCGACAGTGCGGTACGCCCTGCTGTGGCTCGAATCCATCGAAGATCAAGTCCCCACGGATGTTGGCCGTGTAATTCAAACTTCCAAATCTGACCTGATGGCCAGGGGCGTAGCTTTCAATCTGCTCTAGATGGCCAAGCGAATTAGCCCGCAGTGCAAAGCCGCCGAATACAAAGATCTATCTGGGGAGAAAAGTCTCACCCTAGACCGCATCGCTATCGATGATAGTAGGAGCCATCAAGCCTAACGGCGACGACACGGAGGAACTCTCAATGAAAGCACCAATGTCGGTGTCAAAACCGGCGAATCTCGGGTAGGGGGTCCCAAACTGTGCGTCTAGGCCGGATGGTAACAGGAGGCAAGGGACACGAAGTTTTACCCAGGTTCAGGCCCTCTTGATGGAGGTAAAACCCTACATCCTGCTTGATTAATATTGATGATATGGGTGTTACAAGAGCAGATCTACCGCGAGATCAGAGAGGCTGAACCCTAGAAGCTAGCCTATGGTATGATTGTATGTTGTGATTGTTGTCCTGCGGACTAAAACCCTTTGGTTTATATAGACACCGGAGAGGGTTAGGGTTACACAAGGTTGGTTACAAAGGAGGAGATATCCATATACGTATTGCCTAGCTTGCCTCCCACGCCAAGTAGAGTCCCATCCGGACACGAGACGAAGTCTTCAATATTGGATCTTCATAGTCTAACAGTCCGGCCAATGGAGATAGTCCGGCTGTCCGGAGACCCCCTAATCCAGGACTCCCTCACATGGGGTGGAGGAACTCGACTCCGTACTTTGGGGGTTGCGGACCACGCCCAACCACACTACCGGGTATACACCCTTCTTCATGGTGTACGGTGCGGAAGCAGTGTTACCCTGTGATATTATTCATGACTCACCTCGAGTGTGTATGTACGAAGAGAGAGAAACCAAGCTAGATTGGCAGGACAGCTTAGATACCTTGGAGGAGGAGCGCGACATCGCAAAAGCCCGTTGCGCATATTATTAACAGCAGGCTCGCAGGTATCAAAGAAGAGAAGTGCAGGCCAAGACTTATAACGTTGGTGAACTCGTTCTACGCTTGCCGAAGAAGAAAAAGGACAAAGTCAAGCCCAAGTGGGAGGGTCCCTTCATCATTGATGAAGTTCTCACCAGAGGAGCGTACCGCTACGTGATGTGCCAGACAATCACCTAGAGCCGAACCCCTAGAATGCGGCCAGACTACGACGATTTTATGCCTAGCGCCGAACTTTGTGTTCGTTTCCTCCCTCCTGTTATTACAGTTATTTTTCCCTCTCTTTTTGTTTTTTACCTTTTTCGTTTTTTCTTTAGCCTTACGGCTTCAGTACGGCTAGACCATCCCTACTTGATGCGTACATCTGTACATATGTACGTTCATTATACCTTGGGGCTTCTCGTGCAGAAGCTTGCTATTATTTTTCGAGCATCAAGCTCAATACATATGCGTCTTTCCATGTGTACCTTTTCTTCTCCATTATATGCATCAATATGACTTAAGTTTTGGCCCAGCTGGGTTGCCTGGCTCCTATGCTTATGCCCTACGTTCCCGTTAGTTCAGCTAGGGCATAAAGGGAGCACCTCTGCGATTGTTACTGCAGGGTCATCCGGATGTGTACCTCAGACTGGGTGAAGCCGAAAGCTAGCATTCTTAAGGGAATATTCGGTCGGCGAATTAAAGACATTTCCGCATTCGCTCCATTGTGAACCCCAGATCTTACTTACTCTACAATTTTTTTCAATCACAGTTCGGACATGCACATTAAACGCATGCACACCCAAGGAAAGGAACCCTTAACGGAACTATTCTCTCTGGAAGATGTTTCTTACATAATGTAATATAACATAACTAGCCGGATACACATTGTCTGTTCGAGCAATTATGACCCCTACGCCTGGTTCCCATGCATACCCAGGTATACTCTATTGTTAGGGTATTTGGAAACACTCCGCACCTTCGGGTCTAGAGGTTGAAGCGAAAAGGTCGGCGATGAAAATTGTCTTTATTATCCAGCTAGAAGGAAGTACATAGTCACTCAAGACTCAAAGACTTCTTCTTCTATACCGTCCAACAGGCGGTCTAACTTACAATCATGTTGGGAATATCTAGCGGCCACTTCCACTTGGTCATATACTAAACTAACGGGAATTTCTTCCCCATTCGACCCTACCGGTCCAACCCGGGCCATGTGATTCAGACCTAGCTTGGTATATCGCGTTTTCACCATGGCCCAGGCCTCTCAAGCACCCTCTCAGCAAGCCGATATCTTCCACAGTCGGATACGCCGCCGCGCTCCCTTGAACAGCTCTACCAGCTTCTCCATGCTTCCTGGAGGGGAGTCGGATGGCAATAAGGCCTTGGCCACACTCTGCATCGCCTGCCGAGCTTGCTCGTGCAACTGCGACAGCCCTTACAGAAGATCACTTGATGATTCGGACACCTCCTCTTCGGGGCGGTTCGTCAATACACCTGCAATTACAGCTATATCAGCTGTTGTTACCTCAAAACTATTATAAGATAAAAGCGGCCACGTACTGAATATGCCGCCTCACAGCTTGTTGTTCTCCTTCACAAAGTCAGCTAGCTGAGCTCGCACATCTTTCAGTTCTTCGCCCAGCTTGGTGTTCGAATCCTGGAGTTTCTTTTTCTCTTGAACGAATTTTGTTAATACACGCTCGCCCACTGCTAGTAGCTTTTTGGCTCTGTGTTCTTCGCCTCGAGCGGCATCCAGCTGCTCTCATAATTGGTCTAACGACCCAATACAAAGATAAAGCGCCCAGATTCACACTATCAGTGTATCATTCTGAATTCTCGATAGAGGGAAATATTACCAGGAGATGCCTTGTATTTCTCCAGTTCGGCATTGGCAGCAAGCAACCGGCGCTGAAACTTTTCTAGTTCCTGAGTTAACAGGGTGTTCTTCTCCGTAAGCACCTGGTTTTACATTGATCCCTAAATCAGTTGTTTCAACTCCTTTAAGTCTCGGGGGCTACTGGCATGTGGTTATCATAGTCAGACAAAACAAATTTACCTGCACATCTTTCAAATGCTGCTTTGTGGCCCTATTAAGCCCATCTCAAGCAGCTCGGATGTATGCATCAGCCGAGTTGAAGGCATTAAACGACTCTTCTGAAAAGCCAGGGTCTTGTAAATGGCCCGGCGGCGACGATGATTCATGGCACTCTCCACTTCCGAGTTGGTGACGGATACATCATCCGAGTCCTTGGCTGGAGGACAGTCCGGCGTCGCCCCCGCATCAGCCACCGTCTTCACGGCAGGGTTTGAGTCCTGGCTATGGGAAGTACGGCTGCTCAAACCTCCGGATATAGTCCGACACACCTTTTTCCTGACACATGGAAAACGGGAAGGTCATGGTTGGATGTGACCGCCCAGGTGCATATTGGCAAATTCATACCTCTTCAATGAAGGCCCGGCCGTGTCTTTGTTTGTTTTCCTCTTGGAAGGCTCGCCTGGTGTGGGGGACGCTCTCTTCGGAGATACCATCGGAGCGGTATGGCACGCTGAACGCTTCCCCTTTTGAGCACAGAACAGTGCGGTGGGTAAGAAGGAAGAAGAGATCTCTTATGGATGAGGTGTCTTCGGATTACTTATGTGTGAAGCTGGAAGGAGGTCGGGGTAATCGGTGATAATGGGTACATATGTACCGTCATAGCTCATCTGATAGAATATTCCCTCCTCAAGCTCCATAAATATGTCTGTATCTTCTTCATATCCGGGGTCAAGATCCCGGTTGCGATACTCCGACTGGGGGCAGGGTCATGGATCCCCTCGACAGCCTTTCGCCATTCCTGTTATGAGCAGATATGATGTTGCCTGTCAACAAATGATCTAGGTACAAGAGTAAAATAGTGGAGCTGAACCTTACCCAGCTGGGAGGATTGTACATGGAAAGTCCATCCCGATATTGGAGACGGCTGAATTCCTCCTTTTTCCCCTTTATACAGCTCGGCTAGAATCTTGGCTAGAGCGACGGGGTTCTTTGGGCCCTTTCGGCCATAACATGAGGCATCGTCTTCTCCGTTATAATGCCACATGGGCAGTCCTCGGTATTGGAGTGGCTGGACCCCCCGCGTTATAGAAATTGCCATCACCTAGACTATTGACAATCCGGACTGGGCAAGCGTCTTGATCTTGCCCAATAGAAAGCTGATCTCCGCGCTATCCTCTTCCTCGAGGCTCTGAGGACGCCAGCTATGGCGTTTCTTCAGTGGAGCATTTGAAAACTCTGGGAGGCCAATGCGGACGGGGTCGGGTAGAGCGACGTCGTCAATGTAGAACCGTTTGGAAGGCCACTCTTCGGGAGCTTTCTTCGGCGTGCCGGACAGGTTTCCGGTCCCGGCGATGCGCCACACTTCGGCTCCCCCCACTTCAAGAATTGATCCACCTTGATTACGAGGGACGAGGCAAAATAGTCTTCTCCATAAATTGAAATGGGCTTCGCAACCCAGGAATAGTTTGCATAGAGCGACATAACCCACAATGTGGAGGATGGAGCCGGGGTGAGATTGTGCAGCTGGAGGCCATAGTACTCCAGCAGCCCTCGGAGGAATGGGTGAATTGGAAACCCCACTCCCTTCAGCAGATAGGGGACGAAGCACACTCGTTCTCCCGCAGACGGATTGGGAGAATCCTCCGCCTAGGTTTTGTCGTTGAAGGAGGTTAACCCTGCTCGAACAGGGACCAGATCTGCCGGAGTGAGAAATCCCTGCGTTTGCAACTTCGCCAAACGGCTATGGGACATAGAGCACCTCTCCCACTCGCCTCTCTCTAGGTTTGAACGGGGAGAGGAGCTGGGAATGTCGTCCATATTGGAATGGTCTTGCCTGGCGGTCTCTGAGGATTTTCTCCACTTGGTGCCGAACGGATTTGAGATCCAGGCTCTTTAAATAGATGCTCTTCCTTGCAGGGTTGGGGTGTTATTTGCAAAAAATACCCTAACTGTCTGCATTCGCTCGACATGTGGTAAACGAGGATATTAAGTGCGCAGAAGCCAAGGGGAGACATTGGATCTACGGCGGAATACACAACCTGGAAATCATTAAAGGAACCCGCCTTGCAATACCGAAGTAAATCTATGTGCCAAACACCTCGCTATTGAAGACTGGTTCGAGGGCTACTGAGGGAGTCCTGGACTAAGGGGTCCTCAGGCGTCCGGCCTGTTATCTATGGGCCGGACTGATGGGTTGTGAAGATATGAAAACCGAAGACTGTACCCGTGTCCGGATAAGACTCTCCTTGGCGTGGAAGGAAAGCTTGGCGAACAACTATGAAGATTCCATCTTATGTAACCGACTCTATGTAACACTAGATCCCCCCGGTGTCTATATAAACCAGAGGGTGTAGTCCGTAAAGGAGATACTGAATACCGTAGTCATACAGGCTAGACTTCTAGGGTATAGCCTTTACAATCTCATGGTAGATCAACTCTTGTAATACTCATATTCATCAAGATCAATCAAGCAGGAAGTAGGGTATTACCTCCATAGAGAGGGCCCGAACCTGGGTAAAAATTGTGTCCCATGTCTCCTGTTACCATCAACCTTAGATGCACAGTTCGGGACCCCCTACCCGAGATTCGCCATTTTAACACCGACATCTGCCCCCGCAGTAACAGTCACTGATAAATAGGCTGCTAGTGTGTGCGTGAGAGGAGCGGCTGAGTAGGCCAGTTACGTGAGAGGAGCGGCTGAATAGAATACCGAGAGTACCCACTAGGCCACTACGCATGTGTACTTTCCCTGCATTGATAGTACATCGATGGTTCTAGAGAACAGTAGTACCCTCCACTTCCAACTGTAGCTCCTTGGCCCTGAGATTCAAGAGTTCAAAACTGGTGCACTACACTAGAAGTACAGTACATCGCACTACTAGCTGAGAAAGTAGTACTAGTACTACTACACTATGAGTACGTACTCCTCCGTCACATAATGTAAGACGTTTTTTGACACTACTTGACGTGTACAAAAAATAGCAAAAACATACCCAAAATTTCTTAATCCACGCCAAAAACTACTAGCTAGTGCCAAAAATTTCCTACTAGTGCTATTATTTACAGTATAATGCAATCCCATAACGTCCCATAATGCTAGTACTAGTAGTAAATAAGAGCCTCACCCCTTCGCTAAGAAACGATCTACAGTTGGAAGGGACGAGACCCTGCGGTTACTACGCTCTTATCTCCTCCTCGCCAGTTCCCCTCCCCCCGAAGAGAAGGCAGTTCGTCGCTGCTCCCATGGATTCGCCAGGTGGTTCTCCTCGTCGGGGCTGGGAGACCTTGGATGATGTTCCTCTGGGAGAAATCGCACGCCGCTCCGAAGTCCTCAACGCCGCAAGACTTGGTGCTTCCTGCACCAACTTTTTCAAGATGGTGCTTAAAAAGGTTGGGAAAAGGCCATGCTTGTTGGTCTTCCATGCGTCCTCGAGGAGAAGGTTCTTCTATGGGACAATCCTTCGAACAGTCCACCGCTCCCTGGCCATGGTTGCACGTTGACTCCGCTAGAGTTGCCGACGTTGAGACGTAGTCGGATTTTGTCCGATGAGCAGGTCAGTAATGGAGTTTGATCATGTAATAGCTAGTTATTCCATTTCCATCCTGTAATTCTCCGCAGCCCAACGTCTTATATATAGGTCTGGGTCGGTGCCAACAAAGATTGACTTGCATACCTCCGGTCGGCTACCACCATCATTTTGCACAACATCCACAGCAGTGCGGCCATTCCGGTAGACCCCTTCTCCACCATTAGGATCGGCCGTCCGGACTGGCTGGGCTTGAATATGTATGATGATGCCTACATGAGATTGAAGAAGATAGCAATTGAGGACCCACCAACAAAGCGACATGGCTACAATGATTACTATCTCATCGCGGTGTTCGACATAAGGATTGCCATCAATGCAAGAGGCAGTAATGGCAGAGGCTGGCGCATGTTGGCGGCGGAATATTTGTACCCTACACGTTCGAAGATGCCATGCGCCAACTAGGCCGCATCTTCGCGGTGACAAGCTAGGGGACTTGTTTCTTATGGTTGCCATCCTACGGTACGGGAGATTACAAATAGAATGCACAAACCATCATTTGCATCCCTAACGGTACTCCATTATTTTGCAGGGACCAGCCATCCCGCGATCAAAATAAGATCGCCGATTGTGGATGTGCATTTGCATCCGCGATTCGGTTTAACCTGGAACCTTGTAGCTGACTTTGGCATATTGGGATCAACTCTCTTAGAAGTCGTTACCCATGGTACCACTGATGTGCAACATGGTCACACAATCTACCATGATCGGACCGTCACCATCTACCCAGGTATTCCATTTTTTAACCCTCTCGCCTTCTCTTTCATTGTTGTACTAGTGCTCTACTTATGTACTAGTAGGAGTACTTTTTACCTTGGAGGACGCATATAGCTAGCTAGGCCCTTGAAGACTTGAACCCACTAGCTGCCACCATTTTTGTTTTTCCATGTCTTACTATCTCATCCATGTAGCCAAGAGTGGCTATATATAATAAGCTGGTTATTTTACTTCCTCTATACCGGAGTAGTACTATTTGCTGCACAGTATTACTGGCCGCCATATTTGAGCACAACATTATTATGCATGGACCTTGACTATGTACGTCACCATGTGTCTAGATCTGAGATGTCGCGTGTACCAGATGAACGGCACCAAGTTCGACCCCTGTGATGCTACGTGGGTGCCGAGGAACACTCTTGGAGAGTACTCGCTTTTCATTGGGGATAGCTACCCCATTGTGAAGAGGATGCCACCTTCCATGCATGACACGGAAGGCCTGCTGTTCAAGAAGCATGGTTGTGTCTTCAGTGCGCACCGCCGGATGAACGACATGCTGGGACACCCTATCCCTGATTTATGCTGCTTCAGCTTGGATGAGTCTCCATCATGTGGAACTGGACTAGAAAGCTGCGACAATGATTCCCGTTGCCCACCGCTATGGATCGTGCCATCCATGAAGAACACCTGGGACTGGAACCTGGAGGAGGACATGTAGCCCATCTATAACGTGTAAGTGGAGTACGGTAATTTGTGAACGGTAGCGCTGTGAATATATGTAGACTAGTCGTGCACAAATTTATCACATGAATTGGAGATGAACTTGTGTGGCATATTGGCATTTGTCCTTTAGAATTTATTACTAGTAAATGTGTTATGTGTACATGCAACTTGTGTGGTTGTTGCACGGGCTCCAACTTGCTATTTGAGAAAAAAGGTGGCACAGCTTTGGATATATGTGACGTGGTGGCATCATACAGTAGCATCGTTCACTATAGTTGTAGTACACTCCTACTAGGACAACAACTCCTATAAAACCTTGCGTTTGGCTCCTTGCCTCTTCGGGAGGTTCAACAGTCCGTACTCGTGTGAACCTTGCACTTGGCTCTTCGCCTCTTCGGAAGGACCTACAATGATGATACTACAATACAATATGCTTCTGGCAATCTGACACCGATTGAACTGCTGCACGTCCACCGCGAGGGCAAGGGCGAGGGAGAGGGAGAGGGCGTTGTAGTCAAAACCCTCTCCTCGTCCTGCGAACCACCACGCGTGTGGGCGAGGGAGAGGCGTAGGAAGCAAGCTTCTCCTCATTCGGCAAGTTGATGGGACACAAAAAAGCAGTACTAGTACTAGTCCATATTGCGTCCTTTCCGGTTAATATGTCTTAATTTGAAGCGAGAAAAATACACTAGCGGTCAACATATGTAACAATACGCTCTTTACAGTCACTATATATAGTTTTGCGGTGATTATACGATCACTAGCTCGTGGTAGAGCACCGTATTGCACCCTGCTGACCAGCCACATAGTCGACGTGGCACTTTGTTGACTGGTTAAATTGTCACCTGGTTTCTGGCTCCCACCTGTCAGTTGGCAGAGCAAAGAAATCAGTTAAACAAAACTTTACGCAGGCGCGACAGGAGTCCAACCCTTGCGCACGAACCACCCTGGCTGTGTATGTGAGTGCATGCACGTGTACTCCCTCGGTCTTCCAACAAAGAGTGTACATCGGCTAAAAACAAAGAGTGTAGTACATCTACACTTCCAATGCATTTAGCCTTTAATCTAAATCGATATTGATTGACTAATGCACCAACTTGTGCTCTAGGTATAGGCTACATGTCCATCCTTAATTACAGCATGCAACGACCTTCATTTAATCTTCTTTTCTCAATGGTCGCATGCACACATAAGTCTGCTAATTTTGGGCGTTAATTATGCCTGGTTCAATGTGTAAATCTCTAAATGTACAGTCTTTCACGGACGTAGGGAGTAGGTTGAGCACTTGAGTGTGAGCGTGTGCATTGCGTCGTGTGCTGTGTGCCGCATGGGTAGGTGAGTGTTGCATGCGTCCATGTGTACATGTGAGTGTTGCATGTTGCATGCATGGGGCTTACTCCCTCCCATTGACATGGTCATATTTCAAGCTTCCTATGTTCCCTCCATATGGTGATACTCCCTCTGTTCCCAAATACGGAGTAAAATCCTCCCTCTGTTCCCAAATACGGAGTAAAATCCTCCCTCTGTTCCCAAATACGGAGTATTTGTCTTTCTAGAGATTTCAACAAGTGACTACGTACGGAGCAAAATGAGTGAAGTGAGCATAGAGGCATAGGGATAGTGTAGAAAGGAAGTCTTCGTGATCCATTATTGACCATCTGAGTCAGAGAGAACTATTCAACCAGTCTTCGCAGTGAAGTGACAATACACGCTGCAGCAGATGGGTCACTTAATTAATAAGCTGAACCAGCGTGTTGGTGTTACTAAATCAGCCTTACCCAGTACTGCCATCATGTTTGCCAGTAGAGCACGCTTCTGTCCTCCATTAACTGACATATGGGCCCTCTTGTGGTAGACCCACATGTTATAGGTGTAACTATTTACACTCCGAAGGACGATATATCCTGGTAGTAGTAGTAGAATTGAGATTTAATGCACTTTCTTCCCCGTCTTCCACTCTTCTTCCTCCTCTCTTCTTCTCCCTCCTCTCTTCCCCATCGTCGGCCGCACACCATTTCCCCCCCGCTCACTGCTCGCCCTCCCGCGCTATCTTCCTTGGTAGCTCACGCGTACCATATCCCCCCGCTCACTGCTCGGCCACACGAGGAGAAGCTTCTTCGCTCGCCCGCCCGAATCCACTTCCCCGCTGGCTCGCAGGCACTGAAAACCCCAATGGCAGAACCGACTGACACGCAAAGCCGCGATTAGAATTCCCTCCCCGATGTTCTCTTGGAGCATATATGCAATTGTATGGACCTACTCAGCACCGTCCGTCTGGCCGAATGCTTGGTGTCTTTGTACTATCTACTCGTCTGCAATCGGCCGGCTCTTTTCAAGACACCCTGCTTGCTGATGCCCGATCCTCGCAGGTGGCCCAAACACCGACTTAACGATCCTATGGAGGTTGCCATGGTGCCTCTCGACATGCTACCACTACCCGTCCACTTGTCCTTCATGTGCGGACACTACTGGGCGGGCATGAAGGCTAATTGGATCGTCCTCATCCACCAATCCGGTAGTCCGTGGCGTCTCGTGGATATCTACACCCAGCGAGAGATAACCCTTCCATCGTTGGATACCGCCGCCATCGAGCCTCGCGGCCCACTGGACACTCCTGCCTACTACGCACGAGACGCATCAAGCTTTTGGCTCGACCTCTGTTTGCTCAAAGTTGTAATCTGCGAAGTTCCCACACCATCAGAAGACTACATGGATTACAAGCTCATTGCCTTGTTCAACATGGGATTAGTCTGTCGGATTTTGGGTTCCGGCAGACCCTTGAGGTTCGAACACTGGGGTGCACGCAGATATTTCGCCTCCTACCTAGCTGCACCCCTCCGCCTCGCTAACATCTAATCTATGGAAAGAAGAACACAAGAGACACAGGGTTTATACTGGTTCAGGCCACCGTTGTGGTGTAATACCCTACTCCAGTGTGTGGTGTGGTGGATTGCCTCTTGGGCTGATGATGATGAACAATACAAGGAAGAACAGCCTCGCGAGGGTCTGTTCTTGACTGGGGGATGAACTGCTGGGAGGAGTTCAGTCACCCTTCTCTCTCTCTCTCTCTCTCTTCAAAACTGATGATGCCTCTCTCAAAAACCTCTAACCTCTCACCCTCCTTTGCTCTCGTGGGTGGCTGGTCCTATTTATAGAGGCCCTGGTCCTCTTCCCAAATATCGAGCGGGAAGGGAGCCAACAATGGCGGGCTAATTTGAAAGGGGACAGCTAGTACCAGCTATCCTGACAAAAGTAGTCTTCGCCTACACAAAGCTCTGGTGGTGACGCCGTCTTGGGCTCCACGATGACCTCCGTCTTGCAGTCCTCCTGGTCTTGGTCTTGTTGCACCGAAATGGCAACCTTTGCCTGATGCCTCGGTACTCCGCGGCTGCACTTGCCCCCTTTGCACCAAAGGGAAAAGGAGGACACTGCGCGGGCTGGCACCCGCCTGGCGCCCGTGGTCGTCATGGCTTGCGTCACGGGCACCTCGTGAGGTACCCTGCCTTGATCTCTCCGCCTCCTTGCGAGCCAGCCTAATGAGGCCGTGCCTGAGGAAGCTCCGCATCGTCCGCCCCGCGAGGCTTGGCCCCTTGCGAGGGTCTTGGGTCTGTGTTGGTGAAGATGGGCCATGTTGGGCCCCCCTTTGAGCCACGCCGCCAGGCAGGCAAGTCTAGGGACCCCCGTTCCCAGAACGCCGACAGTAGCCCCTGGGCCCAAGGCGCACCCGTACTTGGCCGTGCAGGGAGGCGGAAGGGCAAGAGCGAAGCGTCGCGGGCCCTAATAGCCTACGGCCTTGGGTGCCGTGTGGCGGTTGATTGGACGTGGGCGCCTCAGCAACCGCGTGAGTTGATAAAGGAGCGGCATCCGCCTAGGCTTTGCTCCTTGCTTTCCCCGGTTGCTGCTCAGATCCGCTTTCTTGCGCCTCTCCTTCCTTCCTCCAAAATTTCTAGATCTACTCTGACCATGTGACCTAGGAAGCCCCGGCGCCTCGTCAGCCCCCGGCCGTAGCTTGGTACTCGTCTGCCCTGGACTCGCCGAACGTGTCGGAGGCGAGCCTTGCCCGGTTGCGCCGGATGGAAACGGCGCGGGGCATCAACGGGGCGAAGGTGTTCAAGGCCGGCTCCGCCACCCCTGAGGGTCAAGGGAGCACCTTCTATCCATTCTTCGTAAGTGCCATTGCTGCTGACCTGGTGCCTCCCTTCTCCGAGTTCTTCTTCTTTGTCCTCCGCCATTATAAGCTACAGGCTCTGCATCTCCACCCCAACTCCGTCCTTCTCCTGGCAATCTTCGCCTATTACTGCGAGGCTCACGTAGGGGTGCAGCCCTCAGTGGCCTTGCTGCGCCACTACTTCTACCTCCGGACCTCTCGTGGTCCTGCTTCCGCGTGTGCGAGCTTCATCGCGTACGGTGGCGCCATTGCCATTTCGAACCCCGGGAAAAGGATTGAGGGCTTCAGGAGCAAGTGGGTCTTGGTGGATGCTGGGCGTATCCACCCCCGACTGATCTTGCCCACGGAGCAGCCCACGAGCTCCAGCGATTGGGGTCGAGCGGAGCTCGCGGACCCTCGTGCGAAGCTGGAGTTGGAGAAGATGGACGCGGATCTGAGGCCGGCCAACATGGCGGCAGCGAAGCTGACCGGTGTGTCGCTGCTGAGAGAATTCCTGGAGCACCAGCTAGCTCTGCTTCGGCAGTACTCACTTCTGATGTGGAGGCCCCGTCCGAGCCCCGCGGCCTTAGCCGACGGAGATCTGGCTGCGGTCCTCCAATCTCTGGTCGGGGGCGATGTGGCGAGGTTGGTGGGCGCTCCTACGCCCTTGTTCATCCGCGACGACTAGGAACAGGTAGTGGAGTCCATGCCCATCTTCAACGGGGATGGGCCCGTGCCCATGGAAACTCCCGAGGAACCGGTGGACGTGCCCTCCGACGACTCCAGCGAAGAGGAGGAAGGAGGGGAGCGGGGAAAAGGGCCTGACTCCGAGGCGACTGGCGGAGAGTCGAGGGCTCCCCTCCCCCGGTGCAGGTCCCGCGTTCTCTGCCTCTCTCTGAGTGATGACGACGAGGATGACGACAAGCAGGACGGCGGGAGCTTGCCCCCGATCCCGAAGAAGGACAGGACCGGGTTGATCTCCCGCGGGTCTGCCCGGGCCCCGAGGCGGACCACAGACGCACCTTCCGCTTCCAAACTTTCCGAGGTTGACCCTTCCAGCCGGCTTTCAGGCAACAAAATTTGGCCGGACGTCCGCATCTCTTGGATAGGCTGGCGCCCGCCGCAAAGAAGTCGAAGGGAGCTCCTGAGGTTCCATCTGTGGCAGCGCCTCTGCCTGCGAAGGAGGGTGACCGCGACGCACATGCTTCTCCTGCCTAGTCGTCCTCGCGAGGCCTGGCTGAGCCGGCTAGGGCGAGCTCAGCCCCCACGGCCCAAGTGACTCCCGAGGTGTCCTTGCCTGCCGCCGCCACTACAGCTGTTGGGGCACGGCAGACTCCGCCTCAGGATGTTGTGGCCGCGCTGCCGCCTTCTCCTCCTACTCCACCGGCTGCTGTCTCTCCGACTCCTACTGCCGTTCTAGATTGTGATGTTGCTGAGCTGGACCGAGTGCGGCAGGATCTTCTTGGCGCCGACCCTCGCTTGGTGGCTGGGCGCTTGGAGTTGGCTTCGGGATGGGCGCTCCGACGCTTCGATTCGGGCGCCGCTGGTCCAGGCCTCGACGGCTTGCGACGAGGAGAAGCAGGCCGTCCTTGAGGCGAAGGCTGCTCGTGACGCAGCCCTGGGGGAGGTGGTCGACATCCATGGTCGTTGCAAGGCGCTGGAGGACGACCTGCAAGGCCTGCGGGACCAGCTCGCGAAAGAGGTCCGCCTTCGCCAAGAGCAGGAAGAAGGCGTGAAGGCTCGCGAGGCGGCCGTCAAGGAGAGGGAGGTCAAGCTCAGGAAACGCCGCGACCGCCTATGCGCGCTGGAGCAGGAGTTGGGGGCGAGGAAGGCCGAGTTGGACGACAAGGCCCTGGTTCTTGCCGAGGACCGCGTGGCCTTCACGGAGATGGAGGCGAAGGCTCGCTCCTCGCTGAGGAGGCTTTACGACAGTGGCCTGGAGAGCCCGCTGGCTGGCGCCGAGGAAGGCCCCGCCAAGCTGCTTCCCTTCCTGGTTCGCGCTCTTGAAGATGTCGCCCTTGACCTTGGCCCCACGGCCGAGGCCGAGGCGCGTGTCCTGTCTTCTACAGCATTGACGCGGGTCCTCACCCACATCTACCTCCGCAATCTCGGTGTCGACCTCGACAGCCTGCTGGAGCCAGTAAGCGGCGAGCGTGCCGCTACCGCTGCCGAGGCCGTGAAGGGTCGCGCAGAGGCTCTGCTGGGGAAGTTCCGGGCCTTCAGCACCAAGCCGAAGCAAGGCGCTGCCGACCCCACTGATCCATGAGGCGAACCCACTCCGTGCTGCTCCACCGCCGATAAGTGACTCCGTTGCGGCTCCTGTCCTGCCTTTAATTCCTGCACGTGTATCATGCCTCGGGGAGGCGTTTAAACTTGCGTTTGGCATTGAGATAACAGTGTGGACTGTAATATTTGCTTTTGAATTCCTTGAAATTTGCACTTTTCCTTCCTACTTGCTTATATTCTACAACGGCAGAGCCCGGCCCCGCGCATGCCTCACCCAGCGTTGGTCCCGACCGGAAACCAGGACGGGGCCAAGGAGTGAGGGGCTACGTGACAAGTTAGGCTCCTGAGTCGCGATGCTCAGGAGTCCCCCTTGGCGCACGAACAGCAAGTAGGGAGGTGTGATGTGGGTGGATCTACCATTCTACGTCTGCAGAGCCCGGCCCCGCGCATACCTCACCCAGCATTAGCCTTTCGGAACTAAGGAGTGAGGGGCTATGTGACCAGTTAGGCTCCTGAGTCGCGATGCTCAGGAGTCCCCCTTGACGCTCAAACGGCCTTCGTACCTTGGCTCCGCTCGGGGAGAGACGCGCGACGAACCAGGCCCGGGGGGGCCTGGCTGGGTGGCGTGCGTCTGGGCGTGACCCAGGCACAGCCCCCGTGCCCAGCCCCCTCGCGCGGCACTCCCGAGGGGAGGCGTTGCGATGAGGCTAGACACTGAGCTCTGGGCTCCCTGAGGTTGATGCGGCCCAGGGGCCACCCTCAGTTGTTTATCACCAGCGCGGAGCATAGAGCTTCCGTATGTGTGTGGGCATAGCCGCTCCTCGGCAGTGTCGTCAGCCAGCGCAGAGCATGGTGCTTCCACTGGTACGTGGGAGGGAGCCCCCCTCCGGGAGGAGCCCCCGGGGCGTGTACAGCCCCGCCCTAACACGTGGCTGGCACGGTAGGGCCTGCCGAGGTGTATCTGGGCACCCGTGAGCCAGCGCGGGACTCACGGGGCCCTACCTCTAGGCGGGTTGTGCCTGGCACTGGGCCTTATCTTGTGATGTGTCCCTGCAAATTTGGTTAGATGTCGGCACTCTACGTCCTTGGGTCCCGGCCCTCGAGCTGGTCTCAGTCATCACTGGTATGCCAGGTCGCGATGTCGTGGACAAGGCCAGAGGGTGAGGGCTGGAGAGCCAGTAAGAGCCCTGAGTCGCGATGCTCAGGTACCCCCCTTTAACGTGCAAGTGGTCGGCATGGAGAAGAAGAGGTGCCGTGGACAGGCATCAAATAATCAAGCATGGTGGGTCTAACGCATAACCAGAAATAAACGCAAATGGGATACATGCCGTTGGGCCTGGCCCGAGCGACTTGGGGATCATGCAGCCCGAGGGGCTCCCCCAACAAGGTAAGCTGACAACATGAAATAAAAGTGATACACGCCGCAGGGACGGACCCACGCGCCCTGGGAATAATGCAGCCCTGCGGGGCGCTCCTAGCTGGAAATGAAACTTCAAAGATGTCACCTGATGACGTCGAGGACGAAGGAGTGTTGGTATAGCAGACTCGGTGGGCTGCGGAAGCCGATCCTCACGAGCCCCCAGGCCCAGGGTCCTCGGGAGGCTCCGGAGGCGCTGGCGGCTCCTCGCGGACCATCTCCATCTCCGCCAGGGCTGCGGAACGCCTGGCCTCTCGTGCCTCCCTAATGCCCTTCATGAGGCGCTGGTACGTGGCAGCCGCGTTTGGCAAGCCATAAGGCATGCGAACGTAGCTGTGGGGTGGACCTCTGCAGCGCCCCACTCGCAAGGGCCAGAGGCGCTCCAGAGAGGCGACTCAGTTGAGCCCTGGTATGTCGATGCAGACGCGCAGCCCAGCATCCTCGCCTAGATGGGGAGCCACTGCTGGTAGGTGGCGGCCGCCTTTCATGACTCTTGACTCTTGTAGCTCCTGAATGGACTTGCTGACGAACTCCTGAGGGTCTAGCTCTCCTTGCCTTGCTCCTTCTTGAGGGAAACGTGCTTTGAAACACGCCTCCATGTGGTGCCCAAGCGCCTCCCTTGTGACCCTAGCTAGGTCGGTGGCCCTCCAGGGGAGAGCCCCTGAGCCCTGCCTGAGGAGGGCGTCGGGCGCGCTTTCCTATGCGATGGAAGGAGGTTCCCCCTGGGTAGGCGCGGGCCTAGAGGGGCCTTCCTCCTGAGTGGTCGGGCCGGACGATGTCTTCTTCTTCTTGGGGGCGGTCTCGGGAGGCCTCCTGCTTCCGCGATCCGGGTCTTCCAGTGACGCGGCCTGAAAGGCTCATTCCAGGGAACACACCGCGTCCTTCTCTTCACAGGGCACCGTGATGACTCTGCCACTTCTTGGCATCTTGAGGACGTTGTAGCCGTGGTGAGTTACGGCCATGAACTTGGCCAGTGCTGGGTACCCAAGGATGGCATTGTACGGCAGGCGAATGTGAGCAACGTCGAAGTCGATGAGCTCGGTGCGGTAGTTGTCGCGTGCCCCGAAGGTGACAGGGAGGCGGACCTGCCCAATCGGGACTGTGGAGCCGTCGGTGATTCCGGAGAAAGGCTTGGTTGGCTGAAGCTGGTTGTATGGCACTTGGAGATTATTGAATGTTTCCACGGACAGGATGTTGAGCCCTACCCCGCCATCGATGAGGGTCCTGGTGACCACCACGTTGCTGACGATTGGGGAACAAAGCATCGGGAGGACTCCGGCTGTAGCCGCACACTTGAGCTGATCTGCTGAGCTGAACGTGATGGCGCACGCTGACCACCTGAGAGGGCGCGTGGCTTCGTGCCTGGGGAGGACTGCATTCACTTCGCGGGCGAACTTCTTGAAGATGCGTTGAGAGGCTGGGGCTTGAGCCCCGCCCAGGATGCAGGCGATCGCGCGCGGCTCCTGGAAGCCCCCAGCCCCCTCGTCCTGGTGGTGGTCCTTGTTTCTCCTTGGCTGCGGCGGCAGCGGAGGGAGGCCTGCGCTGCCTTGCGGGCGATCCTCGCGAGGCTGATCCCTCCAGTCTCCCTCGTGAGGCGGGTCTTGCCAGCGATCCTCGCGAGGTTGATCGCGCCACCCTTGGTGCGGGCCACGGTCTTCCCAGCGTCCTGCGTTCCTTCCTCCTCCTCGACCGTAGCCCCGGTCACCGCGGTCAGGGCAACGGCCGATCCTTCCTTCTCGCACGGCTCGGAGCTCTTGACATTCGTTGGTGTTGTGGGTGTGGAGGTCGCGGTACACACAGTATTGGCTTCCCTTGGAAGGTTCGGGCTGATCTGTGCCCCGCTTGGTGTCTGGTTCTGCCGCGAGCACGGCAGCCCCTTTGCGCTTCACATCCTTGGCCTTGGGCTTCTTCTCTTCTGGGTCTGCGGCAGGCAGCTCGAGGAGGGAGAGACGCCCTTCCTCAGCCCTGGCACACTTGGTTGCCAAGTTGAACAGCTCCAAGGAAGTGCACAGGTCTTCATGCATCGCCAGCTCCTCCTTCATCTTGACATCGCGCACGCCGTCGGAGAAGGCTGAGATGATGGCCTCCTCAGTCACCTTGGGAATCTTGAGGCGTGCGTTGTTGAAGTGTTGGATGTACTTCTGCAAGGTCTCCCCGGGTTGTTGCTTGATGCGGCGCATGTCACTCACGGTGGGTGGCCGGTCGCGAGTACCTTGGAAGTTGGTGATGAAGCGGGTGCGCATCTCATCCTAGGAGGAGATCGTGCCTAGAGCCAGGTTCAGGAGCCAGGTGCGGGCCCCATCCTTGAGCGCCATGGGGAACCGGTTCGCCATGACCTTCTCGTCTCTGTTGGCAGCTTTGATGCCCAGCTCGTAGAGCTGGAGGAACTCCGCAGGGTCAGCCGTGCCGTCGTAACGAGGAGGCAGGTCTGGCTTGAACTTGCCGGGCCACGCGACGCTGCGTAGCTCGGTGGTGAAGGCGCGGCAGCCTGCTGTGGCCAAAGGAGGCCTTGGGTGACGGGGAGCTTGGTCTTGCATGTCCCCACGCGCTGCAGCTGGGAGCAGCGCGGGCTCTTGACGCGCGGGAGCAGGAGCATGGTCGTGACGTGCTGGAGCAGGGAGCGCCCGGGCAGCTTCTTGCGGGCGAGGGACTTCTTGGCAGCTCTGCTCTTGCTGCGCTGGCACCTGACGGAGCGGGTTCCGCCTAGGGACCACGCGCCTTGGAGCCATGGCGCCTTCCTGAGGAGGAGGCGGCCGGGGCACCGCCGGAGCTTCGTCGCCCGCGCGGGGCGGGGTGCGGTGCAGCGGAACGGACGGTGCAGGAGAGCCCCCTACGGCGCGGACGAGCTCGGCGACGTGGTCAAGCCATTCTTCGTAGACGTTGTTGACGGGACAGTAGCACAGGAGCTCGTTTGCCGCGATGATCGCAGCTCGAGCCCCCATGGGCGCGCAGAGCGCACGGGACCAAGAACTAGCTGAGGTGAATGAGGGAGTTGCGGTGCGGCCGTCTTGCCGCACGGACGGATGCTGAGACGATGCTTGCTGCTCGTCCCCCGCCGGGCCGATGGCGGAGTTGACGGCAAGTGATGGGGAACGGCGAGGACGCCCGCCGACAGGGGCCGTCTGGGCGATGCGGGAAGCGAGAGCGGCCCGGCGCTCGGCGCGGGCCCGACGAGCGTCAGACATGGGCGTGATGGTCGGAGGAGAACGGGGTGGTGGAAGACGAATTCTGGCGCACCCCTACCTGGCGCGCAAAATGTCGGATTTCGGGTTCCGGCAGACCCTTGAGGTTCGAACACTGGGGTGCGCACGGAGATTTCGCCTCCTACCTACCTGCACCCCTCCGCCTTGCTAAGATCTAAGCTATGGAAAGAACAACACAATAGACACAAGGTTTAATACCCTACTCCAGTGTGTGGTGTGGTGGATTGCCTCTTGGGCTGATGATGATGAACAATACAAGGAAGAACAGCCTCGCGAGGGTCTGTTCTTGGCTGGGGGGATGAACTGCTGGGAGGAGTTCAGTCACCCTTCTCTCTCTCTCTTCACAACTGATGATGCCTCTCTCAAAAACCTCTAACCTCTCACCCTCCTTTGCTCTCATGGGTGGCTGGTCCTATTTATAGAGGCCCTGGTCCTCTTCCCAAATATCGAGCATGAAGGGAGCCAACAATGGCGGGCTAATTTGAAAGGGGACAGCTAGTACCAGCTATCCTGACAAAAGTAGTCTTCGCCTGCACAAAGCTCTGGTGGTGACGCCGTCTTGGGCTCCACGATGACCTCCATCTTGCAGTCCTCCTAGTCTTGGTCTTGTTGCACCGAAATGACAACCTTTGCCTGATGCCTCGGTACTCCGCGGCTGCGCTTGCCCCCTTTGCACCAAAGGGGAAAGGAGGACACTGCGCGGGCTGGCACCCGCCTGGCTCCCTTGGTCGTCATGGCTTGTGTCACGGGCACCTCGTGAGGTACCCCACCTTGATCTCTCCGCCTCCTCGCGAGCCAGCCTGATGAGCCCGTGCCTGAGGAAGCTCCTCGTCGTCTGCCCCGCGAGGCTTGGCCCCTCGCGAGGGTCTTGGGTCTGTGTTGTTGAAGATGGGCCATGCTGGGCCCCCCTTTGAGCCATGCCGCAGGCCGCAGGCAGGCAAGTCTGGGGACCCCCGTTCCCAGAACGCCGACATAGTCTATCTAGAATCCGGTCGCCATACATGGTTATGGCCCATCATCAATCCTGTTGAGGCAACATTTCTGTCTGATGCTATAGTGCATGATGGCATCGTTTACGCAGTCGACGCACAAATTGGCTACCTATACTGGTGGAATCTATCATCGTGTAATTGTTCTATCTCATCTCATCTTTACCTTATGAATACGACTGCTTGCTCATTGTTACAAATTTCGAATAGATAGAATGTCTATAACCACATCATTGCTATATGTTCTTCGCACGTACCAAATTGACCAAACCATTACATCAAACCACACGCAGTACAATGCCTGGGGCGTTCGTGACATTGATGGCTATGGCTGCTTCATGTTCGAGAAAGATCCCAGCTCCGTTGTGCCAGGCATATTCAACTGGAGGCGGGTTTACAGCCTCGGCAACCACTCCATGTTCCTCGGGCTTAATTATCCGATCATCCAACCAATCATCGATCATATCACCGGCGATGATTACCGTGCTATGCAACTTCCATTCGCTAGGGGGGACTGTGTTTACACATCATACCATGGGTTTCATGAATCACCATATCCAGAGATTCGTCGACACAGCTTGTTGCCAGATAATCTTCAGTGTGTGAAAGGCATCAAGCTTCCATGCGATGGATGGCTTTTGCAAACCTGACATGCGGCGATCTGGTTCATGCCAATAGCAAATATGCACAACTTGATTCGTCCTGATATCTAGACTGAGTCATGTATTCTGCTACTGTAGCACGACCCTCTTTTGTTGGATATTATGTACTGTTGTTAGTTTGAAGCACTCCTCTGGTTTGAAGGATAGATACCTTTCTGGGATCAAGTGCATCCTAACTCACCTCTGCAGGATGTACTGATAATGATGATGGAGATGTTGTGCAGTATATATATATATATATCAATTAGGCTTCAAGTGTGTACTTTTTAGTTAAACCAATGGTTAAAATGTGACACTAAATACGACTAGTAAGTAGTACAGTAGTAGTACTAGTATACACCGGTAAAATTATTCATCATGTCCACACATTGAATTGACGTGACAACACGTTGCGCGTGAGGTGACACAAGAATCCCGACGGCGTGTTCGGGTATTCTGGACTTCAGATTTGGAGTACCACTTATCTGTCGAAATCTTTCATCATTCACTTAAAACAGTTGATTGATCATACATTGAGTACCATATAACTGGAATTAACCGATGCAAGTCAAAGAAGGATTGGCCGGTGCTGCCGGCTGGCGTCAAGTTCGATCCCATGGATCCGGAGCTGATCGAGCACCTTGAGGCCAAAGTGAGTGCTGACAGTACAAGATCTCACCCTCTCATCGATTTGTTCATACCAACCATCGACGGCGAGCACGGCATATGCTACACCCATCCTGAGAAACTTCCAGGTAAGACACCGATTGGCCGTCTACTTGCACAAACATATTCCGTTGTTTATAGCTCTATTTTCTTTTTAGACACAGACCTGGTGAAGCAATTACAGTTTGATAGTTAATAAAAAGTGAAACATGTAACTGCAACATGCCGAAGATGTTATGAAATGCCAACTACGTACACTAAAACATGTATTCGACAATACTGCAGGTATCACACTGAGTGGCCTAAGCAAGCATTTCTTCCAGCGCAATTCCAGGGTGTTCAAAAGGGGCATGTGGACGCGTCGCAAGATACAGTCGGAGTGCATCATGCACGCGATGTGGCACAACACCGGCAATACCTTGCCGGTGATGGTCAACGGCCAGCAGACGGGCAGCAAAAAGGTTTTGCTGCTGCACACCAACAAGAACTTCGACGAGCAGAGGACCAACTGGGTGATGCACCAGTACCACCTCGGGGACCTGGAGCAAGAGAAGTAGCAGGAGCTGGTCCTCTGCAAGATTTTCTACCAGACAAACACTAGGGCCATGAGTAAAAAGATTATAAGTTAGTTTGGTATTGGTACTTGTACTACCTTGTCGTCCACAAGTTGGTATTGTTGTTAACGATCTTTTGGTATGAACTTGGCATTTGCTTCCAACCATCATGCCGAGGGTCGACGTGGATATAAAGCTGAATCATTTGTTTCGAAATGAATTTTCAGGCACCTGATTTTTATTTGATGGGTAGCATAAGCACCTGCCATTCGAATTCCCAGTTCTCCAAATTTTTCGAAACAAGTGCATGCACTTATTATCACGATGAAAAAACAATATACCTGCTGCATCCCAGTTATCAGTCTGTACTTGTAGAATTCTCTCGCTTATTGAGCACATATATTGTTTTTTCAGGTCGAGCAAGTTTCAACTGGGCTGTAGACTGCCCAGGCTAGGTTTTGTTTTAAAAGGCCCAACCCATGACGATAACAGGGCACAAAGATCTAGCAGGTATCTACTGGCCTCTGGCCCGCCAACATTAGTTATATTTTGACCGTGGTCCTGGGCAGAAAATGGGCTGTAATAAATTACTTAAGAATTAGCAAATGGGCTGCAAATTATTAAAAATTAGCAAATAGGCTCTATATTGTCTGCCATAGATTTGGAGGCTGACTTGTGGGCCTACTAAGTTCATGCCTACACAAGGTTTCTCAAAAAAGAAACTTAGTCAACAATCGACTCTACCAGCGTCAGACTGTTAGATGTCAATCTAACGACAGTCGTGCTTCTTCAGTCTCTGATCATCCTGCCTCAGCCGCCAAAACCAGCACCGTCGGAACCACCTGCTCCCACCTCTCGTGGCCGGTTGTGCTTCCAGGCAGGCCTCACGGCCCCATCATGTACTCGCATCCTTGGCCTATCTATCCCTCTACTCACCCACACCTCCTGTTATTTTCCGGCGACGGCAGCCGAACCAGTCAACCCTCGTACTCTCCACCGCATGGGCAGCCACTACCGTGTCTTCCCCGTCTCCGTGTCATTCCCTTTGTAGGCCCCGTCGTCGTCCACCGCCCTGGTGCTCTCGCGCGGCGTGGTCAACATGGTCAACGAACGACATCCATCGGAAGTGGACTGTACGTGGAGAGGCTGACAGCTGGGTCCATGGCCGCACACAAGGAAATGCATCCTTATTACGCGCAAAATAATGATTCCTCCACCTGACATCTGGGACCCGCCGGAAGGGCCTCTGTATTTCATGAAAAAATGTTCCCTCCGCTGACAGGTCAGACCCACCAACTATATCTTCGCACGCAAGGAAGTGCCTCCTTATTGCGCACAAAAAAATGAATACCCCCTGCCAGCTGGGACCCACCATAGTGGGAGGCTGACTTGTGGGCCTACTAAGTTGACGGGGATGGAGGGCTTTGTGAACTTAGTCAATATATGAACGAGTCTAGCTCCAGTGACCGTACAATGTCCATCCAACGGCCGTAGTGCTTCTTCAACCTCTGGTCTTCTTGCTCCAGCCGCCCAAACCAGCGCCGGTCGTGCCGCGTGCTCCTGCCTCCCGTGGACGGCTATGATGTCGAGGTGGCCTCACCACCCCTATACTCCCACCACTGGCCAGGCCATCCCTCTACTCACCCACACCCCCTGTTATTCTGCAGCGAGGGCAGCCTCACACCGCAGCCAAACCACTGAACCCTCGTACTCCTCTCCGCGTGGGCATCCACTACCGCATCTTCCCTGGCTCTGTGTCATCCCCTTCCTAGGCCTCACTGTCGTCCACTGCCTTGGTGCTCTCGGCACGGCGTGGTCAATGTGGTCAACAACCGACTTCCATCGAAAGAGTACTGTATGTGGAGAGGCTGACAGTTGGGTCCACGGCAGCCGCAAGGAAGTGCCTCCTTATTACGCGCAAAATAATTATTCCTGCACCTGACAGGGGGGACCCACCAGACGGGCCACCGTATTTCACGAAAGAAACATTCCCCCCCCTCACTGCTGGGACCCACTAGCTACATCTTCGCATGCAAGGAAGTGCGTCTGGGCAAAAAAAATGATTCGCCCCTAGACTGCTCAGACCCACCAGCTATATCTTCGCACGCAAGGAAGTGCCTGACAGTCGGGACCCACCTGGTCGAAGCGTATGTAGCATTGTCATTCTGGCCGTGAACGTGTACGTACATACTGGTCGATGTAGAGCGTGCACGTGTCATAGTAGAGGCGCGCATGTAGCATATACACGTACATACAGCGGCCAGTGTGCAAGAAAGAAAATACGACCACGTACGTACATACGGGTGGGGTCTCGAACGCCTACTCGCATATACGTACGGCCAGGGCTCATGTACATGGTTGGGTCGGAACGGAGAAACTGCGTCGTCGTCGTGTTCATGGGGAGCCAACCGGCTGGGTCGGAACGGAATGCGTTGTCGTGTTCATTGGGAGGGCTTGGACGGAACAGCCGATGGAAACGAGGCCCGGTGTACCATAGAACGGAGGAAACAGCCTTGTGTTCGACCGGCCACAATCGAAACAGGATCCTGTTCATCGGGAGGGGTCTGGCGTACCGTAAAACGGAGGAAACAGACATCCTACGGTCGAAACAGGGGTCATGTTCATCAGGAGGGGTGTGGCGTACCGCAAAACGGAGAAACGGACTTGTGTTGGATTGCTACGGTCGAAACG
>NC_041392.1:183302096-183342481 GCF_002162155.2 Triticum dicoccoides | reverse complement strand
CGGGACTCCACGGGATATTGTTCATCTCCACCGTCGATCCCCTCCACCCTCCACGGGCTACTGTTCATCCACCGTCGACCTCCTCTAGCCTCCACTGTGCGCTACTCCATCGGCTACTGTTCAACCAGCCCTCTCCACGGGCTCCTGTTCAACCACCCCTCCACGAGCTACTGTTCATCCAGCCCTCCACCATCTACTGTTCATCCAGCCCTCCACGGGGTGGTCCTGTTCACCCAGCCCTCCATGGGGTCCTGTTCATCCAGCCCCAACCGGCTCGATTGATCGTGGTCCTGTTCATCCAGAGGCAACACCACGGGGTCCGGTTCATCCACCCCCACTGGGAACTGTTGATCCAAACCCCCCAGCAATGCTCACTGTTCATCCAGAGGCAGCATCGATCGGCTTCAGTTAGCAGCAGTAGCGAAGGAATCGCTCGATCGACTTCAGTTAACAGCCATCGATCAATCACTCGGGTTCAGTAACACGTACCCTACAATGCAATCGCTCGGTTCAGTAGGCGAACGCCTCGCTCGATTTCAGTTAGAGCCCAATGCCTCGCACCCACGCGCGTGCATGTACGAGAGAAACGCGCAAACCTCCGTGCATCGCTCGGCCCAGAACACCCACCGTAACCAGGAACACCCCGATATTTTCCTCGCCCTTGCTTCTACCACGGTTTTTTCCGTCATGGACGGCCCAAAGAATGTCATGCAGCTGCGTCTTCGGCCCGCCCAGTATGAAAAGCCCATTTTCTGTCATGATTTTTCGTCATAGAAGTAGGAGCCCACCACATCTATGATGATACCGGGTTTTCTCACAATTATTGTCACAGAAGTGTGTCGGCGTTCTGGGAACGGGGGTCCCCAGACTTGCCTGCCTGCGGCCTATGGCGTGGCTCAAAGGGGGGCCCAGCACGGCCCATCTTCATCAACACAGACTCAAGACCCTCGCGAGGGGCCAAGCCTCGCGGGGCGGACGACACGGAGCTTCCTCAGGCATGGCCTCACCAGGCTGGCTCGCGAGGAGGCAGAGAGATCAAGGCGGGGTACCTCACGAGGTGCCCGTGACGCAAGCCATGACGACCAAAGGCGCCAGGTGGGCGCCAGCCCGCGCAGTGTCCTCCTTTTCCCTTTGGTGCAAAGGGGGCAAGCGCAGCCGCGGAGTACCGAGGCATCAGGCAAAGGTTGCCATTTCGGTGCAACAAGACCAAGACCAGGAGGACTGCAAGACGGAGGTCATTGTGGAGCCCAAGACGGTGTCACCACCAGAGCTTTGTGCAGGCGAAGACTACTTTTGTCAGGATAGCTGGTACTAGCTGTCCTCCTTCAAATTAGCCCGCCATTGTTCACTCCCTTCCCGCTCGATATTTGGGAAGAGGACCAGGGCCTCTATAAATAGGACTAGCCACCATAGTAGGGGGGATCGAATCAAAGGGAGGATCGAAATCAGAGAGAGAGAGAGAGAGAGAGAGAGAGAGAGAGAGAGAGAAGGGTGACTGAACTCCTCCTAGCAGTTCGTCCCCCCAGCCAAGAACAGACCCTCGCGAGGCTGTTCTTCCTTGTATCGTTCATCATCATCAGCCCAAGAGGCAATCAACCACACCACATACTGGAGTAGGGTGTTACACCACAACGGTGGCCCGAACCAGTATAAACCCTGTGTCTCTTGTGTTGTTCTTTCCATAGCTTAGATCTTAGCGAGGCGGAGGGGTGCAGGTAGGTAAAAGGCGAAATCTCCGCGCGCACCCCAGTGTTCGAACCTCAAGGGTCTGCCGGAACCCGAAATCCGACATTTGGCGCGCCAGGTAGGGGTGCACCGGAGTTTTCCCTTCCGCCACTGCCACAACCTGCCTCGCGATGAGTACCGCATCGCCCGCTCCGGCCGCCGGCGCCAGCACGGGGGCCAGGGGGCTCCGAGCCCTGGGCACAGCCCTGCAACGGGTACGGTGGCCGGACAAGTTCAAGCCAACGACGCCGCCGCGCTACGGCGGCGCGACTGATCCGCTGGCCTTCTTGCTGGCGTACGAGGAGGCCAACCTCGAAGCTGGAGGTGACGATAGGGTCATGGCCAACTGGCTCCCCATGGCCCTCACCGGCGCTCCGCGCGCATGGCTGCTCCACCTGCCGACAGCCTCTGTGGCCTCTTGGGAAGAGCCCGCAGCTTCTTCCCCGCCCATCACACTACACCAACACCCCCGGTCGTTGCGGCCCTCCTGGGCGGCTCGCAGGCGCCGCCTACAAGTCACCACGTCAAGCCGTTCATCCGTCGGGTCAGTGCCGCTTCCACGCGGCAGGGGGCTCTCCCGGACCGGGCGGCGCCCAAGGCCGGCCTGACCTTCAGCTCGGAAGACCACCCCTCCAACTCGGCCTGCTCGGGTGCGCTCCCCATGCTGTGCACCCCCACCATCTGCCAGGTGGCCGTCACCAGAACTCTCATCGATGGCGGTGCGGGCCTCAGCATGCTCTCGATCGAGGCCTTCAACCTCCTCTGCATACCCCTGGAACGGCTGCAACCCAGCCGGCCCTTCTCAGGCATTGGGGGCGGATCATCCAGCTCCTTGGGACAGATCCGGCTCCCAGTAACCTTCGGCACCTACAACAACTTCCGCACAGAGCTGGTCAACTTCGACATCGCCCCCATCGGCCTCCCCTACAACGCCATCCTAGGCTACCCAGCGTTCGCCCAGTTCATGGCCGCGACGCACCCGGCGTACAACCTCATGAAGATGCCCGGGAGCAGCGGTGTCCTCACCATGCACGGGGACACCGGAGACGCGCTGCGGGTGCTCAAGCTCTCCTTCAAGACGGCGGTGTCGGCACAGCCCGCCGACTCGGAGACCCCCGAGCCCAAGGGGGCTGCACCCGCCAAGAAGAAACAGTTGTTCACCCAAGACAAAGCAGAAACCAAGCAGATACCCGTCGATGAGGACGGGTCCACCAACGCCACTTTCACCATAGGCGCCAACCTCGAACCCGAGCAGGAGGAGGCCCTGGTTGGGTTCCTGCACGCGAACAAGAAGGTATTCGCTTGGGAGCCTGACCAGTTGGCAGGGATCCCTAGGAGTGTAATCGAGCATCACCTCAACGTGTGCCCCCAACGTGCGCCCTGTGAAGCAGAAGGCAAGGCGGTAGTCCACAGAAAAGCAGGCCTTCATCATCCAAGAGACCCGCAAATTAGAAGCCGTTGCGGTCATTCGCGAGGTCCGATACCCGGATTGGTTGGCCAGACCTGTTGTTGTGCCAAAGAAGGGAGGGAAGGAGCACATGTGTGTCGACTCCACCAACCTCAACAAGGCATGCCCGCAAGATCCGTTCCCGCTCCCCCGCATCGACCAGATCGTCGATTCCACCGCAGAATGCGACCTGCTATGCTTCTTGGATGCCTTCTCTGGGTATCACCAGATCAAGATGGCGGTACAAGACGTCAAAAAGACAGCCTTCCTAACCCCGTGTGGGGTGTACTGCTACACATGCATGCCATTCGGGTCGTGTAACGCAGGGGCGACCTTTCAGCGGCTGATGCACATCACCTTGGGCCCGTAGCTCGGGAAGAATGTTGAGGCTTATGTTGATGACATTGTGGTAAAGTCTCGGGAGGCCAGGACCCTGATACAAGACCTGGAGGAAACCTTTGCAAGCCTCAACGCAGGGAACCTACGGCTCAACCCAGAGAAGTATGTGTTCGGAGTCCCCTCGGGCAAGCTCTTGGGTTTCCTCGTGTCCCACCAAGGCATCGAGGCTAACCCGGAAAAGGTTAAGGCGGTCGAGGACATGAGCCCGCCAAAGACCCTCAGAGAAATGCAGACCTCACTGGGCGCGTGATCGCGCTAGGGTGCTTCATCTCCAAGTTGGGGGAGCGAGCGCTGCCTTTCTTCCAACTAATGAAGAAAAAGGGGCCCTTTGAGTGGACTGAAGAGGCCGACAAAGCGTTCCAGGGTCTCAAGAGATATCTGACAAGCCCACCGATCATGGTGGCTCCGCGCCCTCAAGAGCCCCTCGTGCTTTACCTCGCCGCCACTCCCTACTCCGCCAGCGCAGCCCTGGTGGCGGTTAGAGAGGAGCGTCGAATCAAAACCACAGCAGCAGCCCGGGACAAGGCAAAACAGGAACAAGGAAGGCCCACATAAACGGCCACCGCGGCTGAGGAGGATCAGCCACCACAGAGGAGTGCACCGGAGGTGGAAGAGGCCCCTCTCCCAGATGGCCAGCCTCAGGAGGCCTCATCGCCTCAGGAGGCGCCATGGTCTCCCAAGGGAGCCACCAGCACTGACGCACCCAACCTCGTTGAGCACCCAGTGTACTTCGTCAGCACGGTGTTGCGGGACGCGAGGGCACGGTACCCCATGCCTCAGAAACTCCTCCTCGTGCTACTGGTGGCCTCGCGCAAGCTGCGGCACTATTTTCAGGGTCACCCCATCAAGGTCGTCTCGTCATACCCCCTGGAGAGAGTGCTCAGGAGCCCTAACTCAGCTGGAAGGGACGCTGAGTGGAACATAGAACTGCAAGCGTTTCAGCTCAAATTCAGCACGACCAGAGTCATCAAGGGAGCAGCATTGGCGGATTTTGTGGCAGAATGGACGGAGGCACCAGGCCTCAAGTCTGACGAGGATCGGTCCCTCTCCCCGGGAAGCGAGGCGCTAGAAGGCTGGGTCATGTACTTCGATGGGGCGTTCTCCAGGCATGGCGCTGGGGCTGGGGCGGTGCTTATATCGCCCACTGAGGACAAGCTCTACTACGCTGTGCAGCTCTGTTTCCAGCAAGGTGAAAAGGTCTCCAACAACATAGCGGAGTATGAAGGTTTAATAGCAGGCTTGAAGGCCGCAGCTGCCCTGGGGGTGAAACGCCTCACCATCAAGGGCGATTCGCAGCTCCTTGTCAATTTCTCCAACAAGGTGTACGAGCCAAAAGATGAGCACATGGAAGCCTACCTTGCGGAGGTCCGCGGGATGGAGAAGCAGTTCTGGGGGTTGGAGTTGCAGCATGTGCCCCATGGCACCAATCAGGAGGCCGACGACATTGCCAAACGGGCGTCCAGGCGGTTACCTCAGGAGCATGGCGTTTTCGAGGAGCGGCTCTTCAAGCCCTCAGCCCTGCCGTCATTGTCAAACATGGCTCGGCCTCGGGAGGAGCTCCCCCAGCCACCTGCCTCAGGAGCCCTGGCCTGTGGCCCGGCCTCAGGAGCACGCCTGCTCCTGACGATGGAACCTCGGGAGGGGTGCTGGATCACGGAGCTCCGGAGTTACTTAACACAAGGGACCCTGCCGGAGAAGGAGGAGGAAGCGGAGCGTGTGGCACGGCAGGCCATGGCATACTACATCAAGGATGGAGATCTCTACCGGAAGCGACCAAACGGTGTATCCCTGCGCTGCATCTCCAGGGAGCAAGGAAAGGAACTGCTGGAGGATATACACGGCGAAGACTGTGGACATCATTCATCATCACGGACCCTCGTCGGCAAGGCGTTCCGTAGTGGTTTTATTGGCCCGCAGCACTCAATGACGCCGTCGAACTAGTGAAAGCTTGTGAGGCCTGCCAGTTCCACGCCAAGCAGATCCATCAGTCGGCAGGAGGCCTGCAGACTATACCCCTTTCGTGGCCATTCACAGTCTGGGGGCTGGACATCCTGGGCCCGTTTCCTCGGGCGCCAGGGGGCTGCCACTACCTCTACGTCGTCGTGGACAAGTTCACCAAGTGGGCTGAAGTAGCGGCCGTCCGCACCATCCCCGCGGGTTCCGCGTCAAGTTCATCAGGGGCATCGTGAGCCGGTTCGGGGTGCCGAACCGCATCATCACGGACAATGGTTCGCAGTTCACCAGTAACCTTTTCAAAACATAATGTGCTAACCTTGGAACGCAGATATGCTACACTTCGGTGGCGCACCCCCGAAGTAATGGCCAGGCCGAGCGAGCCAACGCAGAGGTCCGGAGGGGCCTCAAGACCAGGACGTTCAAGAAGAAGCTGGAGGCATGCGGCAGAGGTTGGTACGACGAGCTTCAGTCCGTGTTGTGGTCCATCTGCACAACCGCGACCAAGCCGACTGGAGAGACCCCGTTCTTCCTGGTCTACGGAGCCGAAGCGGTCCTCCCTCACGAGGTCAGACGTTGCTCTACGCGGGTCCTGGCGTTCGACGAGGCGCAGCAGGACGACATGCGGGGGATGGACCTCGTGCTGGGGGAGGAACGTCGCCGAGAAGCTGCGCTGCAAGCGGCGAGGTACCAACAAGCACTGCGACGATATCACTGCCGCAACATCCGCCCCAGAACTCTCAAGGTAGGAGACCTCATGCTCAGGCGGGTTCTCTCCAGGGAGGGATTGCACAAGCTCTCTCCCATGTGGGAGGGCCCGTTCAAGGTTGTTCATGTTTCCAGGCCCGGATCCACGCGCTTGGAGACTCAGGAGGGGGTGCCGGTCCAGAACGCATGGAACATCCAGCACCTCCGGAGGTTCTACCCCTAAAAAGGCCCAGAGCCTATGAAGAAGGCGAATGCCTGTGAAGCTGTCGCGTTTTGGAAAAGGCCCAGAGCATGTGAAGAAGGCGAATGCCTGTGAAGCTTTCGCGTTTTGGAAAAGGCCCAGAGCCTGTGAAGAAGGCGAATGCCTGTGAATCTGCAGCGTTTTGGAAAAGGCCCAGAGCCTGTGAAGAAGGCGAATGCCTGTGAAGCTGTCGTGTTTTGGAAAAGGCCCAGAGCCTGTGAAGAAGGCGAATGCCTGTGAAGCCGTCGCGTTTTGGAAAAGGCCCGGAGCCTATGAAGAAGGCCAACGCCTGTGAAGCTCGCCGCCCGTGACACTCTCACGTAATAATGAGTTGGGGCTATACACGCCCAAGAGTCTCAGGAGCACCGGCCTCAGGCCCTGGGGCTCCCTCCCACGCCTAGTGGCAGCACTTAGCTCCGCGCTGGTGAGAAGACGTCGAAGACTAGATTAGGTGCCGGACGCGGCTTTTTCATTTGCTTTCCGCAGTTGGCTTGTTCATTCTCATTCGAAGTTTTATTGAAGTTGTTGCCGTCTTTGGCTTGTGGTTCTTCGACTTTTCGCTCTCCTGCCTCGATTTCTCTTATGCAAGGCCTCGCGAGGGGGGCAGCCGAGCGCCCTCGCGAGTGTTCCTGTCCTAGTCGTTCAAAGGTTTCGCGACCTAGGTCCATTACAGGAGCACCCCTCCAGTCCGTGCCCCACGGGCACCGCGACACGAACAGAGGGCCTGGGTCGGTCGCCCCCCACGGCTGGGGCCGGGAACTATCCACGCGCGGGCACGTAGCCGGAAGGCACGATAACGTAAGCAAAATGACGATTAACATCAATAACCCAAACACGCCCCCGCGGGGCTCCACACTACTGTCTTTTTATGCAGGAAAAAGGAAAAGAAAGAACAAATCAGGCGCAGCTCGCCTCACACCGGCCTGCAGGGAAGACTCGAGCTGCCTCCGGGGCTCAGGCAGACTCCCTCTCGCACTTCACCGAGGCGCGACGGCGGGCAGACACGCTACCACCTCCCAAGCAGATACGACGGCGTGGAGACTGACCGCGGCCACCGCTAGAAGAGTCGCCGCCTGAAGAAGAAGAAGGAGAAGCAAGGGGGATGAACTGGAAGGGTGCGCGCCGATCCGTATTTATAGCCACCGAGGGCCAACCGTCGGCCCCCACTATCGCAGGTAATCATGACCCGCTTTGCATGCAGGGACTTGTCCAATCCGTGCAGTTGCCGAGGCGCCATGGGGAAGTGGAGACGCCCACGTCCAATCAACCGCCACGCGGCGCCCAAGGCCACAGGCTGTTAGGGCCCGCGGCGCTTCACGCTTACCCTTTTGCCTCCCTGCACGGCCAAGTCCGGGCGCGCCTTGGGCCCGGGGGCTACTGTCGGCGTTCTGGGAATCGGGGTCCCCAGACTTGCCTGCCTGCGGCCTGTGGCGTGGCTCAAAGGGGGCCCCAGCATGGCCCATCTTCATCAACACGGACTCAAGACCCTTGCGAGGGGCCAAGCCTCGTGGGGCGGATGACACGGAGCTTCCTCAGGCACGGCCTCACCAGGCTGGCTCGCGAGGAGGCGGAGAGATCAAGGCGGGGTACCTCACGAGGTGCCCGTGACGCAAGCCATGACGACCAAAGGCGCCAGGCGGGCGCCAGCCCACGCAGTGTCCTCCTTTCCCCTTTGGTGCAAAGGGGGCAAGCGCAGCCGCGGAGTACCGAGGCATCAGGCAAAGGTTGCCATTTCGGTGCAACAAGACCAAAACCAGGAGGACTGCAAGACGGAGGTCATCGTGGAGCCCAAGACGGCGTCATCACTAGAGCTTTGTGCAGGCGAAGACTACTTTTGTCAGGATAGCTGGTACTAGCTGTCCCCCTTCAAATTAGCCCGCCATTGTTGGCTCCCTTCCCGCTTGATAGGGAAGAGGACCAGGGCCTCTATAAATAGGACTAGCCACCATAATAAGGGGGATCGAATCAGAGGGAGGACCGAAATCAGAGAGAGAGAGAGAAGGGTGACTGAACTCCTCCTAGCAGTTCATCCCCCCAGCCAAGAACAGACCCTTGCGAGGCTGTTCTTCCTTGTATCGTTCATCATCATCAGCCCAAGAGGCAATCAACCACACCACACACTGGAGTAGGGTGTTACACCACAACGGTGGCCCGAACCAGTATAAACCCTGTGTCTCTTGTGTTGTTCTTTCCATAGCTTAGATCTTAGCGAGGCGGAGGGGTGCAGGTAGGTAAAAGGCGAAATCTCCACGCGCACCCCAGTGTTTGAACCTCAAGGGTCTGCCGGAACCCGAAATCCAACAAAGTGTCATAAGTATGACTGAAAAAAAATTCATTCGGCCCAAAAATGTCATGGATGTGTCTTTTTTTTTGTAGTGTTGGTTTCAAGCTAAGGAAGGACTACATCATCTTCAACATGGTCCTGATGACCAATGTCTTCAGCTACATTGGAGTTAGCAGCTGGAATCTCTTCAGTTTCTGGAGCCTCTGTGGGAGCAAGCTTATGGACAACAATACGACGTTCACGGTTGGTGGAGGCAGGAAGTGCAACTGAGATGGGTTCAACATTCAGGGGCTCTTGGGCAACAACACGCTCTTTTCTTGAAGACTTTGAAGCCTCTGTCTTCAACTTCTTTTTGGAGGGAGCAGCGTCAGAGGCGTCATGGATCTTCCTCTTTCGGGCTTCAACCTAAGCTTGCCTGGTCTTTTTCTTCTCTAAAGCTGCTGACGAGACCTTTGGCTTCGAGCCAGTCATGTTGGCAGGGAAGACTATGCTGGGTTGGTCCTGTCTTGAAGCTTCTGGTATAGATTCAGCATATTTCTTGCTTTTCTTGGCAGCAAGCTTGGGGTCGATGCTTGGACGCCCAAGTGCCTTTCTCTTCTCAGTCTCATTGTGTGCTTGCACACACTTCTGCGCATAATATTTCATGCTCTCACGTGAGCCTTTGGTTTCTTCACTCTTCTTGTTGAACTGGGCCTTGAGGTCATTCATCATTTGCTTGAAGTTTTGCACATCAGCAACAATGAGCTTGGCCATGTGCTTTGTGAACTGAGCCTTCTCATAGCCTATCTTGTTCTTCAGCTCAACTATTTTTTGAGCAACAGCAAGATCATTGGCTATTGCTCCTTGAAATGTGACATTGATGTCCATGGTGTTGGAGATATGCCCTAGAGGCAATCAAGTATGATGATATTTCCTATGTGTTTATGAATAAAGATAGTCCTTCGACATTATCAATGATGTGTATCAGCAAGTACGTGACTTGTTTATGGGACTATGCATTGTATGGTGACTGTCCTAAAAGGCCCCTAGTCGAAAGGGCTGTGTGGACTCGCAGCCAACTAGACTAGCATATGACACGGTCGATGGCTTGGTCTCACTAGCCATGGAGTATTGGATGCTAACCGGATAATATGGACTTGGAAGGATCTCGTCAGATTCGATGTAGTCAGATCCGAGTTGAGATAAGGTACGAGTCGGACAGACCCAACTATGAGACGCGGCGATATGTCATCTGTGAGTCTCTAGTACAACATATGTTCTATGTCCTAAGACCCGAGCTGACGCATGTACTTGGGATGGTGACAGACTTGCTTTGGGCCAACCAAATGCTACTTCGTAACTGGGTAGTTATAAAGGTCGGGTTTGTCCAGAACCATGTTGCGAGACGTGGTCGAGCAAGATGGGATTTGCCCCTCCGATCATGAGAGATATACTCTGGGCCCCTCGTGTGTCCGACCAGGATAAGCATGGCCATGAGACAAGGATTATGAGATAATCTGGTTTGTGGTCGGCATCACTGGAACGAGAAAGAGGTCGGGCTAGCACAAGGATGACAAACTCATCTTGAGCCCGACAACATATATCGTGTGGAAAAGGAATGGAAGTGTGATGTACAAGTTCGCCTAACCAGCTTCAATGTCTGCTTGGTGGTCGGCACGCCTTGATAGAGGCCGCTACCAGCCATGTAGTCTGGAGGTGATCCGAACTACGACCAAGCCGGCTTGAACCTAAGGGGTCGCACGCTTAAGGGAAGGAACCTACGAGGTCGGATCCGAGGACACTGGTCGGATGTGATCCGAGCTGTATTCTGATTGTGGCCGAGTAGACTTATGGGCTTTAGGGTCCATGCGAGGCCCAAGTGTTGAGCCTGCGACAGATGCCTATACAAAGTGGAGGTGCCGCACACTCACGCGGTTGATCGCTTCGGCGCTGTCACTAGGGTTTGCATGTGTTGCGAATAGACACCTCCACTCGCCGCCGGTTGTGTGATCCGACCTAGCAGTCCGCCGCATGACGTTCCTCCTGCATGCACCGATACCATTAGAGGCGGTGCACTTGCGCCGCTCCGGCGAACCTATACGTGGGAACCGATTACTGGCTATATGAGGGAGATCGCACGATGAGGAGACGATCCACGCGGACGCGCTGCCCCAACTCTTCTTCCGCTGCACGGCACTGTGCGTCTAGTGGTAACAAACTGTGATCCATCTCCCGTAGCATGTTCTTGGTTGTTCTGCGCGTAGGAAAATTTTAATTTGCAGTTGACGCACCCTACCGGAGATCCCAACACATGGGCAGTTGTAGATCATCAATGTTGATGCTTTGGTCTTCAAACCATTCATCAATGAAGTAATTGAGTATATCAGCATCAAAAAGAGGCAGATCTTAGAAGATCTCAGCCTCTTGTTTTCTCTTGATCAACATCTCTAGAGCATCATCTGCGAGATCTTCATCGCTTGACAGATCAATAGTGTTGTCCTCATTGTGCAGAATGGCAGCAGGAGTGAGGTCATGCCCAGAAATCTTCTTGGGCTTCTTCCTCTTCTTGGAGACGCGAGATAGATCTTCAGACTGCACACTGGATTCAGGAGGTGCAAATGTTAGTGGCTTCACTCTTGAAGCTTTTGGATCAGTGGAAGATCGTGAAGCCTTAGACTTCTTCTTTGGCTTCAGAGGTTCAAGTTCATCCTCATGCTCCTCTTTGAGACCGACTACTTCAACAGTGCCCCTTTGTGCAGCGATATGAGAGAGAAGACCATCAAAGTTATCAATGGATCCAATTATGTTTTGATTGGATTCACGGCTGCCATCCGGCCTTGGAGCTTCTAGACCAGGATTGGAGTTGGCACCCAGTTCCTTCTTGTTCTATACAGCTGAAGCCCTAGCAAATTGAAGATTTTGCTTGAACAAGTCATCTTCACGACACCATCTGAGACTGGATGGGTCGGCATCTGCAGGCTAAGGTCCTTTGACCATGCATGGATAGAAGCCCTGAGCAATGGCTTCAGCCTTTGTCTTGGGGTGCAATTTCCTGTAGGCAATATCGACCCAGGGTGGCCTTACTGCATTCTTCTTGGCATATTCATCCGTGACGAAGTTATACAGAAACCATTGCTCAGCCCAATATCTTCGAATCCATTGGACTCGAGTCTTGCATTCTCCATAGGTCTCCTCTGGATCAGACTTGTATTGTTTGTAGAGATCTGGAGGCAGATCCAAAGCAGTATTTCCACGGTGCTGCCTGCCACCGTTCCTTGCAGATTTGTCAGCTGCCATTATATTCAGACTGAAAGGCTTCAACAAATGAATGGCTTCCGACGACTGGTCGGACAAGAACTAGCTTCAGGAGATTCAATGTGATGATGTAAGTATTCTGCAAATGAATGCAGAGTATGAGAACCAAGGGATTCTCCCACGGACATGTACCTGTGACAACATTAGAGATGCGAGTGAAGGGGAAGAGGTCATATGCATTCCCAGAAGATTTTGAAGATAAATCAGTTTGAAGACATTGACCTCATAGTGCGAAGACATTCACTTATTTGAAGTGAGTTGGTTCTAGATTTGTATGAATCCATGAATAAGTACAAGTGAGGAACCTAACTAGTTGTGAGGCATAAGTGAATATACTTGCATGTTATGAGATGTAGAAATAGAAAGATCCATATTTGGAAGTTTAGAAACTACTTTTGGGTGAAGTGGACGGATACAACAGATCGAAAAAGTGGGAAAATGAGAGTTTATTTACCGCACGAAGAACTGCTAGACGAGGTGGAACGGATGCCGAGCAGTCCAATCTTCCGCGCCCTAACTTGGCGGCGGAAGACCCGACGACGACGGTGGAGAAGACGAGGTCCGCGGCCGGTGTGGAGATGGCGTCGAAGAGGTCGCGGCAGCTAAGCGCTTCATCTCCGGTGTCGACTTGAGCTTGCGGAGGTGCTAGGGTTTGAGCGAGATGGCGAGGAGGGAGAGGAGATAATGAGCGTGCGGGTGAGTATTTATAAGGTAAAGGGTTGTGCAGCACAATTATGTAGGTGCCCTAGTGGTTCACATCTAGTGGACACGTGGCGTGCATGCAACTTATTGAGAGTTGAGCCATGTTCCCACGCACGCCTGGATTGTCGGGTGGTCGTTCCGGCTTCTCCGGTTTTCAGGCAAAAGAGATAAGGCATTAAAGTCAGTTTTAAATGTGTGCCTCTGTATCTTCAGCTAACAAGGACATAGTGAAGACATTCGACACGTGTCAACAGAATGCATATGACCAGACAGAAAGAATTTGAGGAAGAAGCACATAAGGGGTTAGTGTCTGATCACATTCACTTAGTTCAGAAAATGACAAGTTTGAAGACATAGCTATAAGTGAATGATGTAGAGGACAGAGCACATATATATTGATATATCAGAAAAGACCGAATCAACATTGTGAAGATAAACTCTAAAGTCAAATCAATGTTCAAGACAAACCAAATATGAAGATAATGCAATCATGACGCCAAATGAAAATCTTCAAGAAAGTTTGGTGGTGGCGTTACGCATCGTATAGGAAGTATAGGACCCAGACATGGCGCACAATTATCGTGGCACTCTAAAGTAAATTTCCACATTAATGTATTCACACTTAGAGGGTAAGTCTTCATGAAATGAAGATATACGTTACTTTGTGTGTTGCACATCTAACTCATCAACATGCATAAGCATTAGGATGTGTGTCAATTCATAGGACATTTGAGGATTCTAAGATATTTAGCTCACACCACAATTTGCAAAACCTTTTCTCATCCAAGGGCTTTATGAAGATATCTGACAATTGCTCTTCAGTGTTGATGTGAATGATATCAATGTCTTCCCTCAACACATGGTCGTTGAGAAAATGATGACGAAGTTGAATGTGCTTTGTCTTTGAGTGCTGAACTGGATTGTGAGCAATCTTGATGGTGCTCTCATTGTCGCAGTAGAGTGGTACATGCTTCACGTTGATGCCATAGTCCTTGAGAGTTTGCTTCATCCAAAGAAGCTGAGCACAGCAAGATCCAGCGGCAATGTATTTAGATTCAGAAGTGGAGAGTGATACACAGTACTCTGGATGAATCTTTGAAGTACCTCAAAGAACCAATCAGGCCTAGAAATGGCAATCTTTGAGGTACTTCTCTTGTGATATGAAGATGTCATTTCTTTGCTGATGAATTTGAAGACCAAGGAAGAACTTTAGCTCACCCATCATGGACATTTGATATTGCTCTTGCATCATATGCCCAAACTCATCACTGTATCTCTTGTCAGTGCAGCCGAAGATAATGTCATCCACATAGATTTGACATACAAATAGTTCACCATCATATGTCTTCGTGAAGAGAGTGGGATCTAAAGAACCAGGTTTGAAGCCTTTGCTCTTTAGGAAGTCTTTGAGTGTGTCATACCAAGCGCGAGGTGCTTGTTTGAGGTCATACAGTGCCTTGTTGAGCTTGTACACCATGTCAGGACGCTTTGGGTCTTGAAAACCAGGTGGTTGTGCAACATACACTTCTTCAATTTTGCTGTTGAGGAAGGCACCCTTTACATCCATTTGATATAGAAGAATGTTGTTATGGTTCGCGTAAGCTAGCAGTATGTGAATGGCTTCAAGCCTAGCCACAAGAGCAAAGGTTTCATCGAAGTCAATCCTTTCCACTTGTGTGTAACCTTGAGCAATGAGACGAGCCTTTTTTCTGACAACTTGACCATGCTCATCTTGTTTGTTGTGATAGATCCATTTTGTGCCGATGATATTGTGCTTGCATGGATCAGGACGCTTTACTAGCTCCAATACATTATTCAGATCAAACTGTTGAAGCTTTTCTTGCATAGCTTGAATCCATTCAGGTTCCATGAAGGCTTCATCAACTTTCTTGGATTCGGATATGGACACAAATGCAAAATGACCACAGAAGTTTGCTAGCTGTGTTTCTCTTGAACGAGTGAGTGGACCAGGTGCATTGATACTGTCAATTATGTTCTCAATCTGGACTTTATTTGCAACTCGAGGATGTACTGCACGAAGATTTTGCCCTTGCTGATCATTGTCTTCATCTTGAGCATTGGGTTCAGGTTAAGCATTGTCTTCATGCTGTTTAGGTGTAGAAATGATGATTTCCTCTTCATCCTATTCCTTTGTAGGTATGTTTCTCTAGTACCCATTAGGTTGATTGATTCACTTGGTGAAACTTCATCTAGCACATTTGGCAGGTGCTCTCTTTGCGATCCATTAGTCTCATCGAATCGTGCATCCATAGTTTCGACCACATTATCGTGAAAGAGGTTGAAGACTCTATAGGAGTGTGAACCCTTTCCGTAGCCAAGCATAAAACCTTCATTTGCTTTCGGTTCAAATTTTGAAGTGTGGTGTGGATCCTTGATCCAACATCTAGCACCAAAAACTCTAGAATAGCTGACATTTGGCTTCTTACCAGTTAGGAGCTCATAAGATGTCTTCTTTAGGAACTTATGAAGATAAAATTTGTTGATGATGCGGCAAGCAGTGTCAATGGCTTCAGGCCAGAACTTTCTTGGAGTCTTGTACTCATCAAGCATCCTACGTGCCATCTCAATGAGGGTTTTATTCTTGCACTCCACGATGCCATTCTGCTGAGGTGTGTATGGAGCAGAGAACTCATGTGTGATGCCCAATGTATCAAGATAAGTTTCGAGGCCAGTGTTCTTGAATTCTGTGCCGTTATCACTTCTGATGTGCTTGATCTTGATGCCATAGTTGGTCATGGCACGATTGTTGAACTGTCTGAAGACATCCTGCACTTCAGTCTTGTAGAGAATTATATGCACCCATGTGTATCTTGAGTAATCATCAACAATAACGAAGCCATAGAGACATGCAGTGGTAATAAGGGTGGAGTAATGAATAGGTCCAAATAAGTCCGTGTGAAGAAGCTCAAAGGGTTGTGTTCTCGTCATGATTGTCTTTGAGGGATGCTTGGACCTTGTCATCTTCCCGTCTTCACAAGAACCACATAAATGATCCTTCTTGAACTTGAGGCCCTCGATGCCAATGATATACTTCTTCTTCACGAGAGTGTGCAAGTTCCTCATGCCCTCATGTCATAGCCTCCAATGCCAGAGCCAACACTCTGAAGCTTTTGCTAGAAGACATACGGCAAGCTGTGGTCCTACGAAGAAATCTACCATGCTAATCCTCTCTTCGATACCCTTCGAAGACTAGAGATTTGTCAAATTCCATAATCACAAGGCAACGATATTTTTCTAAATATCACAATCATGTTCAGATCACAAAGCATTGAGATAGACATTAAGTTGAAACCAAGGGATTCAACAAGCATCACTTTATCCATGTGCCGATCCTTTGAGATTGCAACTCTACCTAGGCCCAATACCTTGCTTTTACTAGTGTCAACAAATGTGATGTGACTCTTGTCACACGGATGTAGGGTTGAATCCATAAGAAGACTTCGATCACTAGTCATGTGGTTAGTGCATCCACTGTCCATAATCCATTCAGTAGCCTTCAGAGCCATACCCTACAATGCAGTTAGGGGGATAGGCTTCACAAAGAGAAGTGTGAAGCATAAACATTTGACGAACAAGCATACTATAAAAGTTCAGATCCTTGTTAGGGTAGATAGGATGTTTGTCAAGAAACCCTCGGATGAAATACATAGTGAGTCCAGTCTGGCATTAGCGCCAGAAGCCTTTGATTTCCGGCTGGAGACCTTTCCCTCTAAAAGAAAGTTAATTCTTCTTAACCACCCACATCTTTAGGGGTGGCTTAGAAGCAATGAGTCTAAGTGCAGCATCTAAGAACTTTGGCTTTGGAGCCCTAGCAAATAGCCTTGCAGGAGGTGAATAATACTCATAAGAGTAAGCAGAAAAGTTCTTTGTTCTATGAACATGGCGGTTTGAAGAAACACACTCATATTCATGAGTCCGAGTATGGTTTCCCTGCAAAACATTGGCATTAGGGTGACCTTGTGAGGTCCTCTGTCTGTATGAAGCCTTTGGGACATATGAAGCCTTTGATCTAGAGTTTGTCTTCTTCCCAAGTGGTGTCATGATGACATTCACGGGAAGCTTCTCAAGACAACTTTTGGGAACCCAGATCTTCTTCAAAGGTGGCCCGTTGAGGGAGTCCTGGACTAAGGGGTCCTCGAGCATCCTGCCTATTAGCCATGGGCCGGACTAATGGGCTATGAAGATACGAAGACCGAAGACTGCACCCGTGTCCGGATAGGACTCTCCTTGGCGTGGAAGGCAAGCTTGGTGACCAAATATGTAGATTCCATTCTTTGTAACCGACCTTGTGTAACCCCAGATCCTCCCGGTGTCTATATAAACCGGAGGACTTAGTCCGGAGGACAGATACATTATCATAGCCATACAAGCTAGACCTCTAGGGTTTAGCCATTACGATCTCGTGGTAGATCAACTCTTGTAATACTCATATTCATCAAGATTAATCAAGAAGGACGTAGGGTATTACCTCCATAGAGAGGGCCCGAACCTGGGTAAAACATTGTGTCCCCTGTCTCCTGTTACCATCGACCTTAGACGCACAGTTTGGGGCCCCCTACCCGAGATCCGCCGGTTTTGACACCGACATTGGTGCTTTCATTGAGAGTTCCACTATGATGCCGCCAAAAGGTTTCATGGCCCCTTCAATCGTCAATAATGACGTTGTCCTAGGATAAACTTTCCTCCCCGAACAAATCTTTGTGTTCGGCGGCTTCGCACTGCGGGCCAATTCGTTTGGCCATCTAGAGCAGATCGAAAGCTACGCCCCTGGCCATCAGGTCAGATTTGGGAGCTTGAACTACGTTGCGGACATCCATGGAGACTTGATCTTCACCGGATTCGAGACCGCGACTACCACTCCTGGTCACCCCGAGAGACATGACCTAAATCTGTCATTGGACTGCATCCAGGAGACAGCTCCCGTAACTGCTCTGGCCTTAGATCCGTAGCAGACTGCGCCATTCAAGGACGGGAAGCTCAACCCCGCCACGGAAGCCACGGATTCCCCGGCATTGGAGCCGCACATAGACTTGATCTCACATGATACATGTGCCACCGGAACTCCGGACTCGTCTCCGGCCGTAAGTTCCGAACCATGTGAGCCCGCGGGCGCCGAACTTGTTCGTTTATCAATCTTCGAATTCAGCGCCGCAGACATCTTCCAGCACTCGCCTTTGGGCGACATGCTAAACTCATTAAAAACATGTCCTTGACAGAGGACTCACAGCCAAACTATATCCGGTCTGAACTAGGGGCTGACAGTGGAGAATTTTGCTTCCCACCCGCCACCCACTTCATAGCCACGGTCGAGGATTTGACCGACACACTTGATTACAACTCCGAGGACATCGACGGTATGGACGACGATGCCGGAGAAGAAGAGGCCCAGAACCCGCCGTTCACCAGATGCTGGACGACCACCTCCTCGTATGATGTATACATGATGCACCAAAGGAGAACAGCGGCGATGACAAGGAAGACCCAGCTGAGGATAAACCTTCCGAAATACAATCAAAGCACCAGCGTCAGCGGCGCCGCTCTAAGTCACGCTGCAGTAAAGACAGCAACACTGGCACAGGAGAAGATGACACTCCGGAAGGTGCCAAAGACAACAAAGACCCCGTTGATACAGCTAATAAACAAGATGAACGGGAAGATGGGCAGGTTAGCCCTTGTAACCAGGCCATGCACGAAGACTCACAGGACAATAATTACCTTCCGCTCTCCGAGGACGAGGTGAGCCTCGGCACCGAGGATTTCATCGTGCCTAAGGAACCTCTTGAGCAGGAGCGCTTCAAGCGCCAGCTAATAGCCACTGCAAGGACCCTAAAAAGAAGCAGCAGCAGCTTCAAGTTGACCAAGATCTGCTCAATGATAAATGGACCGATGTCCTAGCAGCTGAAGAATATGGCCTCAAGCGCCCAACCAAAAGCTACCCAAAGTGCAAGGTGCTACCTCAGTTTGACGAGGAGGCACCGGAATACATACCACCATCATACAATGCGGCTGACCGACCACCATGTGGTCGGGACAAAACGGCAACTCACGCCGAACACCAGCCCGCCCCGCCTCATCGCACATGTAGAGGTAAATTAGCCCACGGCCATACATATGACCTCCGGCAAAACCTGAACAATAAAGCAGGACACACCAGATCAATCTACGGGTCGTGAGGATGTGCCTCGACACGCGACGACGGCCACCTATTCGGACGTGACAAACCTAGTCATGCACGGGCTGAAAACTGCAGACGGACTCCATTAGAGCTACGTCGCGATACGACCCGATATAGAGGCGCTGCACACCCTCATTGCTTCACTAATGAGGTCATGGATCATGAATTCCCAGAAGGGTTCAAACCCGTGAATATAGAATCATATGATGGAACCACGGACCCCGTGGTGTGGATCGAAGACTTCATTCTCCACATTCATATGGCCCGCGGCGATGACCTCCACGCCATCAAATACCTCCCTTTAAAACTCAGGGGCCAGCTCGGCATTGGCTAAACAGTTTGCCTGAAAATTCTATTAGCAGCTGGGAGGACTTGGAAGAGGCCTTCCTCGATAACTTCCAAGGTACATATGTTCGACCTCCGGACGCTGATGACTTAAGCCATATAGTTCAACAGCACGGAGAGTCCGCCAGGAAATTCTGGACTAGGTTCTTAACTAAAAATAACCAAATCATCGACTGTCCGGATGCCGAAGCCCTAGCAGCTTTCAAACACAGCATCCGCGACGAATGGCTCGCTCACCACCTCGGCCAAGAAAAGCCAAAATCCATGGCGGCCCTCACGGCACTCATGACCCGCTTTTGTGTGGGCGAGGACAGTTGGTTGGCCCGTAGCAAAATAATGCAAGCAACGCCGGCACACCTGAAGCTAAAACTAGCAAAGACAAGTCTCGACGCAACAGATACAAGCATCGAAACAACAGTGACAACACCGAGGATACGGCGGTCAATGCCGGATTCAGTGGCTCTAAGTCCGGTCAGCGGAAGAAGCCGTTCCAAAAGAAGAATTAAGGCCCATCCAGCTTGGACCGCATACTTGATCGTCTGTGCCAGATTCATGGCACCCCGGACAAACCACCCAATCATACAAATAGAGATTGTTGGGTTTTTAAACAGGCCGGCGAGTTAAACGCCGAGAATAGAGAAAAGGGATCGCAAAGCGAGGACGATGACGAGGAGCCCCGACAACCGAACACTGGGGATAGAAGAAGTTTCCCCCTCAAGTCAAAACAGTGAACATGATATATGCTACACACATCCCCAAAAGGGAGCGCAAGTGCGCATTAAGGGACCTATATAGAGCCAGTCGCTCCAAAATTTAATCCATGGTCGTTTTTTGATTGTTGGGATCATCCGACCAGTATCCGTCATGGTGGTTCAACCACACTAGTCCTAGACCCAATAATTGATGGGTTCCACCTGACTCGCATCCTTATGGACGGAGGTAGTAGCCCCAATCTTCTCTATCAGGATACAACGCGAAAAATGGGCATTAACCCATCACGGTTCAAGCCCACCAGGACTACCTTCAAAGGAGTCATACCAGGTGTAGAGGCCCACTGTATGGGCTCAATCACACTAGAGGTTGTCTTCGGATCTCCGGACAACTTCTGAAGCGAGGAGTTAATCTTTGATATCATCCCCTTTCGCAGCGGCTATCACGCACTGCTTGGACGAACTGCGTTTGCTTGATTCAACGCAGTACCACACTATGCTTATCTCAAGCTCAAGATGTCCGGTCCACGCGGCGTCATAATGGTCAATGGAGATATGGACCGCTCCCTCCATACAGAAGAGCACACAACTGCCTTAGCAGCAGAAGTACAGAGTGGCCTTCTCAAGTTGAACCTTAATTTGGCTGCCGAGCCCATGGACACCGTTAAGAGGGTCCGAACTACTCTGCAGCAGGAGAGCTCGGCTCGTCAGGAGCTCGACTAGCAATCCGGCCTCCGTCTCAGTCCTGATCAAGTGGTGGCATTCGTGCCGCGCGTACATAACTACGCACTCAAAATCCCATGGGCATCGACGGAGGCATTGCTAGCTTGTGGTCCATAGTACGGCTCAACCGACATCGGATACACACATACTTTCACTTTTACTTGTTTCTCTTGAAGGATAAACACACCAAGACAGCTTGAAACACAGACTCTGGTGGTCTGGTCATCAGTCCTCTTGAAGGATAAACACACCAAGACGGCTTGAAACGCAGACATATGGGGGACTTTTTAGGCGATTCCGTTAACGATAACTCTACCTGTTTTTCAGGACCCACATTGCAGCTCTCCCTTGGTTTCAGCATGTCAAATAGTCTGTTGCTTATCGCACTACCTGTATCAATGCGCCTTGACATACTAATTAAATTACAATGAGAACAGTTTGCAGCTCGAGCTTTATGACCCCATCTTTTTACCTTTGCACCTTTTCTATTTTCTTTCTCTCTTTTTTCTCTCAGCTCCCCTGTGGATAACCCTATCAGGTAGCACCCGTACACTTTGGTACGTTTGATGTTCGCCAGGGGCTTCATACCACCCCACATTACGGCAACAAAAGTCCGAACACTTTTTATAAGTATAGTCCGGCACCCCGAATTTAGCATTATATGCATTGGCTCTGAATCATGTCTTTGATCAATAGTTGGTTTGCCCGACTCCTGTTCTTGCTACCTTACGTTCCTTTATATCGTCTAAGGTAGTAAAGGGAGAACTACTGCGATTGTGCCTTGGTTTATCCAAAGGAGCACCTCAATAGAGAAAGCTGAAAACTGACTGTCATGCTGCGGCGAGAGCCGGTCAGCTGTTCGGAGATTACAAATCGTTGGAGATTTCTTCCGCATTATGCGAAGGAATGGTACTTCCCGATCGGACGCTTATAGCACTCTAGTTCGGATACTAGGGGCTGCACCCATGTTTTTATTGTCGAACTCCTATGGCTAAGTGAGGGCGTTACAGCCGCATAGTCTGGTTGCCTGGTTCGTTGCGCTAAACAACTCCTTCAAGGACCATCTAATTGGATCAAGATTGTTTAGATTCCATCCCGAACACCCCCGTACTACCTACACGGGGGTAGAAGCCGACGACTGGTTAACCCTTAGATTTCATACAACACCGCTGCACAGGAAGTAAAAATATAAAAACATAACAAGCATTATATTACACAATCGCTTTGTTTTAACATACAAGGTAGAGGGATCTCGAATACATTCATTCAAAGATTTTGTCTTTCGCACAATGATCCGCAACAATGTGGGACCCCTCCAAGACATTGCCGAAGTATCGCTCGGGTGTGCGGTGCTCCTTGCCCTCCGGCGGCCCCTCGGTCGCTAATTTGACAGTGTCCAGCTTCGCCCACCAGACCTTGCAATAGGAGAAGGCCAGAGGTGCGCCCTCAATGCAGACGGACCGCTTGACGACGTCCAGCCAACGACAAGCACCCACCAGTCGCTTCACGAGGCCGAAGTAACTGCCGGGTATAGCTTCGGCTGGCCACAACCAGATTATTAAATCCTTCATGGCCAGTTCGGCCACCCTATGCAGCTCGACCAGCTGTCTTAGCTGATCGCTGAAGGGCAGCGGATGTTCTGGCGCAAGATATTGCGACCAGAACAGCTTCTCCGTGGAGCTCCCTTCTTCGGCTCGGAAGAACTCTGCAGCGTCAGCCACACTGCGTGGCAGATCAGTAAAAGCCCCTGGAGAACTCCGAATCCGGGTTAGTAAACGGTATTTCATCTTCACATTCTTGCTTTGCATATTGAATGCCTTATCCGCCGCGATCTTCCTGCCTCCTGGATCTCCTGGAGGGCGCCCTAGGCCTCATTCCGGGCTGCCTGCGCACTCTGAAGAGCCTTGGTGAGTTCGGTCCCTTGAACCGACGCATTGCGCTCCAAGGCCTCACACTTCTTCACCGCGTCCTCGAGATCCTGTTGGACCTCGTCGACCCGGGCCTTGAGCTCCTTCCGAGCGTCCTGCTCCTTGACAGCCTTCCCTTCGGCTTTGGCCAGGGCCTTTTTCAGGGCCTCGACCTCGGTCGTCACCTCTGTCCACATCAGGGCATTTCGGTCACTGCATATTGTTTTACCTTTTTCTAATACATAACAGGTTATTACTTACCTTGTTTTTCCTGGACTAGCCTCTTCACATGGCCCAGCTCCTCCTCGGCCTCCGCCAGTTTCTGCTTCAGTCCGGAGACTTCGGCAGTATGCGAGGCTGCAGCCAATAGCGACGCATGTGTTCACATTTCAGAAATTTTAGTTACTTTCCGCCAATAGGAGATTGATCCTCTGTCCGGATTTTTCTTTCCGAACACTGGACAGTGTCTCAGGGGATACTTTCTACATTGGAATTTTCTCTTTTTTGCATCGCTTACCTCAAAACCTGTCAGCAAGTGATGCCCACAAGTATAGGGGATCTATCGTAGTCCTTTAGATAAGTAAGAGTGTCGAACCCAATAAGGAGCAGAAGGAAATGATAAGCGATTTTCAGCAAGGTATTCTCTGCAAGCACTAAAATTATAGGTAATAAATAGTTTTGTGATAAGACAATTTGTAACGAGCAACAAGTAACAAAAGTAAATAAAGTGCAGCAAGATGGCGCAATCCTTTTTGTAGCAAAGGACAAGCCTCGACAAACTCTTATATAGAGAAAAGCGCTCCCGAGGACACATGGGAATTATCGTCAAGCTAGTTTTCATTATGTTCATATGATTCGCGTTCGGTACTTTGATAATTTGGTATGTGGGTGGACCGGTGCTTGGGTACTGTCCTTACTTGGACATGCATCCCAATTATGATTAACCTCTATTGCAAGCATCCACAACTACAACAAAAGTGTTAAGGTAAACCTAACCATAGCATGAAACATATGGATCCAAATCAGCCCCTTATGAAGCAACGCATAAACTAGGGTTTAAGCTTCTGTCACTCTAGCAACCCATCATCTACTTATTACTTCCCAATGCCTTCCTCTAGGCCCAAATAATGGTGAAGTTTCATGTAGTCGACTTTCACATAACACCACTAGAGGAGAGACAACATACATCTCATCAAAATATCAAACGAATACCAAAATCACATGACTACTAATAGCAAGACTTCTCCCATGTCCTCAGGAACAAATGTAACTACTCACAAAGCATATTCATATTCATAATCAGAGGGGTATTAATGTGCATATAGGATCTGAACATATGATCTTCCACGAAATAAACCAACTAGCATCAACTATAAGGAGTAATCAACACTACTAGCAACCTACAAGTGCCAATCCCAGACATAGAGACAAGAATTGGATACAAGAGATGAACTAGGGTTTGAGAGGAGATGGTGCTGGTGAAGATGTTGACAGAGATTGGCCCCCTCCTGGTGAGAGGAGTGTTGGTGATGACAATGGTGATGATTTCCCCCTCCCGGAGGGAAGTTTCCCCGGCAGAACAGCTCCGCCAGAACCCTAGATTGGTTCCGCCAAGGTTCCGCCTCGTGGCGGCGGAGTCTCGTCCCGAAAGCTTGCTTATGATTTTTTCCTCAACGAAAGACTCCATATAGTAGAAGATGGGCATCGGAGGGCCACCAGGGGGCCCACGAGGCAGGGGGCGCGCCCAGGGGGGTAGGGCGCGCCCCCCACCCTCGTGGCCAGGGTGTGGGCTCCCTCTGGAACTTCTTGCGCTCAGTATTTTTTATATATTTTGAAAATAACTTCTGTGTAGTTTCTGGACTTTTGGAGCTGTGCAGAATAGGTCTCTAATATTTGCTCCTTTTCCAACCCAGAATCCCAGCTGCCGGCATTCTCCCTCTTTATGTAAACCTTGTAAAATAAGACATAATAGGCATAAGTATTGTGACATAATGTGTAATAACAGCCCATAATGCAATAAATATCGATATAAAAGCATGATGCAAAATGGACGTATCAACTCCCCCAAGCTTAGACCTTGCTTGTCCTCAAGAGAAAGCCGAAATCGAAAAATATGTCCACATGTTTAGAGATAGAGGTGTCGATAAAAATAAAATACGGACATGAGGGCATCATGATCATTCTTAGAACATCTACATGTATATATATTGTTATATGATCTCTTATGCTAAAGTAACAATTCAATCACAATTTTAAGTACGAATCATAAACTTCATTGAAAACTAACAAACTATAATCTCAGTCATTGAAGCAATGCTATTTATCATAACATAGGAAAGAGTCAATATAAGAGCTTTTCTGCAAGTCCCCATACTCAACTATCATATAGTCTTTCACAATTGCTAACACTCACGCAATACTTATGGGTATGGAGTTTTAATCGGACATAGAGGAAGATAGGGGCTTATAGTTTTGCCTCCGGATGTTTTACCTCAAGGGTAATGTCAACAATAATAGTTCATGAAAACTCACATCCAATTAGCCATATACACCAGGATCTTTCCAACATATTGTGCTTGCCAAAAGATAAAATGCAAAAAGGAAAGGTGAAGATCACCATGACTCTTATGTAAGGTAGGAGATAAAAGTAAAAGATAGGCCCTTCATAGAGGGAAGCAGAGGTTGTCATGCGCTTTTATGGTTGGATGCACAAAATCTTAATGCGAAAGAACGTCACTTTATATTGCCACTTGTGATATGGACCTTTATTATGCAGTCTGTCGCTTTCATTTCTTCCATATCACAAGATCGTATAAAGCTTATTTTCTCCCACACTAATAAGTCATACATATTTAGAGACCAATTTTTATTGCTTGCACCGATGACAACTTACTTGAAGGATCCTACTCAATCCATAGGTAGATATAGTGGACTCTCATGGCAAAACTGGGTTTAGGGATATTTGGAAGCACAAGTAGTATCTCTACTTGGTGCAAAGAATTGGTTAGCATGAGAGGGAAAGGCAAGATCAACATGTTGGATGATCCATGACAATATAATTTATCATAGATGTAAGAAAACATAACCCATTACGTTGTCTTCCTTGTCCAACGTCAACTCTTTAGCATGTCATATTTTAATGAGTGCTCACAATCATAAAACTATGTTTGTCAAGATAGTGTATTTATATGTGAAGACCTGTCTTTCTTTATTACTTCCTATAAATTGCAACGATGACCAAAACTATGTTTGTCAACTCTCAACAACTTTTATTCATCATACTCTTTATATGTGAGCTCATTACTCTCCATAAGATCCATATGATCTCTTTGTTTCTTTTTATTTCTTCTCTTTTATTTTATTCCCTCAAGATCATAGCAAAATCATCAAGCCCTTGACTCAACACTAATCTTTATTATAGAGCTCACGGACTCGATTACATAGAGGGATCATAAAGCAAAACTCAAAACTAGATCATACCAAAAACTTTATTCTATTGGATCAAGATATTACTAAAAGGATCGAACTAAGAAAAAAACGGTAAATATAAAAGTGATGGTGATACGATACCGGGGCACCTCCCCCAAGCTTGGCAGTTGCCAAGGGGAGTGCCCATACCCATGTGATTATATCTCTTTTGCCGGTGAAGGAGTTGGAGTTGTTGATGATGTAGGCTGGTCGTCCCTCTTCCAAGGCATAGGCTCACCATTATAGAAGGATGATCGAGTCTCTTCAGTCCTCAAATCTGCAGCCAAACTCATACTTTTGGATCTATATTCACACTCACAGTTTTGATTTTGCAGGTCATAGATCTGGGCTTGGAGGTGCTCAATTTTCTCATGAAGCTTGAAGATGGCCTCCCCAATGTCCTTGACGTCCAGCTTGTGGTTGTTGGTGAACTCCGTGATCATAATGTGACTGGAGTCGAGTCCACGCTCCACCATCTCCTGACACTTGAAAACTTGTTGCTCCAATGCTTCAAGCCTTGCCTCCGTGCTTCTGGTCTTCCTTGGTCCCTCAACATCGCGGATGTGCAACAACCCCTCACGCATCTCAATGGTTTGAGGGTGTTGTAGCACCTTCGCGAGGTAGGGGTTGATGACCTTCTCGAAGAAATTGTCCTTGGGGGCACTTGAAGACGACAAGACGACCTAGATCTGTCAGAAAAACAGCTTGAAACAAAGACAACAGATATTTGCATGATACAGGAGTCAAAACCTCTGGGAGATTATATAATGAATTTTTACCGACCAAAATACATAACGTGCAAGAAAACGGAGTCCGGAGAGCGCACGAGGTGCCCACGAGGTAGGGGGCGCCCTCCACCCTCGTGGAGCCCTCGTGTCCTTCCCGGACTGCTTCTTATTTTTCTATTTTTCTAAATATTCCAAAATGGAGAAAAATTGCCATTAGAACTGTTTTGGAGTCGGTTTACTTACCGTACCACGTACCTATTCCTTTTCGGAGTCTGAAACATTCTGGAAAGTGTCCCTTATGTATTCCTCTGGGGTTACGGTTTCAATAACATTGGTTTCAACATTTATAGGATTACCTGAGATATAATGTCGTATTCTTTGACCGTTCACCACCTTCAGATTTGTGCCTTCAAAGTTGTTGATTTTTATGGCACCGGAACGATAGACCTCCTCGATAACGTAAGGACCTTCCCATTTAGAGAGAAGTTTTCCTGCAAAAAATCTTAAACGAGAGTTGTATAGCAATACATAATCACCTACATTAAACTCACGCTTTTGTATCCTTTTGTCATGCCATCTTTTAACTTTTTCTTTAAACAATTTGGCATTTTCATAGGCTTGGGTTCTCCATTCATCAAGCGAGCTAATGTCAAATAACCTCTTCTCACCGGCAAGTTTGAAATCATAATTGATCTCTTTAATAGCCCAATATGCCTTATGTTCTAGTTCGAGAGGTAAGTGACATGCTTTTCCATCAACCATTTTATACGGAGACATACCCATAGAATTTTTATATGCAGTTTTATAGGCCCATAATGCATCATCAAGTTTCTTGGACCAATTCTTTCTAGATCTATTAACAGTCTTTTGCAAAATTAATTTGAGTTCTCTATTACTCAATTCTACTTGACCACTAGACTATGGGTGATAAGGAGATGCAATTCTATGATTAACATCATACTTAGCAAGCATTATACGGAAAGCACCATGAATAAAATGTGAACCACCATCAGTCATTAAATATCTAGGGACTCCAAACCACGGAAAAATAACTTCTTTAAGCATCTTAATAGAGGTGTTATGATCATCACTACTAGTTGGAATAGCTTCTACCCACTTTGTAACGTAATCAACAGCAACTAAAATATGTGTATATCCATTAGGGGCAGGAGAAGGTCCCATATAATAAAGCCCCAAACACCAAACGGTTCAATAACAAGTGAATAATTCATAGGCATTTCTTGACCTCTACTAATATTACCAATTTTTTGACATTCATCGCAAGATAAGACAAACTTACGGGCACCCTTGAAGAGAGTAGGCCAATAAAAACCGGATTGCAATATCTTATGTGCAGTTCTATCTCCAGCGTGGTATGCCCAGGTACACAACGTCTAATAATACCATCTACTCCTTCTTTATAAAGATGTGGGTCATCCCAAAAGTAATGTCTCAAATCATAAAAGAACTTTTTCTTTTGCTGGTATGTGAAACTAGGTGGTATAAATTTAGCAACAATATAATTAGCATAATCAGCATACCATGGAGCAGTTCGAGAAGCATTTATGACATTTAATTGTTCATCAGGAAAGCTATCATCAATAGGTAGTGGGTCATCAAGAACATTTTCTAACCTAGACAAGTTATCTGCAACGGGATTCTCAGCTCCCTTTCTATCAATAATACGCAAATCAAATTCTTGTAGCAAGAGAACCCATCTAATAAGTCTAGGTTTAGCATCTTTCTTTTCCATAAGATATTTAATAGCAGCATGATTCGTGTGAATAGTTACTTTAGAATCAACAATATAAGGTCTAAACTTATCATAAGCAAATACAACTGCTAAGAATTCTTTTTCACTAGTAGCATAATTTCTCTGGGCATTGTCTAGAGTTTTACTAGCATATTGGATAGCATTTAATTTCTTGTCAACTCTTTGCCCTAGAACAGCACCTATAGCATAATCAAGCATCACACATAATTTCAAAAGGTAAATTCTAATCAGGTGGCTGAACAATAGGTGCAGAGATCAATGCTTTCTTAAGTATTTCAAATGCTTCTACACAATCATCATCAAAGACGAATGGTATATCTTTTTGTAATAAATTAGTCAGAGGCCGAGAAATTTTTGAGAAATCCTTAATGGACCTCCTATAGAAGCCGTCATGACCAAGAAAACTTCTTATACCTTTGATGTCCTTGGGACTCGGCATCTTTTCAATAGCATCAACTTTAGATTTATCAACTTCAATGCCCCTTTTAGAAATTTTATGCCCCAAGACAATACCTTCGTTAACCATAAAGTGGCACTTCTCCCAATTCAAGACAAGGTTAGCTTCTTCACATCTCTGCAAAACTCGATCAAGGTTGCTTAAGCAATCATCAAAAGAGGATCCATAAACAGAGAAATCGTCCATGAAAACCTCACAAATCTTTTGACAAAAGTTGGAGAATATAGCCATCTTTGAAAGGTAGAAGGTGCATTACATAAACCAAAAGGCATAAGTCTATAAGCAAAAGTACCGAAAGGGCAAGTAAAAGTGGTCTTTGATTGATCATCAGCTGACACAGGTATTTGAGAGAAACCAGAATAACCATCTAGAAAGCAAAAATGTGTATGTTTGGATAATCTTTCTAGCATTTGATCAATGAAAGGTAAGGGGCAATGATCTTTTTTAGTAGCCTTATTTAATTTGCGGAAATCAATTACCATCCTATAACCTGTAATAATTCTTTGCGGAATCAATTCATCTTTATCATTAGGAATGACAGTAATACCTCCCTTCTTAGGAACACAATGGACAGGACTTACCCACTGACTATCAGCAACGGGATAAATTATACCTGCCTCAAGGAGCTTTAGTATTTCTTTTCTTACCACTTCCTTCATCTTAGGATTCAGCCGTCGTTGGTGATCAATAACTAGTTTGGCATCTTTCTCCAAATTTATTTTGTGTTGAAATAGAGTGGGCCTATGCCCTTAAGATCATCAAGAGTATATCCAATAGCAGCACGGTGCTTCTTTAGAGTTTTCAATAATTTTTATTCCTCCTTCTCTGAAAGGTTAGCACTAATAATAACAGGATATATCTTCTTTTCATCAAGATAAGCATATTTAAGAGTATCAGGCAATGGTTTAAGCTCAAACACGGGATCACCCTTGGGTGGAGGAGGATCCCCTAAGATTTCAACATGTAAGTTGTGTTTTAGAATAGGTCCCTGTTTAAAGAACATTTCATCTATTTCCCTTATTTCATTCATAAACATATCATTTTCATGGTCTAGCAAATATTGTTCTAAAGGATCACTAGGAGGTACGACAATAGAAGCAAGACCAATAATTTCATCTTACTAGGCAATTCCTCTTCACGGTGTAGTCTACGAAATTTAGAAAAGTTGAACTCATGAGACATATCACCTAAACCAATAGTAATAACATCCTTTTTGCAGTCTATCCTAGCATTAACATTGTTTAAGAAGGGTCTACCAAATATAATGGGACAAAAGTTGTCTTGTGGGGAACCAAGAACAAGAAAATCAGCAGGATATTTAGTTTTCCCGCACAAGACTTCAACATCTCTAACAATCCCCATTGGTGAAATAGTATCTCTATTGGCAAGTTTAATTGTGACATCAATATCTTCTAACTCAGCAGGTGCAATATCATGCATAATTTCTCTGTATAAGTCAATAGGTATTGCACTAGCACTAGCACCCATATCACACAAGCCATGATAACAATGATCTCCTATTTTAACAGAAATAACAGGCATGCCTACCACAGGTCTATGTTTATCTTTAGCACAAGGTTTAGCAATTCTAGTAGTTTCATCACAGAAATAAATAACATGCCCATCAATATTATCAGCCAAGAGATCCATAACAATAGCAATATTAGGTTCAACTTTAACTTGCTCAGGAGGTGTATAGGTTCTAATATTGCTTTTACGAACCATAGTTGAAGCTTTAGCATGATCTTTTATCCTAACAGGAAATGGTGGTTTCTCAACATAAGCAGTAGGAACAATAGGATCATTATAAGCGATAGTCTTTTCTTCAACTTTAATAGGTGCGACTACTTTCACTTCTATGGGAGGATGATATTTAAACCACTTCTCCTTAGGGAGGTCAATATGAGTAGCAAAAGATTCACAGAAAAAAGCTACTATCTCAGAGTCAAGTCCATATTTAGTGCTAAATTTACGGAAAACATCGGTATCCATAAAAAGATTTAACACAATCAAACTTAGGTGTCATACCTGACTCCTTACCTTCGTCAAGATCCCAATCTTCAGAGTTGTGTTTAATTATTTCCAATAAATCCCATTTGAATTCAATAGTCTTCATCATAAAAGAGCCAGCACAAGAAGTATCGAGCATGGTGCCATTGTTATCAGAAAGCCGAGCATAAAAATTTTGAATAATCATTTCTCTTGAGAGCTCATGATTGGGGCATGAATATAACATTGATTTAAGCCTCCCCCAAGCTTGAGCGGTGCTTTCTCCTTTGCAAGGCCAAAAATTATATATATAATTACGATCACGATGAACAAGATGCATAGGATAAAACTTCCGATGAAATTCCAATTTCAATAGTTTGTAGTTCCATGATTCGATATCATCACATAGCATATACCATGTCAATGCATCTCCCTCCAAAGATAAAGGGAAGACCTTCTTCTTGATAACATCATCGGGCATACCTGCAAGCTTAAATAATCCACAAACTTCATCCACATATAGTAGGTGCTCATCAGGATGTAATGTTCCATCTCCTGAAAAAGGATTAGCTAGCAGTTTTTCTATCATACCCGAAGGAATTTCGAAGTAGACATTTTCATTTTTAGTAGGTTCAGTAGGTTGAGTAGGTTGAGGAGCAACTCTCTGCTCTACTGGTCGAGGTGAAGATACCCCGAACAAGCCCCTCGGAGGGTTACTTTCCATAGTAACAAGTGACAGTAAATTTTAGCACACTATATAAATTTTTCCTTACCAAATTCCACCTACCAAAGGCGCTTCACTCCCCGGCAACGGTGCCATAAAAGAGCCTTGATGACCCACAAGTATAGGCGATCTATCGTAGTCCTTTCGATAAGTAAGAGTGTCGAACCCAACGAGGACCGGAAGGAAATTATAAGTGGTTTTCAGCAAGGTATTCTCTGCAAGCATTGAAATTATAGGTAATAGATAGTTTTGTGATAAGATAATTTGTAACGAGGAACAAGTAACAAAAGTAAATAAAGTTCAGCAAGGCGTCCCAATCCTTTTTGTAGCAAAGGACAAGCCTGGACAAACTCTTATATAGAGAAAAGCGCTCCCGAGGACACATGGGAATTATCGTCAAGCTAGTTTTCATCACGTTCATATGATTCGCGTTCGGTACTTTGATAATTTGGTATGTGGGTGGACCGGTGCTTGGGTACTGTCCTTACTTGGACAAGCATCCCACTTATGATTAACCTCTATTGCAAGCATTCGCAACTACAACAAAAGTATTAAGGTAAACCGAACCATAGCATGAAACATATGGATCCAAATCAGCCCCTTATGAAGCAACGCATAAACTAGGGTTTAAGCTTCTGTCACTCTAGCAACCCATCATCTACTTATTACTTCCCAATGCCTTCCTCTAGGCCCAAATAATGGTGAAGTGTCATGTAGTCGATGTTCACATAACACCACTAGAGGAGAGACAACATACATCTCATCAAAATATCGAACGAATACCAAATTCACATGACTACTAATAGCAACACTTCTCCCATGTCCTCAGGAACAAACGTTACTACTCACAAAGCATATTCATGTTCATAATCAGAGGGGTATTAATGTGCATATAGGATCTAAACATATGATCTTCCACCAAGTAAACCAACTAGCATCAACTACAAGGAGTAATCAACACTACTAGCAACCTACAGGTACCAATCCCAGACTTAGAGACAATAATTGGATACAATAGATGAACTAGGGTTTCAGAGGAGATGGTGTCGGTGAAGATGTTGATGGAGATTGGTCCCCTCCCGATGAGAGGAGTATTGGTGATGACGATGGTGATGATTTCCCCCTCCCGGAGGGAAGTTTCCCCGACAGAACAGCTCTGCCAGAACCCTAGATTGGTTCCGCCAAGGTTCCGCCTCGTGGCGGCGGAGTCTCATCCCGAAAGCTTGCTTATGATTTTTTTCCTCAACGAAAGACTCTATATAGTAGAAGATGGGCATCGGAGGGCCACCAGGGGGCCCACGAGGCAGTGGGCGCGCCCAGGGGGTAGGGCCCCCCCACCCTCGTGACCAGGGTGTGGGCCCCCTCTGGAACTTCTTGCGCTCAATATTTTTTATATATTCTGGAAATAAATTCCATGAAGTTTTAGGACTTTTGGAGCTATGTAGAATAGGTCTCTAATATTTGCTCCTTTTCCAGCCCAGAATCCCAGCTTCCGGCATTCTCCCTCTTTATGTAAACCTTGTAAAATAAGAGAGAATAGGAATAAGTATTGTGAAATAATTTATAATAACAGCCCATAATGCAATAAATATCGATATAAAAGAATGATGCAAAATGGACGTATCAGCAGGCTGCTACAGGCTTCGGTTAGTCCGCTCTTGGCGGACTGAACCCTTTCAATAACCGTGCCCATAAGGACACGGTGCTCGTCCACAATGGTAGCGCCTCGCAACGCTTCTAGCAGATTGTCCGGTGCCCCTGGTTGGACAGGGGTCACCGGCGGAACAGGCACCCCCCTTCTTTCGAAGGAGGTTGCGTGCCGGATTTTGGAGCCACATCGGTCTCCGGAATCGAGTCCGGGTGAGGACCGAACTGAATATGGCCCTCCCCACCAGTCTCCATGGGGATTGACTCCCCCTGGTGTCCGACGATGGGGCTTTCACCTTCTGGCGCCCCTGAGCCTCTCCCCCTCCTGGAACAGTCCTTCGGGACAGCACCTCCGTATCATCCTTGTCCTCGGGGGAGTGAGCGGCCTGCGGTGAATCACTGGCCATCGCCTTCGAGTCCAGCGAACCTCGTGATGAGGATCGCTGGGAGCTGTCGTGGGTTGGACTGTAATAGCATAACTAATTATATCAATACAACGAAGAGGAAAGACTTGCTTAATGCATGGATATGAGTTCTGGCACTTACGATACGGCCCGAGGCTTAGTGCGGGGGCATCTCTCCGGACTGTTGTCGACGTCCCACGCGGAGTTATCCGCAGGAGAGCTCTTCCCTTTCTTGGACGTCTCCACCTCTAGATTTGTGGAAGCCGCCCTCTTCTTCCTCCCCTCATTAGGGGGAGGGTTGTTCTCCTCCTCCTTGTCACCGTCTTCGACGGTGGAGGAGCGGGTCTTGTCTTCGGACATCGTGTTCGAAGCGCCCTTGCGGTGGGGGCCATTCCGGCCCCCTTGGCCTGCCCTGTGGCCTTCTTCTCCGGCGCCTTATAGGGCGCCGGCACCAGCATCTTCGCTAAACGCGGGATGACCGGTTCTTCAGGCAGCGGAGCTGGACATTGGATCCGCTTCGCCATCTCCATTCACTCCTAAAGAAGCCACGATAATAAAAGCTTAGATATCGTCCTTGAAACAAGCAAGTAAAGGAGGCAGTAAAGATTTACCTTGCTGGCGGAGCGATTAACGTTGTACCCGTGGTCCGAGGTTGTGGCCGGTGGTGTCTCGTTGCCCTTGAAGAGCAACTTCCAGGCGTCTTCATGGGTTGTTTCGAAGAGCCTCTCTAGGGTTTGGTGCTTCTTCGGATTAAACTCCCATAGAGAGTGAGTTCGGCTTCGGCATGGGAGAATTCGGCGAACTAGCATCACCTGGATTACATCGACAAGTTTGACATCCTTGTCCACCATGCTTTGAATGCGCGTTTGCAGCGCTGTCAGCTCGTCTGATGAACACCAGTTCAGGCTCTTCTCAACCTAGGAGGTGAGTCACATGGGAGCTCCGGAGTTGAATTCGGCAACCGCGGCCCAGGTGGCATCGCAGGGTTTTGTAATGTAGATCCATTGTTTCTGCCATTCCTTGACAGACTCCACGAAAGTGCCTTTTTGCCAGGAGATGTTGGCCAGCTTGCTCACCATGGCGCCTCCGCACTCCGTGTGCTGGCCATCCACTACCTTCTGCTTCACATTGAAGATTTTGACCCATAGCCTGAAGTGGGGTTGGGTGCGGAGGAAAGCTTCACACACGATGATGAACGCCAGGATATTGAGAAAGGAGTTCGGGGATAGGTCATGGAAGTCTATCCTGTAGTAGAACATCAGCCCGCGGATGAAGGGGTGGAGTGGAAACCCTAACCCATGGAGGAAATGAGGGATGAATACTACCCACTCGTTGGGCTCCGGCATGGGAACGATTTGTCCCTGGGCTGGAAGGCGGTGGGCGATTCCCTTCGCCAGATACCCGGCTGCCCGAAGCTCGGCGACGTCCTCCTCCTTGACGGAGGAGGCCATCCACTTGCCTTGACCTCCAGATCTGGACATGGTTGGGTGCTTGCTTGAGTGGGAAACAGATGAGAACTTGGGCATTGGAGCTCAAGAGTGGAAGGGCAGAGGAAGAGAGAAGGCGTGGGTGAAGAAAAAGGATTCTTATCTCCTAATAAAGGCAGTAAATATTGAACGCCTCCCCACTCGCCTTGAAACTCGCCTACTCCCAAGGGCTATATAAACGGCACAGTTGGGTTACCCACGCCTGTATTGATGAGGATCCCGCAATAAGGGGACATGATCCCTGCTTTGACAAGACGTGCCAATGGAAATCGCATATCGAGACACGGGATGGCAGACAAAACGGTTTGATATAGTGACCGGGTAGACATGATGTCATGTTGTAAAAAAGTTGTCAGCAGATTGGACTCGTGAAATATTATATTATATCTACGGTTGTGTGTGGTGTGTGTTACAGGTTGATACGTCTCCAACGTATCTATAATTTTTGACTGCTCCATGCTATTATATTATCTATTTTGGATGTTAATGGGCTTTATTTTACACTTTTATATCATTTTTGGGACTAACCTACTAACCGGAGGCCCAGCCCAAATTGCTGTTTTTTGCCTATTTTAGAGTTTCCCGAAATGGAATATCAAACGGAGTCCAAACGGAATGAAACCTTCGGGAACGTGATTTTCTCAACAAACGTGATACAGGAGACTTGGAGTGGGCGTCAAGAAACAATCGAGGAAGCCACGAGGCAGGGGGCGTGCCTACCCCCTGGGCGTGCCCTCCACCCTCGTGGTCCCTCCCTTGCTTCACCGACCTACTTCTTCCTCCTATATATATCCACGTACCCCCCAAACATCCAGGAGCACCACGGGAACCTAATTCCATCGCCGCAACCTTCTGTACTCGAGAGATCCCATCTCGGGGCCTTTTCCGGAGCTCCGTCGGAGGGGGCATTGATCACGGAGGGCCTCTACATCAACTCCATGGCCTCTCCGGTGATGTGTGAGTAGTTTACTTCAGACCTTCGGGTCCATAGTTATTATCTAGATTGATCTTTCTTGCAATGGGAGAAGTGCTTAGCTTTGGGTTCAATCTTGCGGTGTCCTTTCCCAGTGACAGCAGGGGCAGCAAGGCACGTATTGTACTGTTGCCATCGAGGATAAAAAGATGGGGTTTATACCATATTGCATGAGTTTATCCCTCCACATCATGTCATCTTACTTAAAGCATTACTCTGCTTTTATGGACTTAATACTCTAGATGCATGCTGGATAGCGGTCAATGTGTGGAGTAATAGTAGTAGATGCAGAATCGTTTCGGTCTACTTGTCATGGACGTGATGCCTATATACATGATCATACCTAGATATTATCATAACTATGCTCAATTCTATCAATTGCTCGACAGTAATTCGTTTACCCACCGTAATACTTACGCTCTTGAGAGAAGCCACTAGTGAAACCTATGGCCCCCGGGTCTATCTTCCAACATATTAATCTTCCAACACTTAGCTATTTCTATTGCCGTTTATTTTACGTTGCATCTTTATTTCTCTTTATCATAAAAATACCAAAAACATTATCTTATCATATCTATCAGATCTCACTTTCGTAAGTGACCGTGAAGGGATTGACAACCCCTTTATCGCGTTGGTTGCGAGGTTCTTATTTGTTTGTGTAGGTGCGTGGGACTCGAGCGTGATCTCCTACTAGATTGATACCTTGGTTCTCAAAAACTGAGGGAAATACTTACGCTACTTTATTGCATCACCCTTTCCTCTTCAAGGGAAAACCAACACAGTGCTCAAGAGGTAGCATAGGTTCGGACACGTTCAATACATCCGAAGACTACCTTGGAGTTCGGAAGAAGGAACCCGCCTTGCAATGCTGAAGATAGATCTACGCGCCGGATACCTTCTCATTGAAGCCAGGTTCAGGGGCTACTGAGGGAGTCCTGGACTAAGGGGTCCTCGAGCATCCGGCCTGTTAGCCATGGGCCGGACTGATGGGTTGTGAAGATATGAAGACCAGAGACTGCACCCGTGTCTGGATAGGACTCTCCTTGGCGTGGAAGGCAAGCTTGGTGACCAAATATGTAGATTCCTTTCTTTGTAACCGACCTTGTGTAACCCTAGATCCTCCTGGTGTCTATATAAACCGGGGAACTTAGTCCGGAGGATAGATACATTATCATAGCCATACAAGCTAAACCTCTAGGGTTTAGCCATTACGATCTCGTGGTAGATAAACTCTTGTAATACTCATATTCATCAAGATCAATCAAGCAGGACGTAGGGTATTACCTTCATAGAGAGGGCCCGAACCTGGGTAAAACATTGTGTCCCCTGTCTCCTGTTACCATCGACCTTAGAAGCATAGTTCGGGACCCCCTACCCGAGATCCGCCGGTTTTGACACCGACACCCGTCCCTGGAGTTAGTACCAATAAACCTGGCAAACACTTCACCGTTCTGATTCTTAAACAACTCATAATTGGCATCAAAGGATTCATCAATGATAATGGGATTAGCACAAGTGAGGCCAGATAAGGTAGATGGATCCACAGAAGGGCCCTTTACAGCAACACATGTGGTTTTGGGGTACTGCCCAGGCTTCTAGTATGAACCATCGACATTCATTTTCCTCTCGAACCCAACACCGTCTTTCCTAGGGTTTCGGTTCTGAATCTATTTCTTGAGGACATCACATGGTGTCTGATCCCCTTTGAGGCTTTTGTACATGCCTATTTCAAGCAATGACTTCAACCTAGCATTTTCATCAGCAATAGTAGTGGTTTCCTTAGAAGAGGGGTTAGTCTCCACATCAGCAGTTGAAGATATTACAACATTAGCAGCAGTAGAACATTCAGCAACAGAGGCAGCATTATCATGCTCAAGACATTTCAAACATGGTGGCACAAAGTCTTCCTGAGCGGAACTGATCTGTTGAGCGCGAAGTGAATCATTCTCTTTTTGAAGATCTTCATGAGACGCTCTCAGATTTTCTAGATCTTGCTTCCTTTTAAGATAATCATAGGAAAGCTTATCATGAGTAACTAAGAGTGTTTCATGATGACTTTCAAGTTCCTCATACTTAACATGACGATTTTTAATGTCTTCAATTAAGGACTGAGTTTGATTCATTTCTGCGTCCAACAGGTCATCGCTTTTGTCTAGCAACTTTTGAATATGTTCCATAGCAGTTTGTTGTTCAGTCACAATTTTAGCCAGAGTCTTGTAGCTAGGTTTGGATTCACATTCAGATTCATCTTCACTGGATGTTTGAAAGTAAGCATCACGTGAGCTTACCTTGGCACCTCATGCCATGAAGCAGTAGGTCGGAGCAGAGTCGTCCTCATAATCGGCTTCAGTGTCGGCGACACGACCATTGTTTTCAGTGTTGAAGATGGACTTGGCGACGAATGCTGAAGCTAGAGTCAGGCTTGCCATGCCAGAATCAGACTCCTCCTCAGACTCCACCTCCACCTCCTCGGAAGCAGACTCCTCCTCTGAATACATTTCCGTGCCAACGAATGCATGAGCCTTGCTGGATGAGCTCTTCTTGTGAGATGAAGACTTTGAAGAAGACTTTGAGGATTTCTTCTTCTTGCCGCCAGAATCATATTACTTGCTCTTCTTCTTATTCTTCTTCTTCTTCTTCTTCTTCTTCTTCTTAGTTTCCTTGTCCCATTGAGGACACTTAGAGATGTAGTGGCCAGGCATCTTGCATTTGTGGCATGTTCTCTTCTTGTGGTCACGAGAGGAAGCCTCATCATTTCTTGAGCTGGATCTTGAAGACTTTCTAAAGCGATTCTTTTTGGAGAACTTCTGAAACTTATTCACAAGCATAGCTAGCTCCTTTCCAATGACTTCAGGATCCTCGGAACTGCAGTCAGATTCTTCTTCAGATGAGGAAACAGCCTTTGCCTTCAAAGCACGAGTTCGACCATAGTTGGGGCCATAGATGTATCTCTTTTCAGATATTTGGAACTCATGTGTGTTGAGTCTCTCAAGTATGTCAAACGGATCGAGATCTTTGAAGTCGGGACATTCTTGTATCATTAGGGCTAGGGTGTCAAATGAGTTGTCAAGTGATCTCAGAAGTTTCTTCACAATTTCGTGCTTGGTGATCTCAGTGGTGCCAAGAGCATGAAGCTCATTTGTGATATCAGAGGCGATCAAATGTGAGTTGGACATTCTCATTGTTGTTTCTCTTGAAGCGATTGAAGAGATTGTGAAGAACATCAATCCTTGAGTCTCTCTGAGTTGAGACGCCTTCCTTAACCTTGGCAGCCAGTACCAGACTAGCTTCACAGTTTCCAGTGCACTCATACGGCCATACTGTCCTTTGGTCGGATGACCACAAATGATGTTCTTGGCTGTCGAGTCCAGTTGAGCGAACCTATTGACATCATGTAACACCCTGAGACCGATGTGCCAGGTGTCCTCCAGTTATTCGTTGTTGTTGCCTTGTCATTGCTTGCGTGTCATGCATTGCATATCATGTCATCACGTGCATTTCATTTGCATACATGTTCGTCTCATGCATCCGAGCATTATCCCCGTTGTCCGTTTTGCAATCCGGCGCTCCTATGTCACCCGGTGTCCCTTTCTACCTCTTTTCGTGTGCGGGTGTTAAATGTTTTAGGATTGGACCAAGACTTGTCATGCGGCCATGGTTTACTACCAGTAGACCGCCTGTCAAGTTTCGTATCATTTGGACTTCGTTTGATACTCCAACGGTTAACCGAGGGACCGAAAAGGCCTCGTGTGTGTTGCAGCCCAACACCCTTCCAATTTGGCCCAAAACCCACCTAAACCCCTTCTATCATCTAGAGCATTCGATCACGATCGCGTGGCCGAAAACCGCACCTCATTTGGACTCTCCTAGCTCCCTCTACCTATAAATATGTGCACCCCGTCAAAAATCCGCGGATGAAACCCTAACCTCGCTTCTCGAGCGCCGCCGGACAAAGGTCCCCGCCGACGGACATGTCCAATGCCGTCCCGCCACCCAATCATCGCCCGCCATCTATCCACCGCCGCCCTCTCTCTCCTCAGATCCGCCGCTGGCCCGCGGGACCCAGATCGGGCCCGCGCGAGCCCATCTCGCCGCCGCCG
>NC_041392.1:183245106-183301425 GCF_002162155.2 Triticum dicoccoides | reverse complement strand
GCCCCGCGGGCGACCGCGCCCGCGCCCGCCGGTTTCTGCCCCGTGCCGCCCCGAGGCGCGCGCGCCGCCGCACTTCGCCGGCCGGCTGCCGCCCGCCACCATGTCGGATGCCACGATGCCTCACCGCCGGCGCCATCCTCCCCGCCGGTGCCGCTCTTGGTCGCTGCCGCCAACCTCGACGGCCACCGCCGCCCTCCGCCGTCCGATGCACCTCCTCACCTCCTCGCCCCGGCAAGCCCCCAACTCCGACGAACTCCGGCCGGCCATCCTCGATCCTCGTGCAGCTGCTACAGTACCCGATCCTGATCTGGATCTGGAAATATCTCGAGGGGTTGACTTTTTCTCCTCTAACCCTAATCTTTTTGCATTTTTCAACGCATCATAACTCTGTCATCATAGCTCCGATTTGTGCGTGTAGCATATCCAAATGTTTGTCTCGACGAGTACATCATTTCATCTCACTACATCATTTTCATTTGAGCTCACCTTGATGCCCAAAAATGCTGTTGGAAGAGGGCTATGTGATGAATTTGTCAGATCTGTTTCAGAAAATGGCATTTTGTCATTTTTGCCATGATTAATGTGTGCATGCTATGATCCTGAGCTCTACATGTGTTTTGTTACATGCCATGCCATCTTTATAGAGGTGCTTGTCGTGTATTTTTGTGATAATTGTGGTGACTAGCACAAGCTTTCAAAGTAGCATAATCGGTAATGCTGATTTCAGGGACTTAGAATCTCACCAAGTCCTTGTCCTGATTTTGTTGTTATGCCATATGTTCATGTTGATTCCTAGTGACCCGTGCCTCTTTTCAGCATGATCAGTAAGGATGTTTTGTTAACATTGTGGTGCTCTATCCATCCATGTCTTTGTTTGCATTTATGGAGCAACCTAGCTTGAGTCAATCGAGCTCTACTTTTGCTATAAAATGTCCCTGGCAGATCGTTGACATGATTAGCGATTTTGCCGAGGTTGTTGCTATTGATCCGTGCATGCTATGTTGTTGTTCTTGCCATGTATAGCTTCTATGCCATGTATTCTTGGTGGGTGTATGCTTAGTTTGTCATGCCATGCTCTGTAGTGAGTGCATCGAGCTCGTAAACATGCCTACTTGTTAACTGTTTTGCATGCTCCAGTTTTTCACCAAGTCTGAATCTGTTTATGTTTTTGCCATGTTCACATGCTTGCAATTGTATGTTCTGATCCCTTTTGGCTCAAGGTCACTAAGGGACTTTTGTTAAGTGCTTTGAGTAGCTTCATGCCATGCCTTGCCTTGCCATGTTAACTTCCTATTGCTTGTAGTTTTCATGCTCTAAAGTGTGCTTCCTGATGATAAATTCCAGACTTGTGTTAATTTCACTGAGTCTGAAACCTGTTATCATTTGCACTTTTGCCATGCTTGTTTGAACCTGTTAATGGATGATTTAGCCATAGCTCAGTGTTCATCTTTTGTCAAGCATCATGAGTAGATCCCTGCAGTGTATTTTGTTGTCATGTTTGAGTGATGTAGCATATTTATCTTGATGCATTTAGTTGGTCACTTGCTGATTATCGCAGACCGGTGCCATATTTGTTTTGCTTGCCATTTCCAAACCATGCGTCCGATTCCGGTGATCTTTATATCGATTTCAACCGAAATCACCTCACCTTTCCAGTAGCACTCTTGTATTTCCAAGTTGAGGCCAAATTCAATCATTCCTTGTCAAATCATGCATATGCATCCCATACCGCATCCCGCATATCATACCATGTTCATGTGTTGTTTGTTTATTATGTTGTGTGCTACTTTCCGGTGTTGCTTCTTCGGGTTGGTTCCGATAACGTCGCGTTTGTGAGGACCCGTTCGTCTATGTCCGTTTGTCTTCTTCATGGACTCGTTCTTCTTCCTTACGGGATTTCAAGCAAGATGACCATACCCTCGAAATCACTTCTATCTTTGCTTGCTAGATGCTCGCTCTTTTGCTATGCCTATGCTGCGATACCTACCACCTGCTTATCATGCCTCCTGTATTGTTGAACCAAGCCTCTAACCCACCTGGTCCTAGCAAACCGTTGTTTGGCTATGTTACCGCTTTGCTCAGCCCCTCTTATAGCGTTGCTAGTTACAGGTGAAGATTGGAGCTTATTCCATGTTCGAACAGGGTTATTTTGTTGGGATATCACAATATCTCTTATTTAATTAATGCATCTATATACTTGGTAAAGGGTGGAAGTCTTGGCCTTATGCCTGGTGTTTTGTTCCACTCTTGCCTCCCTAGTTTCCGTCATATCGGTGTTATGTTCCCGGATTTTGTGTTCCTTACGCTGTTGGGTTATAATGGGAACCCCTTGACAGTTCACCTTGAATGAAACTCCTCCAGCAATGCCCAACATTTTTTTACCATTCGCCACCTAGCCTCTTTTTCCCTTGGGAGTCGCGCTCCTGAGGGTCATCATTATTTTACCCCCCCCCCCCCGAGCCAGTGCTCCTCTGAGTGTCGGTCCAAACTAGAGCCCTGTGCAGCACCCCGTCGGGGAAACTCGAGGTTTGGTTTTAGTTGTATGGAGCGCTCATCTGAGTGTGCCCTGAGAACGAGATATGTGCAGCTCCTATCGGGATTTGTCGGCACATTCGGGCGGTGTTGCTGGACTTGTTTTACCATTGTTGAGGATCTCTTGTAACCTGGATGCCGAGTCTGATCGGAATGTCTTGGGAGAAGGAACATCCTTCGTTGACCGTGAGAGCTTGTGATGAGCTAAGTTGGGACACCCCTGCAGGGATTTGAACTTTCGAAAGCCGTGCCCGCGGTTATGGGTAGATGGGAATTTGTTAATGTCCGGTTGTAGAAAACCTGAAGTTGATCTTAATTAAAATACATCAACCGTGTGTGTTACCGTGATGGTCTCTTTCCAGCGGTGTCCGGGAAGTGAACACGGTGTTGGAGTTATGTTTGACGTAGGTTGTTCTAGGATCACTTCTTGATCATAGTTTCTAGGATCACTTCTTGATCATAGTTTCTCGACCATCAATAAGATCAGCTACCATCCTCGACGGGTTTGGAACCAGAGATGTGATGGGCCACTTGAAATTGTCTCTTGGAATCCAATTATGTGTCCAAATACTTGTACCTGTACCATCTCCGATCCGTCTAATCACTCCCTGGGCTAATATGTCACGACCGTCAAGCATTGCTCGCCAAATCTGAGATGGATGGGCCCCTAGTTCTGACTCAAGTAAATCACAACCTGGGAAGTAAACTGCTTTCAGTAAACGAGCACTAAAAGACCTTTGGTCAGTCATAATTCACCATGCCTGTCTTGCTGAAAGAGCCAAGTTAAAGATCTCCAGGTCTCTGAAACCTAGACCCCCAAGTGCTTTGGTCTAGTCATTATGTCCCATGCCACCTAGCACGGCTTCCTCTTGCCCTGCTTAGAACCCCACCAGATCTGCCTTATAATCGACATGATATTCTCGCATAGTCCCCGTCGTAATCTAAAACAAGACATGGAAAAAACTGGAATAGATTGAGCCACAGACTTAATTAATACCTCCATCCCTGCTGCTGACAAAATTTTCTCCATCCATCCTTTTATCTTTTCCCACACCCGGTCCCTCAAATATTTGAATGTCTCGTTCTTGGAGTGGCCGACATCCATAGGCATTCCTAGATAGGGTTCACTTAATGACTCATTTTGAACATGAAGGGTATTCTTGACCGCCCCTGGCTACTTCTAGACATCCATTACTGAAAAAATTGAAGATTTATCATGATTCACTCTTTGACCAGAGGCTCTAGAATAAATATCCAGCAGGTTTGACACTGCATCTACCCCCTCAACATTTGCCTTAAAAAGCAACAGGCTGTGATCTGCATATAAAAGGTGGTGGTTAATGGTGGGTGCCATTGGGGCCACCTTAATACCTGCAATCGAGGACTGAGAACTGGATTTCAGGAGGCACGAAAGGCCCCCTACTGCAATCAAGAATAAGTAAGGCGAGATTGGGTCTCCATGTCTGATCCCTCTAGAAGGTGTAAAGTTGTCTAGCTTCTCTCCATTGAAGAGAACCGAAAAAGAAACTGATGAAACCATGCTCATTACCACATCAACCCACTATCTCGCAAAGCCTAGCTTAACCATAATGGCCCTCAAGTAAGCCCATTCCATCCTGTTATACGCTTTCATCATATCCAACTTGAGCACACAATAGTTGTTAGTTTTTGACTTGGATCTCTTCATAAAATGTAGCATTCATATGCACATATAATGTTATCTGTGATGAGCTTCCCTGGAACAAAGGCAAACTGCTCCTCTGATATAATATCACGGAGAATTACCTTCAATCTATTTGCAACTACCTTTGATGCAATCTTATAAAGAACATTGCATAAACTGATAGATCTATACTGGGATAGAGTCGTCGGATTCATTACCTTGGGAATAAGCACTAGGATTGTTTCATTGATGCACTAAGGGCTTTCCTACCCCCTTACTATCCTCAAAACAATACGTGTTATCTCATCCCCACAAATATTCCAGTGATGCTAATAGAAATGAGCAGGGAAGCCATCCGGGCCGGGTGCCTTGGTGGGAAACATTTGAAATAAAGCAGTTTTAACCTCCTCGTTTGTGTAGGGCGCACAGAGTGATGCACTCATTTTGATGGTTACCTTTCGTGGCACATGTTCAAGCACCTGTTCCATTTTATACACCTTCAGAAGCATACAAACCCTCATAAAAGGTTGTCACCATTACCTTCAATTCTTCTGGGTCCGTAATTTCCACACCAAGAGAATTTTGGAGCGCCTTTATCATATTCTTATTTCTCCTGATACTAGCCCTCAGATGGAAATTTTTTGTATTCTTGTCCCCCGCAACTAGCCATTCCAGTCGAGCTCTCTGCCTCCACATGATCTCCTCTCTATGGTACATCTGAATTAATTGCTCATTAATTTTAAGTTCAACATGGGATGGCTCTGTTCGAAGTGGGTCGCCTCTGAGCTCTTCAAGTAGAAGTTTCAGCCTTTTATCTCCTTACGAGCGTTCCCAAAAGTCTTAGTGCTCCACTTTCCCAAACCCTTCGACATATTTTTCAGTTTGACTCCCAGTTCGTCCACTATGACACAAGGGGCTCCCTTGTCCCAACCCTGCATAATAACACCCCGCAGTCCCTGGTGATTCTCCCACATCACCTCGTACTTGAAAGCATGTTTTTTCTGAGTCTCTAGTTGAATGGCAAATTCTAACAGAAGGGGGCATGGTTAGACGTGGCTGTCGTCAGATGTGTCAGACTCGCATTGGGGAATCTTGCCATCCAGTCGTTGTTCAATAGAGCTCGGTCTAGCCTGCACCTTGTGAAAGTTCCTCCTGCAACCTTCTTCTCAAAAGTCCAAAAACGACCCTTATAGCCAATATCTAGCAACATGCATACATCTGTCATTTCACGAAACGCCTGGATCTGAGCATTACTGCGGTGACCGACACCTTCATGCTCATCTGGACGTAACACCTCATTGAAATCACCTATACACAACCATGACAACGTGCTCAAAGTGCTAGTGTTTTTTAGGACTGTCCAGGTCTGGTGACGCAAATGAGTTTGAGCTTCACCGTAGACACATGTCATTCTCCATTTATCATGTCCCTATTCCTCCACAGATACATCTAGATGGTACACAAAATAACCAAGAATTTTAACTTTTATTGAATTGTTCGAAAACAGGCCAATACCACCACTCCTATCTTGACTATCAACTGCAAAAGCATTATCAAAACCGATGGATCTAGCTAAAGCTTCTACCCTCGCACCTTCTATTTGAGTTTCAACAATGCACAAAAGGGTAGGGGTAAACTTCCTCGCGTATTCGCAAAGTTCTCGAACTGTCGCGGCTTTACCCGCACCACGACAGTTCCAACATATAATACTCATTGGGCCCGGCGGTGCCCCTCTCCGTAGCCCGCCAATTTTGGGTCGATCTTGCCTTGAGTAACCTTCTTCGCCAAATTCTTATCCTCCTCATTTCCAACTTTAGCTCTTTTGGGGTCTTGCTTCGTACTAGGGCTCGCAGGTAGTGTAGATGGTGGTAACGCTAGGAAGCGTTGCTCGACGACCTTACCAGCTACCCCACGGTTCAACTGGTTCTGCGTTGCCGCAAGCTCCGATGCCCTTTTCATGTTATTGTCTGCCTCTACCATTAGTGCATCAGTATCAGTTTCCTCTGCCTCATGTGAACCAGGAGCATACTCTTTTGTCCCAGAGTCGTGGCCTTGGCCCCTTCCTCCATTGCGTCCTCCGCACCTACCGCCTCGTCGGCCTCTAGCAGCCCCTGGACCCCTGCCCGTTCTCATGTACCACTCCGCACATAGCCCCTTGAAGACTAGGGCAGAGGGAGGGTGCAGTCCCGAGCCATGCTCCTTATACAAGTGTCCCAACATGCCACATACCACGCACCAGTCCGAAGCTTCTCGTATTTCACCCGATAAATCTGACTCTTGTCGTCCCGGATCATCGACACGGCATTTAACAGAGGCTTCTCAACATTGATCCTGACCCATACACGGTAAAAATTGCCCGTGAAATCCTGCGAGAGCTGTTCTGTGAATAACACTTCTCCGATCTTGGTTGCGAGAGAAGGCACTAGGTGAGCGTACGGACCGGGAACATCATGAATTTGAGCCCATATCTCAATAGTGACAAGCTTGATAGTCGAAGGCTTTGTCACCCCATCGTAGGGTTTAATGATCACAGTGCCACCTCTGAAGTGCCATGGCCCATCATGCGTCACTCGCTCCCAATCCCCTAGGCAAGAAAACTGAATTGTGTATGGATTATCTTCCAAAGGCCTGAATCTCACCTCCTGCGCGAGATCCCAAGTTGCACGCATGTTCTTGAAAAACCAGAACTGACTATAGGGTATAACAGAGTGAACCCTAGCCACCGCGATCCATCGCACCGCTTCCTCCGGCGCTTCCTTCTCATCAAAAACAACAACATCCAGATCTTCCTCCTTCGGCCCCAATCCGCCATGAGCTTCACCACATCTTCTGCTGAACCTTGTTCACCAGATCCTGACGCCTCATTGTCAACCATCTTGATCCCTAGTCCGATAACACTGATCGGACCTCCTTAGAGCAGCCCTAAGCCCCATGTTCCCCAACGAACCTCCCCAAAACCGGGCGGCGATCGTAGCGATCACCCTGGTCGGTCCGAGATCGGTAATCGTGGGAGTCGGAGGCAGGGAAGTTCAACTCTCGACGGCGGCGAAAAGTCGCCCCGCGAGAAAATCTGACCCTTACTTGAGGGAAAAACAATGGTTTGGCCTCCACCATGATTTTAATTACATTGTACAGTATATGTATGTGCGCGTATTTATTTTACTATGTTATGGTGATTGAGTCAACTGTACCAGTTCGCTCGTCCAAATGTGAGCTGAAATACTATGCCACGTCAATTTTATTCTTGTTGAGTTCACACATGGCACTCATGGGAATAAAATTTGAACATTTTTCTTAGAAAACAATACATACACAAACGCTCACAACACACATGCACACTTATCTTCCGAGAGATCTTAAGATTGATGAAGTGGGTGCATGCACCTCATAGTCGATGGACTACTGAAAAACATTGCAAAAAATGTAAAATAAATCCAAAAAATATGTGAGTCCCTGAATCAAATCTAAAAGATAAACCCAGATGAACTGATTTCACCATAAGGAATCTAATTATCTAAGTACTTAGTTTAGAAATGAAACAACATGTAATACTCTCTCTGTAAAGAAATATAAAAGCGTTTAGATCACAATGATTTAAACACTTTTATATTTCTTTACGGAGGGAGTACAATTTCTTGAAAGGATCCTCATCTAAGAAAAGAAGACACTCCGAGAATTTGAAGGAACAGCCCATTAGAGTACATGTTCCATTCTTTTGTTTGGTAGGGTTGGAAATACTTTCTTTTCTTGGTGGAATAGCAATTGCCCACTAGCTCCGCACTAGAGTTCCTAATTTTGCTTTTCTTTTTTGATCCTCTGTCACCGTGTGACATCCCTGCCTAATTCGATTCTCCACTCATCCCGAAGATTGACCTTGTGTAACAAAATGCACGTAGCAATCACTTTTAGTCAAGTGGCAACAAGTGTCGGACGGATAATCTTGGTCGTCTAGAATCCGTAATAAAGTGGCAACAATTAATTAATGACAGTTCGGAACATGAAACTTTGGGCCGCATATTCATGCGGAAAACAGAGTGATTCCTTCGGAGTTCTCCTGAACTCTTGTGTTGCAAAAGAAAAGAAGACTTCTGCGAGGATTATCGTTTTATCAGTCCGCTGTCTCTGAAGGCTCGGTCCAATACCACCTCTATGATATACTTCATCTATCCCAAATAATTGTCTCAACTTTAATACAACTTTATACAAAATTAAAACAATTATTTTAAGATGAAGAGAGTATAATTTATATCGTGCTTATTTGAAAATGGTGCTTGGCATAAATATGCCATATATCACATAATTTTAGAAGGAGGAGAGCAGGGTGATGGGCTTCAGCGGTGGCGCAAATGACGACGAGGAGCACACAACGACAAGGAGCAGAGCAGCACGGTGGCGACATAGATGGGGACTTGGGGAGGAAATAGAACGAGGCCAACACCGCTACTTGGAGATGGGATGAAGAGAGGTTGCTCTCGCCTAATGGCTGACTTGTCGAAGCCGGCGGCGTGGTTGACATCGGCGCTGACTTGCTGGAGTCGAAAGCGTGGCCGACACCGCTACTTGGAGGCGTGGCTAAGAAGCTGCTGCCGCTCACGAACTGCCACCGCCGCCTTTGCTCACGAGTCCCAAATGCCATTGCACGAGTTGATGGGAAACTAGTGACGAGTTGGCTAGGTTAGGTTATATGCGTTGTTGTATGGGATGTTGTACGCGTTGCGTCCGAGAGTGAGGGAGTGAAAGTGAGTTTGTCCAATGCGGCGATGCCTGATGAGATATTGTGTGTCACACATAAAAACACTACAACATTATTCCGTTTATCGTCCAAATAATGCGCTACATCGTCAATAACATCGTAGCAAGCAAATTAATTGGACTAAAATATTACGTGACCCTTTCAGATAAGCTATAGCGACGCTATAATGCCACGCTATTTTTTCCGTTGAGCCGGACACTGCTGGGTGCAAAGAAGCGGGACGTTTTCTACGTAGAAAAATTGAAAAGAAGGGGAGATAGACGCGGTGCAGCAAAGAACCGGCTGTCATTTCCCATGTCGAGCAGTAATCCCATCCGTGGCCCTGGCTCCGGCTTGCTCGACAGGCGCCCATCCCAAAATTTGATGAGCACCAGGGCCTCTAGCATGTTGCCAGCCAGACTGATCTCATCAACTATCAACAGCAGCAACTAGCACACTGACAGTGGCGAGCACTGGAAGCCGGCGACAGTCTCGATATGGCCGCCACGGGACGACGAGGAGAAGCTGGCGGGTAGGTGGGCCGCTACACGAGGAGGTCGGCGAGCGGGTCGGCCGACCGACGTGGGAGGCCGTTGGCGTCTGCGTGGCGCGAGCTAGCTCGGAGCGGCCTGCTCGATCATGTCCCGGGCGCGTGAGCTCGGAGAGGACCCGGTGCCTCGGCCGCGCGGGGCCACACACGACGTCACGACGTGATCCACGCGGCAGCATTGTAGAAGCTCTATGGCAAGGGTGGCGGGCCGGTGGTGAGGGCGATGGTCCGACGGTGAAGCAGGTTCGACGTGGTGTCATCCATGCTCGAGGCCCGGTTGTGGCAGAGGACTTCCAGGCACGGCCACCACGGCGTTCGTCCCCGTCAATAACGTCGTCGTTAGCCTCCACACACACGCGACCGCCTCCGGTCCGTTCCCGCCGACTGCAGTAACGATGATGGGCCTCTCCAGGGACCTGGCAGTGCGAAAATGAAGAATGGCGATGCCAAAGATTCAAGCGCAAAAGGAGGGGAGATTCTAATCTAAGAGACAAAACAAACTGAAAGGCCTCCTTTAGTTTGAAGGAATCTTGTAGGATTTTTAAAGGATAGGATTTTGGTAGGAAAAATTTCTATGAAGCCCTTTGGTTTGTAGGAATGAATTCATATTCATATGTAGGATAGGAATCAATCCTTCACATTTCAAAAAAAAATATTAGCCTAGACTCAATGAAAAAAATCTTATCCTATAAATCAAGTGACATCTCTTTTCTATAGGAAATGAGATGCATGCTACCTCACTTCCTATGATATTTCTATCCTATGAACCAAAAAGCCGAAAAGAACCACCGTCGTAACGATAGGCACAGCTTTATCGGGACGTGTTGTGCATGCACGTCGTACATAGCGATAGGAGTACGGTGCACCTGCAGCTTTGAAGGATTTTTCTTTACCCGTGGGAGGCCTTCTACGGCAGGAACAGTGGGTGTGCTACTGTAAAGCGATTGAAAAGGTGAAAGGAGGCACCAAAATTCAAAAGTATCGTTAGCATGAATGACTGCGTGAGGGAGGCGCGTGGACGATGTTCATCATGATGCCAATCAGTGCAGCGTAAGACGTGGAATGGATGGAATGCCGGAGGAAATTTTGGTCTGCAACAAACACTGCACGCAGATGCAGGTAAGAAAGGAAGATGAAAACGCACAATAAAAATGTCACGTGTATCCGATAGAATTTGAGATTTATTTTTTATTTTTTGCGGAAAGAATTTGAGATTTTTTTACAGTACATACTAACTACAGAAATGAACAGTTCAAATTTGGTTGATCTACTGTAAAAGGACGCTAGAAAGAAATGAAATTTTTTTCTATGAGAGAGCAGAATATATTTTGGGGGCAATTCATATAAAATGTTATCTGATTACGGCTTTTTTGATTGCATGATTTGAAAACATAGGATTGAGATGTCATGTACTCTAAATCCTCATAAAATTTCAAAACACGGGAATTCTGTCAGGTGCATTGGGATGGTACGTAGGAAATATATATACATAAATTATTCACAACTCGCAAGGGAGAGTAGAGAGAGATAAGAGTTAAATAGCATTGGTCTTCTTATAAGAAAAGATGTTTGAGCGCATGTTCAAATCTATATGAAACTGGGTACAGAGGAATTTAGTAGTAACAATTCTATGATCCAAAGGACTTCTATAGGGCGAAAATCTTTAGGATTCAAATCCTTCAATATTCTTTTAAAAATCCTAAAATCCAAAGAGAACCTACAGCTAAAAGCTCTAAATTTTCTATTAAAAATTTATATCATAGAGGTTGCTAAACCGTCTTGCAAGAACTCAAAGAAAATTGTCTCACACAAAATATGGGAAAATCCAAAAGAAATATAAGAAGGAAAGACTCCTTCGGGAACTCCCACTGACTACTTTGCAACCCAACTCCTAAGAAAGGATACACTTTCAAACCAAATAACATTCTCCAAAAACGCTTAGGAGTTTTGGAGAAAACTAATTGAAAGGGTCCGATTTGAGGAGAAAAATATAATGCGCATTATTGCATTGAAGGAATTTTATGAGATACTGTATTTGAATAAAAAAAGTAATAAACAAAACATAAAGTAAATGCATGCGAGTGTTTACTTTTTGGACTCTCTCTCTCTCTCTCTCTCTCTCTCTCTCTCTCTCTCTCTAAAGAATGTGTGGCCATGTGGATGTTTCAACAATCCTAAAACAAGAATAGAGCTGCCCACCGGATGCTCCCAGAGCTCTGCAACTCTCGGCCGTCCGATTGAGCTCCTTAATGCGATTCAGGTCGTCGGATTGTGCCATGGAAAAAGTAAAGCATGCAAGTTGTAAGAAAGTAAAGGGATGAGATTGGAGTTTGCAAACGCAATGAAGACACAGAGATTTTTGGTGTGGTTCCGATAGGTGATGCTATCTTACGTCCACGTTGATGGAGACTTTAACCCATGAAGGGTAACGGTTGCGCGAGTCCACGGAGGGCTCCACCCACGAAGGGTCCATGAAGAAGCAACATTGTCTATCCCACCATGGCCATCGCCCACGAAGGACTTGCCTCACTCGGGTAGATCTTCACGAGTAGGCGATCACCTTGCCCTTCAAACTTCTTGGTTCAACTCCACATCTTGACGGAGGCTCCCAGGTGATACCTAACCAATCTAGGAGACATCACTCTCCAAAAGGTAATAGATGGTGTGTTGATGATGAACTCCTTGCTCTTGTGCTTCAAATGATAGTCTCCCCAACACTCAACTCTCTCTCTCTCTCCCTCTCTCTCTCCCTCTCTCTCGAATTTGGCTATGGTGAAAAAATTATTTGAGTGGAAAGCAGCTTGGGGAAGGCTAAAAATCAAAATTCTTGTGGTAGGATTGGAATGTCTTGATCTCAACACATGAGTAGGTGGTTCTCTCTCAGAAAATGTATGATGGAAGTGTAGGCACGTTCTAATGACTCTCTCATAAATGAAGAAGGGGGAGGAAGGGTATATATAGTCTCCACAAAAAATCCAACCGTTACACGCATTTGACTCATCCCGGTGGGACCGAATAGTTAAACTCGATGAGATTGATATGTTAAAAAATGCGAACGTTAGGAATCTCGGTGGGACCGACTGGAACAACTCGGTGAGACCGATGTGCTAGGGCTTAGGGCAAACATCATCTCGGTGCACCGATTACATCAACTCGATGAGACCGAAGTGAAGAAATAAGGCAATAGAGAATCTACCAAGCGAACTCGGTGTGACCGATCGCATAACTCTATGAGACCGAAATAAATGCAACAAGTCACAAAGTGTTGGCATGGACATCTCGGTGAGACCGAACCCGTATCGGTGAGACCGAACTGTTAGAGTTTCTGGCGGTGGCTATGTCATATGAACTCAGTGGCGCCGGATAGAAAGAATCGGTGAGGCCGAGTTGGAGTTTAGGATTTTGACATATTTGGATGGAGGAAGTGGCTGCAGGTTTTGGAGCAATATCACTAAGCATTTTAGCAAGAAAGTCATTAAGCAACACCTCATCCCCTTTTAATAGTATTGGCTTTCCTATGGACTCAATGTGATCTTGGATCACTAAAATAAAGATGAAGAGTCTTGAGATTTTGCCAATCTTTGTCCTTAGCACCTTTAAGGGGTTCCACATCCTCTTGTCCTTTCCACGCAATTGTTGAACTTGACTGAAATACACTAGATAAAACTATTAGTCCAACAAGAGATATGCTGACATATAATTACCAAAATCACCCAAGGAGCACTTGTGTTTTCAATCTCCCCCTTTTTGGTAATTGATGACAACATACATCAAAGCTTTAAGTAAATGATATGAAGAGTAGTAAGTAAAGCTTTGGAGGAACATGTAACATGCATAAGCTCCTCCCTACATGTATGCAAACATGTGAAGATAGAATGTAAGAACATGCGAATGCATAACATGACAGAGTAAGCAGAGAGTTACATGTATCTTGGCTATATGCATCAGAGCAAACAATGTGGTTGAGAAATATATCTTCATGTTTATGATTCCCTCTTGCAAACAATATATGCAACAACAAGAGATCATCATGCACATGAGTGTGATGCATATACTTACCATGTGGTCTTGAGCTGACTTTTGATGGGTGGACTTGAGAAAACAGGGTTAGATAACACAAGAACACTCCAAATAAAGCAGTTTCAAAGAACCACAAAATACCAAGACTGGGATGACATGTAATGGGTGAGTACTACAAAGTGAGTACTTCATTTAGATATAGACATGTCCCCAAAGATTTAAAGATGTGTAATAAGTTCCAAAGATTTTTCTCCCCTTAGGCATAGACTCTTTCTCCCCCTGAATCTGATATTGGGTAATGGGATAAGGTAGGGTGAGATACAATCAGAGCATAGATAAACAGAGCAAAACTAGAATCAATCAAACTAACATGTCTTCCCCTCTTAAGGACATGTGATTTCTCTGCTCTTTGTTAACAAGCATCTGTAGAAGAGCTTAGATGTGCTCTTTGATTTGATGAACTCATTTGATAAGCTTTGATGTGCTCTCTACCCCCCTTTGACATCAATTTCCAAGAAGGATACTTCTTGAACATGAGCTGAGTAGGTGTGGTCCTTGAGAGTCACTACAAAGCAACATGTAGCTTAGGATGCTGATAGAGGAAAAGATTCGTTGTGTGGACTGAAGAAAATAGGCAATATCAAATGACAAAATGTTTTCTTGGTGTTGAAATCGGTGATGCCAATTTGTTTCCATCGGTGACTCCAAGATTGCAGAGCCACGGAAGGTGCTCATGGTGAGACCGAGCTATTCCTTGTCGGTTGTATGGATGAAATACCTACAAGAGAACCTTGCATTTCGGTCTAGCCGATGGGCTTGGATCGGTGAGACCGAGTTCAACATAGAGCAAATTTTTGTCAACTCAGCTCACTGGCAAATGAAATCTCACAAGAATTTGCAAGGAATTGACAGAAAGATTTGCAATGAATTTACTATAGAAACACAGATGAATAACAGAAATTTAAGAGAGATCTAGATGAAGTTTTTTTTTGAAAAAAGAGACACAATGGCAACAAAATATGCAAATGGAAAATCAACTATGCGAAAAGAACACTAGAGAACTTCATCTAGAAATGGTCGGCGACAATGTCACCTATGTTAGAGTATATTGACTGAGGAGTCAAGTGAAATCACTTGATCGTAGGTCATACTTATCGTTTAAGCTCAAAATGGGGTTGCCATTTTTCGTTTAAGCATTTTGATGTATTCACATCTTTTTGAGTTGCTTTATCTCATGACTTGGAGTAAAGCTTCTCTAAGATGGAATGACATACCTTGGGTTGTGATTTTGATCTTGATCATGTAGTTGAACTTTTGTTGGATGCTCAAGGTTGATGGAGTCCATCAAGAGTTGGGAGCACCACTAGGAGTTGAAGCTCATCTTCCTACATGGGTTAGTTTTGCAAGGAAGAGCACTTGTGTATCCAAATTGACAATCATGAAATTTGACATGTTGTAATAGTCAAAGGATATGTTGAATGAGTTCATGCTTCCTTGAGATCAACAAATAAACTATAGGAACTTGGTGATGTAGAAATTGCTTGGGATGTGAGTGACTTGCAATTTTCTAGATTAAGGCTCATCCAAGTACCTACACGGGTTAGATAGCATGCAAGGGTGCAAGAAATACGTCCAAGATAATAGATCATCATCATAAGAGAAATATCAGGATTAGTCATAAAGAGGCTCATGCCTTGCATGTATCCAAATGGAATTTTCGATTCCAAGTTTGAGGCATCAATGATATTCAATTCACCTCTCAAATGGCAAAATATCTTTTCATAAAGTGGTTTGGTGAATATATCCGCCGATTGCTTATCGGTACGAACATGCTTAAGATTGATGTCTCCTTCAGCAACATAATCTCGAATGAAATGATGACGAACTTCAATATGTTTAGTTCGAGAATGTTGCACGGGATTGTGATCAATCTTAATAGCACTTTCATTGTCACAAAGCAATGGAACATGTTTCACATGTATCCCATAATCCTTAAGAGTTTGGGTCATCCAAAAACTGAGCACAACATGATCCGGTGGCAATGTATTCTGCTTCGGCGGTGGATAAGGATACAGAGTTTTGTTTCTTGGAGGACCAAGACACAAGGGATCTACCAAGAAATTGACAAGTACCCGAAGTGGACTTCCTATCAAAAGATGACTGTCGGTGTCAAAACCGGCTGATCTCGGGTAGGGGGTCCCGAACTATGCGTTTGAGGATCGAAGGTAACAGGAGATAAAGGGGACATGATGTTTACCCAAGTTCGGGCCCTCTTAATGGAGGTAAAACTCTACTTCCTGCTTGATTGACTTTGATGAGTATAGGGGTTACAAGAGTTGATCTACCTTGAGATCGTAATGGCTAAACCCTAGTTGTCTAGCCTATGTGAATTATGATTGCCGCTATGGACTAAACTCTCCGGTTTATATAGACACCAGAGGGGCCTAGGGTTGTACAGAGTCGGCTTACAGGGAAAGAAAATCATACATACGGACGCCAGACTTACCATCCACGCAAAGGAGAGTCCCATCCGGACACGGGGGAAGACTTTCTACTTTGTATCTTCACGGCCCATCAATCCAGCCCACAACACACGGGCCAGACACCAGAGGACCCCTTAATCCAGGACTCCCTCAGTAGCCCCTGAACCAGTCTTCAATGATGATGTGTTCGGTATGCAGATTGTCTTCAGCATTGCAAGGCGGGTTCCTCCTTCGAATACTTCAAGGTAGTATTCTGAATAAGAGAACTGTGTCCGGCTCTGTATAACAGCCACAACCATCAACCACAAAGGCAAGATACTTAATCAAAGCATAGTCTGTCTACTGACAACTTTTTTTGTGAAATGTTATGTCTGGCCTCTTTATCATTTCGAACCGTTTTTAGCCTCCTGCTTCGCATTTCGAGGTGTAGCCTCTATTGACACGTCTTGTCAAAACAGAGATCGTGTCCCCTTATTGCAGGATTTTCATCAATACGGGTTTGGGTAATCCAACCGTGCCATTCGCACGAACCCTTGGGAACGGGAAAATTTTAAGGCTCGAGGGGGGCGTTTGATATTCACTACCTATATAAGCGGATAAAGATCCCTTCTTTTTACCCCACGCCTTCTTCCTTCCTCTGCTTTCCCATCCTCGAGCTCCAGCGCCCAAGTTTTGATCTTTCCCACCACCTCCAACCTCTCCAGCCATGTCCGGATCCGGCTCTCAGGGCAAGTGGATGACCTCCTCCGTTATAGAGAAGGACGCCAAGGAGCTCTGAGAAGCGGGGTACCTGGTTGCGGATGTCGCGCACTAGATCCCTGTCGAAAAGCAAGTCATCCCCACTCCGGAGCCCAATGAGAGAGTGGTGTTTATCCCCCACTTCCTTCGCGGACTAGGGTTTACTCTTCACCCTTTTGTCCGTGGCCTCATGTTCTATTACCGGCTAGATTTCCACGATCTAGCCCCAAACTCCTTCCTCGACATCTCGGTGTTTATCATCGTGTGCGAGGCGCTCCTCCGCATCCTCCCACTTCGGCCTATGGCTCAAGGTTTTCAACGTAAAGCCGAAGGTGGTTGACGGGCAGCACGTGGACTGCGGAGGCGCCATGGTGAGCAAGCTCCCCAACGTCACCTGGCCCAAAGGGGCCTTCGTGGAAACTTTCAAGATATGGCAGCAGGAGTGGTTCTACATCACCGAACCTCGCGGCACCAACTGAGGCGGCCACTCCTGAGTTTAGATCTGGACCCCCAATGCGGCTCGCATCGTGGACCAACAAGGGTCTGGACTGGGCGTCAATCGACAAAGTGATGCTGCTGCAAAAGCGCATCAAAAATATTATAGAGAAAGGACACCAGTCTCACTGATGTGATTCAGGTGATGCTTTTCCGCCGGATCCTCCTCTGTCAGCGCCGGCCTCTCCATATGTGGGAGTTCAATCCGAAAGGGTCGCGAACCCTGCAGCGATTCTTTGACACAACGCACGAAGAGATCTGTAAGCTACTCTTAAAGGCCCGGAAGACGTGGCTGGAGACGACCGACAACATCGGCCTCGATAGCGCGCATCCGGCCACCCTGGTAAGTATTTAGTTTCCGAACATAACTTCAGTTTGCAAATCAAAGGGTATGTTCAGCCTTCCATCCTTCAATCAGGGCTGGACAAAGAAGGTGGAGCGGATCAAGTGTCCAGCTCCGCTACCCGAAGACCCAGCCATTCCTCTGCTAACAAGGATGCTGGTTCCGGCACCGTATCAGGCACCGGTGAAGAAGTCCAAGAAGAAGAGCAAGGAGGCCAAAGGTGGCCTCCGCCGTAAAGGTACTTCGGACGCTATGTCCGGAAAGACCGAAGCTCCCTCCTCCCTCGAGGGAGATGAAGACGAAGAGGAGGAGGAGGAGGCAAAAAGCGACTCTCCCCTTAAGAGGAGGAAGAAGAAAAGGGCGGCCTCCATAGATCCGGAGGCGGAGGCGTCCAAGAGGAGGAAGATATACCTCTCGGATGGCTCGGATTCGGATGTCGAAGCCATCCCCAAGCGGCGCCCCAAGGCAAAGCCCCTGGCCGCATCGTAAGTATCTAAGGATGCTTTACATACATCCAGTCTTTTACAAGTTGTACGATAACATATTATATTATGTGTTTCAGTCCGGCCCGTGACCTCCCCCAACTATCATCATCTTCGGGGAACTCTCTGGCGCCGGAGATGGTGGAGAGTGAGACGCCTCCATGAGCCTCCCCGCAACCCATCGCGGATGACACCGAGGTGTTATCCCAAAGGATCTCTCCGGGCCACGGACAGGTGCAGGAGGCCGCCAAGATGGCGCCAGAGGGAAATGCCTCTGCTGCCGAGAACATGGGGGGCGCAACCCCATGGAGAGTGACGACGGGGGCCTTGACCAGTCCAGCCCCCAGCCAAACACCATTTCGAAGACCCATGTGGCTCCGGAATCGAGTGTGCAAACCCCTTCAAAGGAGGGGGGAGCACCAACTCCGGCAGCGACCTCCACTAATCCGGAGGCGCCGAACACTTTGATGGAGGCACTACGACGTGCTTCCATTGTAGAGGAGCATTGCACCCTGATGGGTGTGGTGGTTGAGAAGGTTCAGTCCGCCAAGAGCGGGCTGAACGAAGCTTTCACCAGCCTACTAACAGGCTTCGAGGTGTGCGATGTAATATTTTTAGCCACTTTTCCTATGAAAAATATGCATGTGTATAGATAGTACCCCCTAAGACTCTATTCAGTTTTGAAAAACGGCCGAACAGAGGATCGAATAATAATCGTAGGAGGTAATGTACTGGTTTATTAGTAATCAGGCTTCCCTGTTAGCGGCGGCCACCCAGGCTGCTGAAGTTTCCGAACTCAAGTGGAAGCTGCAGCTGGCCGATGATGATATCGTCTGCATTAACAAGCGGTTCGACGAGGTGCAAGGTATGTTTGAAAAATTATTTACACACCCGAAGTGGTATGCCAATGCAGAGTCTAAGCTCGTGTGTTGCCCTGATCATTATTGCAGGTAGTGAGGCCGAGGTTGAGACCCTGAAGAGCGCCCTCGCCCAAGCCAAGGAGCAGGCACGGGTGAGCCAAGCGGCCGCTGACAAAGCGACTGCGGATTTAAAGGCCAAGCGGGTCACCCACCGCCAGTATGAGGAGCGGGTTTCTGAAGTGGAGCAAGAGCTCAAGGATGCCGCCAGCAAGTGCGAGGCCTTGGAGGAGAAGAATAAGGCCCAAGCGGTCGATCTCACCAAGGCACTCCAGGAGGCCAAGGAGGTGCGGACCAAGTCCCGGGCGGCTCACAAGGAGATCAAGCAGGCCGGGCAGATAGCGGCTAGTAAGCCCTTTCTTTTGTAGAGTATATTTGGTGGTCGGAGATATGCCTTGCTTAATCGACTATGGAGTTCTCTAGATGCCTTTGCGGATCTTCCGAGGAGTGCGGCCGATGCCGTGCAATTCTTTCGGGCCCTGGAGGGGAACACCACGGAGAAGCTCTTCTGGTCACAGTACCTGGCACCAGAGCATACGACGCTGTTGAACAACCAGATGATGCAGCTGGCGGAGCTGCATAGGATGTCCAATTTGGCCATGAAGGATGTCATAGTCCGGCTCTGGCCAACCGAACCCATTCCTAGAAGTTACTTCGGCCTGGTGAAGCGGCTCACTGATGCACCGCCCCAAATTGAAGCTGCCAAGCACTCGGCGTGCATCGAGGGTGCACAGATGGGCTTCGCCTGCATCAAGATGCAATGGGCGAAGATGAAGGCCACCGTCGTCGCGATCGAGGGCCCGCCTGAAGGCAAGGACCACTGCAAGCCAGAGCAGTATTTTGATGACGTCCTGGAGGGTGCCTGGATAGTAGAGGGCCAATGCTCGAATGATATCATGTTTGTATGAATGTATCTGCGTTGTCCAGGTGTTGTTTTATGAACCAAGGCTTTGTAATACATGTATGCATTTATCTGAAATTATTTTCCTCCTGTGCGACCATTTCTATTTCTGAGAGTTTACCGGTCGTCAGCTTCAGCCCCCACGTAGATGCTACGGGGGTGTTCGGTAATAGCGCACGACCACACTTGACCCAATATCTTGGTCCGTAAAGGAGGTGTCTGCGCAGCGAACTAGGCAATCAGACTATGCGACTTTATCACTTTCACTTAGCCATAGGAGTTTGACAATGGGACTAGGAACTAGCCCCTGGTGCTTGTGCGGCTATCCGAACTTGGATGCCTTAGGCATGTGACTGGATGAAGGTCAGTCCTTCGTATAGTACGAAAGAAATTGCAAGAGATTTATGGTAAGTCATCGAATCGCTGACCAGCTCTCGCAGTATCATGACAGTCAGTTTTCGGCTTCCTCTACTGAGGAGCTTGACCGGACGAACCAAAAACACAATCGTAGTAGTTCTCCCTTTACCACCTTAGTCAAACAAGCGGAACGTAAGGTAGCAACCATAGGAGCCGGCCAACCCAACTATTGACCAAAGACATGATTCGGAGCTGATGCATATAATACAATGTTTGGGACGCCGAAGTGTACTCTAAAAGTATTCAGACTTCTTTTTTTGGAAATATGTGTGACCGAATAGAGCCCCTGGTACTAAAGCTGTACCAGAATGTATATGTGGCAATCTTAGCACAAAAGAGGAATGCAGATTATGAAACAAACCAAGACCGATGAGGGTTGGTAAAAAACTGTTTTCATTGTAATCTGTTTGATACGTCAAGGCGTGCTATTACAGATAGTGTCAAGGATATTTTACATGCCAAAATTTGTACACAAGGGGAAAGCTGTATACGGGGCCTAAAAAAAGAATGGTCTTGAAGATCTCATTGATGCCCTGCCGCACATCTGCGTCGCTTTCGCCTTTGTGGGAGAGATTCCTTGAGAGGAACGGTCCATGGTCTTCTATGCGAAAACAGGCTCGGAAAGAGTCCTTGCACGATCGTGGAGTGGCTAGGTTTTAATGCACCTGTGGTATTGAAAAAAAGATCAAAGGAAAAAGGTCAAGGTCGCATAGGGTCGAGCCGCACTATATACCTATATGTATTGTGCCTTCGTTGCCCAGGGTATTTTGAGTGCGTAATTATACACACGTGATACACATGTCGCGGACGTGTGTGGCGATCGACAGAGGCAAAACTGCTAGTTTAGCTCTGGAGTCACCGAGCTGTCATCATGCAGGGTAGACCGGACGCGTTTAACAGTGTCTGGGGGCTTGATGGTCGATGTGGTGTTGGGCCTAAGGAGGTCTCTCTGCACTTCGTCCGCGAGGGCCGCGGTATGCTCCCCAGTGTGGAGGGAGCACTCTGTGTTTCCATTGACTGTGATAACACCGCGGGGCCCGAGCATTTTGAGCTTTAAGCATAATGTGGGACCGAATTGAAGCGTGTGAAGGCGGTTCGTTCAACCAGTGCGTGATAACCACTGCAGAAGGGAACGATGTCAAAGATCAAGTCTTCGCTTTGGAAGTTATCCAGTGAACCGATGACTACTTCCAATGTTATTGAGCCCGTGCAGCGGGCTTCCACGCCGGGTATCACTCCTTTAAAGGTGGTGTTAGTAGGCTTGATTCTTGATGGGTCAATACCCATTTTGCGGACCGTGTCTTGATAAATCAAGTTAAGACTGTTGTCGCCGTCCATGAGGACTCGGGTGGGATGGAATCCGTCGATGATTGGATCAAGGACCAAGGCTGTCGAATCTCCATGACAGATACTGGTCGGGTGGTCCCTACGATCGAAGGTGATCGGACAAGCCGACCAGGGGTTGAATTTTGGGGCGATCGGCTCTATGGCATAGACGTCCCTTAGTGCATGCTTGTGCTCCCTCTTGGGGATATGAGTGACATATATATCATATTCACTGTTTTTACCTCCAGGGGAAATTTCTTCTTCCCTCCTGTGTTTGGTGGGCGGGGCTCATCCTCGTCCTCGCTTGGCGGCCCTTTCCCCTTGTGTTCGGTATTTAGCTTACCGTCATTTTTGAAGACCCAACAATTTCTGTTGGAGTGGTTTGTAGGCTTGTCGGGGGTACCATGAATCTGGCAAGGCCGATCAAGTATCTTGTCTAAATTGGATGGGCTGTCCCTATTTCCTTTGAATGGCTTCTTCCGCTGACCGGGTTTAGAGCTGCTAAATCCGGCGTTGACCGCCGTGTCTTCGGTATCTTCATTATTGCTTTGACACTTGTGTTTGTTGCGTCGTGGCCTGCCGTTGTCATCCCTGGCTTTGGAGGTGCCAGGGTCGCTGGTAATGTTGCTTCTACGAGCTAACCAGCTTTCTTCTCCCGCGCAAAAGCGGGTCATGAGTACGGTAATGGCTGCCATGGACTTCGGCTTCTCTTGGCCAAGGTGTCGGGCGAGCCATTCGTCACAGACGCTATGTTTAAAGGCCGCGAGGGCTTCGGCGACCGGACAATCGACGTTTTGGTTCTTTTTAATTAAGAACCTAGTCCAGAATTTGCGGGCTGACTCTTGGGCTTGTTGGACTATATGACTAAGGTCATCGGCGTCCGGAGGCCGGACATAGGTACCTTGAAAGTTATCTCTAAAGGCATCCTCCAGATCTTTCCAGCTACCAATGGAGTTCTCTGGGAGGCTGTTTAACCAGTGTCGTGTTGGTTCCTTCAGCTTTAAGGGGAGGTATTTGATGGCGTGGAGATCGTCGCCGCGAGCCATGTGAATATTTAGAAGAAAGTCTTCAATCCATAGCGCGGGATCAGTCGTTCCATCGTATGCTTCAATGTTTACGGGTTTAAACCATTCTAGGAACTGGTGTTGCATTACCTCGTCAGTAAAGCATAAGGGGTGTGCAGTGCCTCTGTATCGGGAAGCGTCTCAATGGAGTTCAGATGACATCTGTATTCCGGTTTCGGCCCGGGTGAGGTTATGCATGTCATGCCAGGCTTGATGGTTGTCGTCTCGTGTTGGGGAACGCCCCCTTGATCCATAGATTGATTTGGCCTAACCAGCTCTATTGTCCAGGTCCTTGCGTAAGTTGTAGGCATAGCCCGGAGCTGCTACCTCTTTGCCACGACGGCGAGGTGGTAGGGGCTGGTGTTCGGCATAAGCAGCCGCTTTATCTCGCCCACTACTACCTCTTAATCATGCGTTGGTTTTCCATTGAAGAGGAATGGGTGATGCAGCAAAGTAGCATAAGTATTTCCCTCAGTTTTTGAGAACCAAGGTATCAAACCAGTAGGAGACTACACGCAAATCGCCTAGTACCTGCACAAACAAATAAGAACTTTGCAACCAACGCGGTAAAGGGGTTGTCAATCCCTTCATGGCCACTTGCAAAAGTGAGATCTGATAAAGATAATAAGATAAATATTTTTGGTATTTTGTGGTATAGATTGGAAAATAAAGATTGCAAAATAAATAGTAAACTAGAACTATAGATTGGAAACTTATATGGTGTAAAGTAGACCCGGGGGCCATAGGTTTCACTAGTGGCTTCTCTCAAGATGGCATGTATTACAGTGGGTGAACAAATTACTGCCGAGCAATTGATAGAAATGTGCATAGTTATGATGATATCTAAGGCAATGATCATGAATATAGGCATCACGTCCGTGACAAGTAGACCGAAACGATTCTGCATCAACTACTATTACTCCACACATCGACCGCTATCCAGCATGCATCTAGAGTATTAAGTTCATAAGAACGGAGTAACACTTTAGGCAAGATCACATGATGTAGAGGGATAAACTCAAGCAATATGATATAAACCCCATCTTTTTATCCTCGATGGCAACAATACAATATGTGCCTTGCTGCCCCTACTGTCACTGGGAAAGGACACCGCAAGATTGAACCCAAAGCTAAGCACTTCTCCCATTGCAAGAAAGATCAATCTAGTAGGCCAAACCAAACTGATAATTCAAAGAGACTTGCAAAGATATCAAATCATGCATATAAGAATTCAGAGAAGAATCAAATAATATTCATAGATAATCAAGTACATAAACTCACAATTCATCAGATCTCGGCAAACACACTGCCAAAAGAGTTACATCGAATAGATCTCCAAGAAGATCGAGGAGAACTTTGTATTGAGATCCAAAGAGAGAAAATAAGCCATCTAGCTAATAACTATGGACCCGAAGGTTTGTGGTAAACTACTCACACATCATCGGAGAGGCTATGGTGTTGATGTAGAAGGCCTCCGTGATCGAATCCCTCTCCGGCGGAGCGCCGGAAAAGGCCCCAAGATGGGATCTCACGGGTACAGAAGGTTGCGGTGGTGGAAAAGGTGTTTCGTTGCTCTCTACTACATCTTGAGCTTGCGTTGGTTTTCCCCGAAGAGGAAGGGATGATGTAGCAGAGTAGCATAAGTATTTCCCTCAGTTTTTGAGAACCAAGGTATCAATCCAGTAGGAGCCCACGCTCAAGTCCCTCGTACCTGCACAAAGCGATAGCTACTTGCAACCAACGCGATTAGGGGTTGTCAAGCCCTTCACGGTCACTTACGAGAGTGAGATCTGATAGATATAATATTTTTGGTATTTTTGGTATAAAGATGCAAAGTAAAAAGTAAAAGCAAAGTAAAAAAGCAAAACAAGATTAAAGTGATGGAGATTGATATGATGAGAATAGACCCGGGGGCCCTAGGTTTCACTAGTGGCTTCTCTCAAGAGCATAAGTATTCTACGGTGGGTGAACAAATTACTGTGGAGCAATTGACAGAATTGAGCATAGTTATGAGAATATCTAGGCATGATCATGTATATAGGCATCACGTCCGTGACAAGTAGATCGAAATGATTCTGCATCTACTACTATTACTCCACTCATCGACCGCTATCCAGCATGCATCTAGAGTATTAAGTTAAAAACAGAGTAACGCCTTAAGCAAGATGACATGATGTAGAGAGATAAATTCATGCAATATGAAATAAACCCCATCTTGTTATCCTCGATGGCAATGATACAATACGTGCCTTGCTGCCCCTTGTGTCACTGGGTAAGGACACCGCAAGATCGAACCCAAAGCTAAGCACTTCTCCCATGGCAAGAACTACCAATGTAGTTGGCCAAACCAAAAGGATAATTCGAAGAGACTTGCAAAGATAACCAATCATACATAAAAGAATTCAGAGAAGATTCAAATATTATTCATAGATAGACTTGATCATAAACCCACAATTCATCGGTCTCAACAAACACACCGCAAAAAGAAGATTACATCGAATAGATCTCCACAAGAGAGGGGGAGAACTTTGTATTGAGATTCAAAGAGAGAGAAGAAGCCATCTAGCTACTAACTATGGACCCGAAGGTCTGAGCTAAACTACTCACACTTCATCGGAGGGGCTAGGGTGATGTAGAAGCCCTCCGTGATGACGGCCCTCTTCCAGCGGAGCTCCGGAACAGGCCCCAAGATGGGATCTCGTGGATACAGAAAGTTGCAGCGGTGAAATTGGGTTTTTGGCTCCTGTTCTGATCGTTTGGGGGTACGTGTGTATATAGGAGGAAGAAGAACGCCAGAGGAGCAACGAGGGGCCCACGAGGCAGGGGGCGCACCCTAGGGGGGGCGCCCCCCACCCTCGTGACCGCCTCTTTTGTTCCTTGGAGCAGGGTCCAAGTCTCCTGGATCACGTTCGGTGAGAAAATCACGTTCCTGAAGATTTTATTCTGTTTGGACTCCGTTTGATATTCCGTTTATCTGAAACACTGAAATAGGCAAAAAAACAGCAATTCTGGGCTGGGCCTCCGGTTAATAGGTTAGTCCCAAAAATAATATAAAAGTAGAAAATAAAGCCCAATATAGTCCAAAACAGTAGATAATATAGCATGGAGCAATAAAAAATTATAGATACGTTGGAGACGTATCAGGCATCCCCAAGCTTAATTCCTGCTCGTCCTCGAGTAGGTAAATGATAAAAAGAGAATTTTTGATGTGGAGTGCTACTTGGCATAATTTCAATGTAAATCTTCTTAATTGTGGTATGAATATTCAGATTAGAAAGATTCAAGACAAAAGTTTATATTGACATAAAAAATAATAATACTTCAAGCATACTAACAAAGCAATTATGTCTTCTCAAAATAATATGGCCAAAGAAAGTTATCCCTACAAAATCATATAGCCTGGCTATGCTCCATCTTCAGCACACAAAGTATTTAAATCATGCACAACCCCGATGACAAGCCAAGCAATTGTTTCATACTCTAACTTCTTCAAAACTTTTTCAATCTTCACGCAATATATGAGTGTGAGCCATGGATATAGCACTATAGGTGGAATAGAATGGTGGTTGTGGAGAAGACAAAAAGGAGGGGAAGATAGTCTCACATCAACTAGGCGTATCAACAGGCTATGGAGATGCCCATCAATAGATATCAATGTGAGTGAGTAGGGATTGCCATGCAACGGATGCACTAGAGCTATAAATGTATGAAAGCTCAACAAAAGAAACTAGTGGGTGTGCATCCAACTTTCTTGCTCATGAAGACCTAGGGCAATTTGAGGAAGCCCATTATCGAAATATACAAGCCAAGTTCTATAATATAAAATTCCCACTAGTATATGAAAGTGACAACATATGAGACTCTCTATATGAAGAACATGGTGCTACTTTGAAGCACAATATATGAGACTCGCTATATCATGGTGCTACTTTGAAGCACAAGTGTGGAAAAAAGGATAGTAGCATTGCCCCTTTTTATTTATTTTCTTTTGGGGGGCCTTCTTTTTTTCTTTGGCCTTTCTCTTTTTTTATTGGGACAATGCACTATTGAATGATGATCATCGCACTTTTATTTATTTACAACTCAATGATTACAACTCGATTCTAAAACAAAGTATGACTCTATATGGATGCCTCCGGCGGTGTACCGGGATATGCAATGAATCAAGAGTGACAAGTATGAAGAAATTATGAATGGTGGCTTTGCCACAAATACTTATGTCAACTACATGATCATGCTAAGCAATATGACAATGATGAATGTGTCATGATGAACTAGATGGTGGAAAGTTGCATGGCAATATATATCGGAATGGCTATGGAAATGCCATAATAGGTAGGTATGGTGGCTGTTTTGAGGAAGGTATATGGTAGGTTTATGATACCGGCGAAAAGTGTGCGGTATTAGAGAGGCTAGCAAAGGTGGAAGGGTGGGAGTGCGTATAATCCATGGACTCAACATTAGTCATAAAGAACTCATATACTTATTGCAAAAATCTAGAAGTTATCAAAGAAAAGTATTACGCGCATGCTCCTAGGGGGATAGATTGGTAGGAAAAGACCATCGCTCGTCCCCGACCGCCACTCATAAGGAAGACAATCAATAAACAAATCATGCTCCGACTTCGTTACATAACGGTTCACCATACGTGCATGCTACGGGAATCACAAACCTTAACACAAGTATTCTTTAAATTCACAACTACTCAACTAGCATGACTTTAATATTATCACCTCCATATCTCAAAACAATTATCATGCTTCAATCTTTTCTTAGTATTCAACACACTCAAAAGAAAGTTTCACAAATCTTGAATACCAAGCATATTATTATTAAGCAAATTACCGTGCTATTAAGAGACTCTCAAAATAATTTAAGTGAAGCATGAGAGATCAATAGTTTCTTTAAAACAAATCCACCACCGTGCTCTAAAAGATCTAAGTGAGGCACATAGAGCAAAATTATCTAGCTCAAAAGATATAAGTGAAGCACATAGAGCAAAACTATCTAGCTCAAAAGATATAAGTGAAGAACATAGAGTATTCTATCAAATTTTAATTCATGTATGGCTCTCTCAAAAGGTGTGTACAGCAAGGATTATTGTGGCATACTAATACACAAAGACACAAATAATACAAGACGCTCCAAGCAAAACACATATCATGTTGGTGAATTAAAATATAGCTCCAAGTAAATTACCGGTGGAAGTGGACGAAAGAGGGGATTCCTTCCGGGGCATCCCCAAGCTTTGACTTTTTGGTGTCCTTGGATTATCTTGGGGGTGCCATGGGCATCCCCAAGCTTAGGCTCTTGCCACTCCTTGTTCCATTATCCATCAAAAGAATTCACCCAAAACTTGAAAACTTCACAACACAAAACTCAAAATAGAAAACTCGTGAGCTCCGTTAGCGAAAGAAAACAAAAGACCACTTCAAGGTACTGTAATGAACTCATTATTTATTTATATTGGTGTTAAACCTACTGTATTCCAACTTCTCTATGGATTATAAACTATTTTACTAGCCATAGATTCATCAAAATAAGCAAACAACACACGAAAAACAGAATCTGTCAAAAACAGAACAGTCTGTAGTAATCTGTAGCTACCGCAAGATCTGGAACCCCAAAAATTCTAAAATAAATTGCTGGACGTGAGGAATTTATCTATTGATCATCTGAAAAAATAATTAACTAAATATCACTCTTCAAATAAAAATGACAGCAGTTCTCGTGAGCGCTAAAGTTTCTGCTTTTTACAGCAAGTTCAACAAGACTTTCCCCAAGTCTTCCCAACGGTTCTACTTGGCACAAACACTAATTAAACACAAAAAACACAAAAAAACAGAGGCTAAATACTTTATTTATTACTAATCAGGAGAAAAAAGCAAGGAATACAAATAAAATTGGGTTGCCTCCCAACAAGCGCTATCGTTTAACGCCCCTAGCTAGGCATAAAAGCGAGGATAGATCTAGGTATTGCCATCTTTGGTAGGCAATCCATAAGTGGCTCTCATGATAATTTCATATGGTAACTTTATTTTATTTCTTGGAAAGTCTTCCATGCCATTTTTTAATGGAAATTGGAATCTAATATTCCCTTCCTTCATATCAATAATCGCACCAACCGTTCTAAGGAAAGGTCTACCAAGAATAATAGGGCAAGAAGGATTGTAGTCTATATCAAGAACAATGAAATCTACGGGCACATAATTCCTATTTTCAACAATAAGAACATCATTAATCCTTACCATAGGTTTCTTAATAGTGGAATCCGCAAGATGCAAGTTTAGAGAGCAATCATCAAAGTTACGGAAATCTAGTAAATCACACAAAGTCTTGGGAATAGTAGAGACACTAGCACCCAAATCACACAAAGCATAAAACTCATGATCTTTAATTTTAATTTTAATAGTTTGTTCCCACTCATCATAGAGTTTTCTAGGGTTGGAAACTTTCAACTCAAGCTTTTCTTCATAAGATTGCATCGAGGCATCAACAATATGTTTGGTGAAGGCTTTATTTTGACTATAAGCATGTGGAGAATTTAGCACGGATTGCAATAAGGAAATACAATCAATTAAAGAGAAACTTTCATAATTAAATCCCTTGAAATCCAATATAGTGGGTTTAGCAACATCTAGATTTTTATTTCTTTCAATCCCACTTTCATCAATTTCATCATTAAGATCTAAATACTCCGAATTTTTAGAACGCCTTCTAGGTAAAGGAAGATCATATTCAGTTTCATCAAGATTAATATTGCAAAATAAAGATTTAATAGGGTACACATCAATAACTTTTAGATCTTCATCTTGATTTTCATAGGAATTGGAGGAACATGCTTTAATAAAGGCATCTTTGGAAGCACGCATCCTAGCGGTTCTTTCCTTACACTCATCAATTGAAATTCTCATGGCTTTTAGAGACTCATTGATATCATGCTTAGGTGGAATAGATCTAGGTTTCAAAGAATCAACATCAAGAGCAATTCTATCAACGTTCCTATCCAAATCATCAATCTTAAGCAATTTTTCTTCAATCATAGCATTAAAATTCTTTTGCAAAGAAATACATTCTTTAATATTAGATTCAAAATCAGAGGGCATCTTATTATAATTTCCATAAGAGTTATTGTAGGAATTCCCATAATTATTAGAAGGATTACTAGGATATGGCCTAGGATTAAAATTCCCGCTATAAGTGTTGTTACCAAAATTATTCCTACCAACAAAATTCACATCCATAGATTCATTGTTATTCTCAATCAAAGTAGACAAAGGCATATCATTAGGATCACAACAAACCCTCTTAGTAGCAAATAATTTCATAAGTTCATCCATCTTTCCACTCAACACATTAATTTCTTCTATCGCATGCACTTTTTTATTAGAAGATCTTTCAGTATGCCATTGAGAATAATTAACCATCATATTATCTAGGAGTTTAGTAGCATCTCCTAAAGTGATTTCCATAAAAGTGCCTCCCGCGGCCGAATCTAAAAGATTTCTAGAAGCAAAATTCAATCCGGCATAAAATTTTTGTATAATCATCCACAAATTCAAACCATGAGTAGGGCAATTACGTATCATTAATTTCATTCTCTCCCAAGCTTGTGCAACATGTTCATGATCAAGTTGTTTAAAGTTCATAATATCGTTTCTAAGAGAGATGATCTTAGTGGGAGGAAAATACTTAGAGATAAAAGCATCTTTGCACTTGTTCCATGAATCAATACTATTCTTAGGCAAAGACGAAAACCAAGCTTTAGCACGATCTCTAAGCGAAAAAGGAAATAGCTTCAATTTAACGACATCATTATCGACATATTTTTTCTTTTGCATATCACATAAATCAACGAAGCTATTCAGATGAGTAGCGGCATCTTCACTAGGAAGGCTGGCAAATTGATCTTTCATAACATGATTCAACAAAGCAATATTAATTTCACAAGATTCAGCATCGGTAAGAGGAGCAATCGGAGTGCTAAGGAAATCATTATTATTGGTATTGGTGAAGTCACACAATTTAGTAGTATCTTGAGCCATCGCGACAAACAAGCAATCTAACACACGAGCAAACAAAAAGCAACGGGCAAAAAGAGGCAAATAGAGAGGGAGGATAGGGAGAGAGAGAGAGAGGGCGAATAAAACGACAAGGGTGAATTAGGGGGGAGAGGAAAACGAGAGGCAAATGGCAAATAATGTAATGCGAGAGATAGGGATTGCGATGGGTATTTGGTATGTTGACTTTTTGCGTAGACTCCCCGGCAACGGCGCCAGAAATCCTTCTTGCTACGTCTTGAGCTTGCGTTGGTTTTCCCCGAAGAGGAAGGGATGATGCAGCAGAGTAGCGTAAGTATTTCCCTCAGTTTTTGAGAACCAAGGTATCAATCCAGTAGGAGCCCACGCTCAAGTCCCTCGTACCTACACAAAGCGATAGCTACTCGCAACCAATGCGATTAGGGGTTGTCAAGCCCTTCACGGTCACTTACGAGAGTGAGATCTGATAGATATAATATTTTTGGTATTTTTGGTATAAAGATGCAAAGTAAAAAGTAAAAGCAAAGTAAAAAAGCAAAACAAGATTAAAGTGATGGAGATTGATATGATGAGAATAGACCCGGGGGCCCTAGGTTTCACTAATGGCTTCTCTCAAGAGCATAAGTATTCTACGGTGGGTGAACAAATTACTGTTGAGCAATTGATAGAATTGAGCATAGTTATGAGAATATCTAGGCATGATCATGTATATAGGCATCACGTCCATGACAAGTAGATCGAAACGATTCCGCATCTACTACTATTACTCCACTCATCGACCGCTATCCAGCATGCATCTAGAGTATTAAGTTAAAAACAGAGTAACGCCTTGAGCAAGATGACATGATGTAGAGAGATAAATTTATGCAATATGAAATAAACCCCATCTTGTTATCCTCGATGGCAACGATACAATACGTGCCTTTCTGCCCCTTGTGTCACTGGGTAAGGACACCGCAAGATCGAACCCAAAGCTAAGCACTTCTCCCATGGCAAGAACTACCAATCTAGTTGGCCAAACCAAACGGATAATTCGAAGAGACTTGCAAAGATAACCAATCATACATAAAAGAATTCGGACAAGATTCAAATATTATTCATAGATAGACTTGATCATAAACCCACAATTCATCAGTCTCAACAAACACACCGCAAAAAGAAGATTACATCGAATAGATCTCCACAAGAGGGGGGGGGGACTTTGTATTGAGATTCAAAGAGAGAGAGAGAAGAAGCCATCTAGCTACTAACTATGGACCCGAAGGTCTGAGGTAAACTACTCACACTTCATCGGAGGGGCTAGGATGATGTATAAGCCCTCCATGATGACGGCCCTCTTCCGGCGGAGCTCCGGAACAGGCCCCAAGATGGGATCTCGTGGATACAGAAAGTTGCGGCGGAGGAATTAGGTTTTTGGCTCCTGTTCTGATCGTTTGGGGGTACGTGTGTATATATAGGAGGAAGAAGTACGCCGGAGGAGCAACAAGGGGCCCACGAGGCAGGGGGCGCCCGCCACCCTCGTGACCGCCTCTTTTGTTCCTAGGGGCAGGGTTCAAGTCTCCTGGATCACGTTCGGTGAGAAAATCACAGACGCTATGTTTAAAGGCCGCGAGGGCTTCGGCGTCCGGACAATCGACGTTTTGGTTCTTTTTAATTAAGAACCTAGTCCAGAATTTGCGGGCTGACTCTTGGGCTTGTTGGACTATATGACTAAGGTCATCGGCGTCCGGAGGCCGGACATAGGTACCTTGAAAGTTATCTCTAAAGGAATCCTCCAGATCTTTCCAGCTAGCAATGGAGTTCTCTGGGAGGCTGTTTAACCAGTGTCGTGCTTGTTCCTTCAGCTTTAAGGGGAGGTATTTGATGGCGTGGAGATCGTCGCCGCGAGCCATGTGAATATTTAGAAGAAAGTCTTCAATCCATAGCGCGGGATCAGTCGTTCCATCGTATGCTTCAATGTTTACGGGTTTAAACCATTCTAGGAACTGGTGCTGCATTACCTCATCAGTAAAGCATAAGGGGTGTGCAACGCCTCTGTATCGGGAAGCGTCTCGATGGAGTTCAGATGACATCTGTATTCGGTTTTCAGCCTGGGTGAGGTTATGCATGTCATGCCAGGCTTGATGGTTGTCGTCTCATTTTGGGGAACGCCCCCTTGATCCATAGATTGATTTGGCCTAACCGGCTCTATTGTCCAGGTCCTTGCATAAGTCGTAGGTATAGCCCGAAGCTGCTACCTCTTTGCCACGACGGCGAGGTGGTAGGGGCTGCTGTTCAACATAAGCAGCCGCTTTATCTCGCCCACTGCTACCTCTTGATCATGCGTTGGTTTTCCATTGAAGAGGAATGGGTGATGCGGCAAAGTAGCATAAGTATTTCCCTCAGTTTTTGAGAACCAAGGTATCAATCCAGTAGGAGACTACACGCAAATCGCCTAGTACCTGCACAAACAAATAAGAACTTTGCAACCAACGTGGTAAAGGGGTTGTCAATCCCTTCATGGCCACTTGCAAAAGTGAGATCTGATAAAGATAATAAGATAAATATTTTTGGTATTTTTGTGGTATAGATTGGAAAATAAAGATTGCAAAATAAATAGTAAACTAGAACTATAGATTGGAAACTTATATGGTGTAAAGTAGACCCGGGGGCCATAGGTTTCACTAGTGGCTTCTCTCAAGATGGCATGTATTACGGTGGGTGAACAAATTACTGCCGAGCAATTGATAGAAATGCGCATAGTTATGATGATATCTAAGGCAATGATCATGAATATAGGCATCACGTCCGTGACAAGTAGACCGAAACGATTCTGCATCAACTACTATTACTCCACACATCGACCGCTATCCAGCATGCATCTAGAGTATTAAGTTCATAAGAACGGAGTAACACTTTAGGCAAGATCACATGATGTAGAGGGATAAACTCAAGCAATATGATATAAACCCCATCTTTTTATCCTCGATGGCAACAATACAATACGTGCCTTGCTGCCCCTACTGTCACTGGGAAAGGACACCGCAAGATTGAACCCAAAGCTAAGCACTTCTCCGATTGCAAGAAAGATCAATCTAGTAGGCCAAACCAAACTGATAATTCAAAGAGACTTGCAAAGATATCAAATCATGCATATAAGAATTAAGAGAAGAATCAAATAATACTCATAGATAATCAAGTACATAAACCCACAATTCATCAGATCTCGGCAAACACACTGCCAAAAGAGTTACATCGAATAGATCTCCAAGAAGATCGAGGAGAACTTTGTATTGAGATCCAAAGAGAGAAAATAAGCCATCTAGCTAATAACTATGGACCCGAAGGTTTGTGGTAAACTACTCACACATCATCGGAGAGGCTATGGTGTTGATGTAGAAGCCCTCCGTGATCGAATCCCTCTCCGGCGGAGCGCCGGAAAAGGCCCCAAGATGGGATCTCACGGGTACAGAAGGTTGCGGTGGTGGAAAAGGTGTTTTGTTGCTCTCTGCTACATCTTGAGCTTGCGTTGGTTTTCCCCGAAGAGGAAGGGATGATGCAGCAGAGTAGCATAAGTATTTCCCTCAGTTTTTGAGAACCAAGGTATCAATCCAGTAGGAGCCCACGCTCAAGTCCCTTGTACCTACACAAAGCGATAGCTACTCGCAACCAACGCGATTAGGGGTTGTCAAGCCCTTCACGGTCACTTATGAGAGTGAGATCTGATAGATATACTATTTTTGGTATTTTTGGTATAAAGATGCAAAGTAAAAAGTAAAAGCAAAGTAAAAAAGCAAAACAAGATTAAAGTGATGGAGATTGATATGATGAGAATAGACCCGGGGGCCCTAGGTTTCACTAGTGGATTCTCTCAAGAGCATAAGTATTCTACGGTGGGTGAACAAATTACTGTTGAGCAATTGATAGAATTGAGCATAGTTATGAGAATATCTAGGCATGATCATGTATATAGGCATCACGTCCGTGATAAGTAGATCGAAACGATTCCGCATCTACTACTATTACTCCACTCATCGACCGCTATCCAGCATGCATCTAGAGTATTAAGTTAAAAACAGAGTAACGCCTTAAGCAAGATGACATGATGTAAAGAGATAAATTTATGCAATATGAAATAAACCCCATCTTGTTATCCTCGATGGCAACGATACAATACGTGCCTTGCTGCCCCTTCTGTCACTGGGTAAGGACACCGCAAGATCGGACCCAAAGCTAAGCACTTCTCCCATGGCAAGAACTACCAATCTAGTTGGCCAAACCAAACAGATAATTCGAAGAGACTTGCAAAGATAACCAATCATACATAAAAGAATTCAGAGAAGATTCAAATATTATTCATAGATAGACTTGACCATAAACCCACAATTCATCGGTCTCAACAAACACACCGCAAAAAGAAGATTACATCGAATAGATCTCCACAAGAGGGAGGAGAACTTTGTATTGAGATTCAAAGAGAGAGAGAAGAAGCCATCTAGCTACTAACTATGGACCCGAAGGTCTAAGGTAAACTACTCACACTTCATCGGAGGAGCAATCAAAAATTATAGATACGTTGGAGACGTATCACTCTCCCCGAAGGTTTTAGGGTATAAGAGTATATATAGGCAAAAGAAGTAGGTCGGTGGAGCTGCGAGGGGACCACGAGGGTGGTGGGCGTGCCCTCCTACCTTGTGGCTTCCTTGCTGCTTCCTCGACGTCCACTCCAAGTCTCTTGGATCACGTTTGTTCCAGAAAAGATCCTTGCGAAGGTTTCATTCTGTTTGGATTCCGTTTGATATTCCTTTTCTGCGAAACACTGAAATAGGCAAAAAAACAACAATTTGCACTAGGCTTTCGGTTAATAGGTTAGTCCCAAAAATAATATAAAAGTGCATAGGAAAGCCCATTAAACATCCAAAACAGATAATATAATAGCTTGGAACAATCAAAAATTATAGATACGTTGGAGACGTATCAAGCATTCCCAAGCTTAATTCCTGCTCGTCCTCAAGTATGTAAATGATAAAAACGGAATTTTTGATGCGGAATGCTTCCTAACATAATTTTCAATGTAATTCTCTTTATTGTGGCATGAATATTCAGATCCGAAAGATTCAAGACAAAAGTTTAATATCGACATAAAAAATAATACTTCAAGCATACTAACCAAGCAATTATGTCTTCTCGAAATAACATGGCCAAAGAAAGCTATCCCTACAATATCATATAGTCTGGCTATGCTCTATCTTCATCACATAAAATATTTAAATCATGCACAACCCCGATGACAAGCCAAGCAATTGTTTCATGCTTTTGATGTTCTCAAACTTTTTCAATCTTCACGCAATACATGAGCGTGAGCCATGGATATAGCACTATAGGTGGAATAGAATGGTGGTTGTGGAGAAGACAAAAAGGAGAAGATAGTCTCACATCAACTATGCATATCAACGGGCTATGGAGATGCCCATCAATAGATATCAATGTGAGTGAGTAGGGATTGCCATGCAACGGATGCACCAGAGCTATAAATGTATGAAAGCTCAACAGAAGAACCTAAGTGGGTGTGCATCCAACTTACTTGCTCATGAAGACTTAGGGCATTTTGAGGAAGCCCATCATTGAAATATACAAGCCAAGTTCTATAATGAAAAATTCCCACTAGTATATGAAAGTGACAACATAAGAGACTCTCTATCATGAAGATCATGGTGCTACTTTGAAGCACAAGTGTGGAAAAAGGATAGTACCATTGCCCCTTCTCTCTTTTTCTCTCGTTTTTTTATTTGGGTCTTTTCCTTTTTTATGGCCTCTTTTTTTCTCTTTTTTCGTCCGGAGTCTCATCCCGACTTGTGGGGGAATCATAGTCTCCATCATCCTTTCCTCACTGGGACAATGCTCTAATAATGATGATCATCACACTTTCATTTACTTACAACTCAAGAATTACAACTTGATACTTGGAACAAAATATGACTCTACATGAATGCGTCCGGCTGTGTACCGGGATGTGCAATGAATCAAGAGTGACATGTATGAAAAATTATGGTGGCTTTGCCACAAATACGATGTCAACTACATGATCATGCAAAGCAATATGACAAGGATGATGCGTGTCATAATAAACGGAATAGTGGAAAGTTGCATGGCAATATATCTCGAAATGGCTATGGGAATGCCATAATAGGTAGGTATGGTGGCTGTTTTGAGGAAAGTATATGGTGGGTTTATGGTACCGGCAAAAGTTGCGCGGTACTAGAGAGGCTAGCAATGGTGGAAGGGTGAGAGTGCGTATAATCCATGGACTCAACATTAGTCATAAAGAACACACATACTTATTGCAAAAATCTATTAGTTATCTAAACAAAGTACTATGCACATGCTCCTAGGGGGGTAGATTGGTAGGAAAAGATCATTGCTCGTCCCCGACCGCCACTCATAAGGAAGACAATCAATAAATAAATCATGTTTCGACTTCATCACATAACGGTTCACCATACGTGCATGCTACGGGAATCACAAACTTTAACACAGGTATCTCTCAAATTCACAACTATTCAACTAGCATGACTCTAATATCACCATCTTCATATCTCAAAACAATCATAAAGAATCAAACTTCTCATAGTACTCAATGCACTTTATATGAAAGTTTTTTATTATACCCATCTTGGATGCCTATCATATTAGGACTAGTTTTATAGCCAAAGCAAATTACCATGCTGTTCTAAAATACTCTCAAAATAATATAAGTGAAGCATGAGATATAAATAATTTCTACAAAATAAAACCACCACCGTTCTCTAAAAAATATAAGTGAAGCTCTAGAGCAAAATTATCTAGCTCAAAAGATATAAGTGAAGCACATAGAGTATTCTAATAAATTCCAATTCATGTGTGTCTCTCCCAAAAGGTGTGTGAAGCAAGCATAATTGTGTTAAACTAAAAAAAATCAAAGACTCAAATCATACAGGACGCTCCAAGCAAAACACATATCATGTGGTGAATAAAAATATAGCCTCAAGTAAAGTTACCGATAGACGAAGACGAAAGAGGGGATGCCTTTCGGGGCATCCCCAAGCTTAGTCTTTTGGTTGTCCTTGTATTTTACCTTGGGGTGCCTTGGGCATCCCCAAGCTTAGGCTCTTGCCACTCCTTGTTCCAAAATCCATCAAATCTTTACCCAAAAACTTGAAAACTTCACAACACAAAACTCAACAGAAAATCTCATGAGCTCCGTTAATATAAGAAAACAAATCACCACTTGAGGTACTGTAATGAATTCATTCTTTATTTATGTTGGTGTTAAACCTACTGTATTCCAGCTTCTCTATGGTTCATACCCCCCGATACTAGCCATATATTCATCAAAATAAGCAAACAACACACACAAAAAACAGAATATGTCAAAAACAGAATAGTCTGTAGTAATCTATAGGTTTCGAATACTTCTGTAACTCCAAAAATTCTACCAAATTAGGACGACCTAAATAATTCGTATATTGATCTAATGCAGTTGGAATCAGTATTTTATCGCTCTCTGGTTAAAAATGAAAATTATTCTCGTGAGCACATACTTTCTGTTTTTTCAGCAAGATCAAACAACAATCATCCAAGAAGATCCTAAAGGCTTTACTTGGCACAAAACTAATTAAAACATAAAAAACACAATCATAATAGAGGATAGATGATTTATTTATTACTAAACAGGAACAAAAATAAAATTGGGTTGCCTCCCAACAAGCGCTATCGTTTAACGCCCCTAGCTAGGCAAAGAGATTTCAATGATGCTCATATGAAAGACAAGAATTGAAGCACAAAGAGATCATCATAAAACACGTGACAAACACATCTAAGTCTAACATAATTTCTATGCATAGGCATCTTATAGGCAAACAAATTATCAAGGCAAGCAAAAACTAGCATATGCAAGGAAGCGGAAAGAAACAATAGCAATCTCAACATAACGAGACGTAATTTAGTAACATGAAAATTTCTACAACCATATTTTCCTCTCTCATAATAATTACATGTAGGATCATAAGCAAATTCAACAAAATATCCATCACATAACATATTCTCAACACAATCCACATGCATGCGAAGTTGACACTCTTCCAAAATAGTGGGATTAACATTAACTAAAGTCATGACCTCTCCAAACCCACTTTTATCAAAAAAAATCATAAGATTGAATATTCTCAAAATATGTGGGATCTAAAGTTGGCACTCTTCCAAACCCACTTTCAATATTATTGCAAACACTATTATCAATCTCATATTCATCATGGGTCTTAAATAAATTTTCAAGATCATAAGAAGAATCATCCCAATCATGATCATTGCAACAAGTAGTGGACATAGCAAAACTAGAATCCCCAAGCTTAGGGTTTTGCATATTATTAGCACAACTGACATTCATAGAATATATAATAACATCATTGCAATCATGCTTTTTATTCAAAGATCTATCGTGAATCACTTTATAGAGCACTTCATCACAATTTTCAGATTCACAGATTTCAAGCAAAACTCCATAAAGATAATCTAGTGCACTCAACTCACTAGCAATTGGTTCATCATAATTGGATCTTTTAAAAATATTAGCAAGAGGATGAGGATCCATAACAATAGATATTTAGCAAGCGAAGATGCAAGCAAATAGAAGGCACATGGTAACACGAGCAAACAGAAGGACGAATGGAAGAGGGGCGAAGAAAAGGCAAAGGTGAAGTGGGGGAGAGGAAAACGAGAGGCGAATGGCAAATAATGTAATGTGTGGGATAAGAGTTTGTGATGGGTACTTGGTATGTCTTGACTTGGCGTAGATCTCCCCGGCAACGGCACCATAAATCCTTCTTGTTACCTCTTGAGCATGCGTTGGTTTTCCCTTGAAGAGGAAAGGGTGATGCAGCAAAGTAGCGTAAGTATTTCCCTCAGTTTTTGAGAACCAAGGTATCAATCCAGTAGGAGACTACACGCAAATCGCCTTGTACCTGCACAAACAAATAAGAACCTTGCAACCAACGCGATAAAGGAGACTACACGCAAATCCCTTCATGACCACTTTGCAAAAATGAGATCTAATAAAGATAATAAGATAAATATTTTTGGTATTTTTTTGGTATAGATTTGAAAATAAAGATTGCAAAATAAATAGTAAACTAGAACTGTAGATTGGAAACTTGTATGATGTAAAGTAGACCTGGGGCCATAGGTTTCACTAGTGGCTTCTCTCAAGATATCATGTATTACGGTGGGTGAACAAATTACTGCCGAGCAATTGATAGAAAAGCGCATAGTTATGATGATATCTAAGGCAATGATCATGAATATAGGCATCACGTCTGTGACAAGTAGACCGAAACGATTCTGCATCTACTACTATTACTCCACACATCGACCGCTATCCAGCATGCATCTAGAGTATTAAGTTCGTAAGAACGGAGTAACGCTTTAGGCAAGATGACATGATGTAGAGGGATAAACTCAAGCAATATGATATAAACCCCATCTTTTTATCCTTGATGGCAACAATACAATACGTGCCTTGCTGCCCCTGCTGTCACTGGGAAAGGACACTGCAAGATAGAACCCAAAGCTAAGCACTTCTCCCATTGCAAGAAAGATCAATCTAGTAGGCCAAACCAAACTGATAATTCGAAGAGACTTGCAAAGATATCAAATCATGCATATAAGAATTAAGAGAAGAATCAAATAATACTCATAGATAATCAAGTTCATAAACCCACAATTCATCGGATGTCGGCAAACACACCGCAAAAGGAGTTACATCGAATAGATCTCCAAGAAGATCGAGGAGAACTTTGTATTGAGATCCAAAGAGAGAGAAGAAGCCATCTAGCTAATAACTATGGACCAGAAGGTCTTTGGTAAACTACTCACACATCATCGGAGAGGCTATGGTGTTGATGTAGAAGCCCTTCGTGATCTAACCCCCCTCCGGCGGAGCGCCGGAAAAGGCCCCAAGATGGGATCTCACGGGTACAGAAGGTTGCGGTGGTGGAAAAGGTGTTTCGTTGCTCTCCCCGAAGGTTTTAGGGTATAAGAGTATATATATAGGCGAAAGAAGTAGGTCGGTGGAGCTGCGAGGGGCCACGAGGGTGGGGGGCGCGCCCTCCTGCCTCGTGGCTTCCTCGCTGCTTCCTTGACGTCCACTCCAAGTCTCCTAGATCATGTTTGTTCCAAAAATGATCCTCTCAAAGTTTTCATTCCGTTTGGATTCCGTTTGATATTCCTTTTCTGCGGAACACTGAAATAGGCAAAAAACAGCAATTTGCACTGGGCTTTCGGTTAATAGGTTAGTCCCAAAAATAATATAAAAGTGCATAGTAAAGCCCATTAAACATCCAAAACAGATAATATAATAGCATGGAACAATCAAAAATTATAGATACGTTGGAGACGTATCACCCACATGATGGTCGGTCTGGTTCATCAGCGCAGTCATATCTCGACGGTATTGGCTCAAGGAACTTGACGGTGTCCTGGGCTAGGGGGTACTCACCACGTCGTCTCCCAGTTAGTTAGATTGGGTCGAGGACCCCCATGGTCATATACTCATGGGCCAGTTCGGAAAGCTGCCGCATACAAGGAAGGTTCCGCAAGACTTGGTGGTCAAGACAAGGACTCCTCCCCCACCGGCGTATTCGGCTAGGACTCTTGTTATCCCAGGCCTCTGGTGCATTATATAAACCAGGGATAGGCTAGTCGATAAATATACATACCATCATACCATAGGCTAGCATCTAGGGTTTAGCCTCTACGATCTCATGGTAGATCAACTCTTGTAATACTCATATCATCAAGAACAATTAAGCAGGACGTAGGGTATTACCTCAATCAAGAGGGCCCGAACCTGGGTAAACATCATGTCCCCTGCCTCCTGTTACCATCCGCCTTAGACGCACAGTTCGGGACCCCCTACCCGAAATCCGCCGGTTTTGACAGCGACATTGGTGCTTTCATTGAGAGCTCCGTTGTGCGATCGGCAAAAGGATCGATGGCTCGTCTGCGGATTAACTGCGACGTCGACATCTTCATCACCGGCTCGACTGGTCACCTTGGCTCGACCGAGGACCGTGCTCCATCTCCGTTCATCATGTTCGGACGGGGGCCTTCATCAACATCAACTTTGATCTCTATCATGATCATAGAGGAATCACCCATGGAGCACGAGGGCTCAACGTCAACATTGCCCTTGAGCGGTTGTGCTGTTTTTCTGGGCAGCGAACTTGTATCCGCCGTCACCGTCTCCTCGAGCGTCAGTTTGTTGATTGCTTCAGTGGAATAGTGCGGAATTACGTCTACAACAGCCATGCAAAATTTTGTCGAGTTCCGATGGAGGAATCTCCGACAAACTACGATATACCGGAGCCCTGTCAAATTTGGATGGAAATCTGGACGAGTTTAGTGTGTGGTCTCCATGCCCAGATCGGAGGTCCTTTGGAAGATCCAACCGTTCATCTACTGCAGAATTCCCATATCTACCACCCCTCCAAATTTCAGCTCGATCCGACGGTTCAAACTCCGGGAACCTTCCGATGAGTGGACCAATTTTCGGATCTGTTTTCTTCGCGAATACGGATCCGACCCGAATTCATATTTATTTATGAACGTGATATTGGACAACCCTTTTAGAGGAATTCTATTCTAGGTTATTGTGCGTCGTTTTTAAACACGTGCCCGCAAAATTTTAAGCCTCCCCTAAGGTCATCTTTATCATCATGCTGGTGTCAAACCAGTCCGGCAATATTTCTCCAAGGCTGCCGACCTGCGCTAGACACGTCGTCACTTTGTTGAGCCAAACTCAATTTCTTCGGATCATCATCTCAGCAAGCCGAACAAGAGTTTGGCATCGCGAAGCATAAATCATCACCAACATCGCCGCCCCATGGATTACACGGAGCGGGCACAACGGCATCACCGCACGGTCACTTCATCAAGCCGGCATCGACCACGTCACGACCAGCATCGGCAGGGACGCACTATTGCTTCTTCAAGTCGATGTCCATCACGCTGACCTACTTCAACTCATCGGCTGACATCGAGACTTCGACATCTCGGCTTGACCGAGGGCTTTGCCATCTCTTCATCAACCTACTCGGAGACTTCAGCGTCACTAGCCGACCAACTTCGTCACGTTAGCTGGACTGAGGGCTTCGCCTCCGCAAGCCAACCTTTGCCAGCATCGCCATGCCGCCGCTTTATCGCTCATCAGGCAATGGGTGTGCGGATCGAGTCCCAATTTTAGGACTCACCTTTCTTCGGATTACTACAACAAATAAACTAGATGCTATTAATCCTAGGAATCTTTGCTTGTTGGGGTTTATTTTTCCCAAGAAATTATTACTCTGGTTTGTTCCATTATCTGTACACAGGTCTATCGAATGATGGCCGCACTAACGGCGGTCGCGTGGTGGTTCGGTCAGTTTCCGTACATAGTCCGGCGAACGCCGCATTCGGAACTCGACCCGACCTGTGAATTCAGGCTTTGCCACACCTTTACCACATCACGTCGACGCCCTGCATCGACATTGACTTCGGCGCCATGCCATATTTCTTTTATTACTCACTTTGCATAAATTATTTATTATGCAACAATTTTATTCATCATTATTACCATTATCTCCGGTTTGCACTATTTTTTGTGCACAGGTAAATGAATCGAGTTGGCAGTGCTGTCTCCTCGGCTGGACGGGAGGTTTCGTCAATACTTCATTAACCCGCACCAGGGGCTTCGGCGTCACTCTACTGGCCCACTTTGGCTGTGCTATGCCACCACTTCAGAGTGTCGAGCTCTTCGCTCCGCCACCTTGGGACTAGCTTGGGGGATGGAACCTTGTCCTGCATCAAGCTTGGACCGCGTCATCAATGTCGAACACATTAACAAGCTAAGTCGCTTTCATGCTCAAAACTTTCGGCTTTAAATTTTTTTCCCAGTTCGACCAAGCGTCATACTTCCTTGTCAAAACTTTGTCTGTGACGCACAAATTCAAATACCCCATTTACTTGGGGGCTTCCTTCATGAAGCTTTTCCTCTTGCATATCATTATACTTGTACGGCTTCGTTCCTTATTCGTGTATTACGCCACAATATGCACCATATTGACTTAAGTGTTCTGCAAGTTGGGTTGCCTGGCTCCTGTGCTTACCCCTACGTTCCCGATTGTTCGGCTAGGGAGTAAAGGGAGCACCTCTGCGATTGCCACGACCAGGTCATCCGAGCTCTGACCTCAGACTGGGTGAAGCCGAAAGCTAGCGCTCTTATTGTTTTCAATCATGGTCGGCACACAACGGAACTCATGAGTACAAAAAATCTATTGCACAAGTCTCATAGTAATAATGAGCACCGAAGAAAGGTATCGGTGGGGGTACTATTTTCTTCGAAGATGCTTCTTAAACTTCGTCAGTAATATAACATAAGTTCCCTGAGCGCGCTTGGTCTGTTACAGCCTTATGGCCTGATTGCCTGGTCATCGGAAACATCGTTAATACTCTCGACAGGTGGAGTACATGACACTTTTCGGCCCTTGGCCGAAGAGGGAGAAGCCGACGGTCGGTTAAGACGCGTTTAAAGTTCGGGTGAACACAGATATGATATAAGTACTTCGGTACATACAATCATTATACGTAAAATTCTTTTACCCAAGTCACTTGGGAGCTCTTAAAATTTATATGAGCTGTTTTATAGTAAATGTGTTTTCTTCTTGGTCGTTGCAAAGTCTTTTTCTACCGCTCCTTTTTCGACTCAAGTTTATGGTCAATAGTCGGATAGCCTGTCTTCTCTCTGAAAGCCGCTTGAGTTTAGTTTGCTAAGCTGACCTCGGAGAAGTACTCCGCCTTTGGGATAAGGAGCTTGAAGCCGTAGGCTGACCGGCGTGAAGTCTTGAGATCGGATGTGTCATGTTAAAGCATGACAGAAGCACAATTATTATTATTATTTCCAATTTTCGGATTGGCACCGGACACTTGATCTTGTTCGGACGTCAAGTTTTTACTGACGTTTTTTGGTTTTCCAAGCTTATGGCACTTTCAAACTATTTGTGTGTTTTCAGCACAAGTCCCGCAGTGCAACGCTGGACACCTTTAGAGATTCGGCAAAAACATTCTCGGATATTGCTATATATGCATCGGTTTCGAATTGTGTCTTCGGTCAATAGTTGGGTTGCCCGGCTCCTACGCTTGCCTCCTACGTTCCGCTTTGTTCGGCTAGGTGTGCAAAGGGAGAACCACTGCGATTGTGCTTCTAGCTCACATGGTTAAGCACCTCAGTGTTGAAAGCCGAAAACTGACTGTCACAATAAGCGTAAACTGGTCAGCAATCCGATGACTGTGTTAAATGACAGGCCATTCATAACATTGGCCGAAGTGTTTACGTCTTGACCTCGACTATCGCCGAACACTACCGGGGGCTAGTAACTGGCCTCCCAAACTAAATCCTCCATATTTTGCTCTTACATTAGAGCTGAGGTTTCATGATCATGCTTGGCATAACAGCCCAAAGAAAGGAACCGATAGCGGGACTATTTTCTTTGGAAGACATTTCTTATGTTAAACAGTAATATAACATATCTCTCTGCGTACCTTTGTTTATAAAACCATATGGCCAGATTGCCTTGTTTGTCATAAATCTTTGCCCTCATAAAGGCTTTATAAAGTAGGACAAACACTCCTCGACTACTGGCCGAGGAGGTGGAAGCCGATGGTCGGTCAACAAAGTTTTGTACAATGCGGATCCGAACATTAATGACGTAAAGTACTTGGATACATAGAGTCATTACACGTAATTTGTGATTTTACTATGGATATCGATCCTTAATTCGGCCACCCGTGCCCGCATTAAGGCTCGGGGGCTACTGGGCTTTGGGCTTATTATTTACAAATATTAAAGGGGCACATTGATCCCCTGATCTGGTGTTGCCACCCGACCAGTGTCTCGGGGGCTACTGCATTGCCTGTCCAATGCAGAAAATTTTAAGTGCAATATAGTTTCTGAGGAGATTTTGATCCTCAGGTTGGTCGGCCGGACCCAACCTGAGTCTCAAGGACTGAGCACGCCGCTTTTTGTGTCCCGAAGTATTCTGTTGAGCTAGGACTTGATCCTTAGGCCGATTATGCAAATCAACCTGAGTCTCAGCGGCTACTGGGATCAGCGGTCTTACGTCATCCTTCAGGTGCATCTCGGGTTTTAGACCGATACACACCTTGAGGGCTACTGGCTATATATCTTGGCAGAGAATAAATTGCACCAATAAAAATATTGACAAAAAATCGGCCCACAGTCTGGGTGGTGCACCACCTCGGAAGCAGTCCAGCATAAAGCTCGGGCGCTAGTGGTTGGCTCCATAGTGGGCATTTCCGGCATTAAGCTCGGCTAAACTCCTTCAACTTTTTTGAACCAAGGTGATATGACACCTCGGATATAGTCCGGCGTTGGAGTTTGGACATAGTCCGGCGTTGGAGCTCGGATACATTCCAGCGTTGGAGCTCAGAAAGCAGTCCGGCGTTGGTGCTCGGCTGCAAAAGATACCTCGAATGCAGTCCGGCGCTGGAGCTCGGACGCAAGAGGACGCTGCCGCCCGGGAACAACTTCAAACCCAAGGTGTGGCATAAAAATAACAAGGCATTGGTAAAGGCAGAAGACTTAAAGGGCTCCTCGGATACCCGACATGTGAGATCTTCAGATTTAGCTCGGCAATCCTCAAGATAGAAGATGGGAAGATTTGTTGAATCAGTTTTCAAGACCGACGACCAAAGACAAAGAACAATTCAGAAGAATCGAGGAGCGTCCCCAATTTTACGACGGTTCAGGGGCTACTGACGGTGTCCTGGGCTAGGGGGTACTCACCATGTTGTCTCCCGGTCAGTTAGATTGGGCGAGGACCCCCATGGCCGTATACTCATGGGCCAGTTCAGACAGCTGCCGCATACAAGGAAGATTTTGCAAGACTTGGTGGTCAAGACAAGGACTCCTCCCCCACCGGCGTATTCGGCTAGGACTCTTGTTATCCTAGGCCTCTAGTGCATTATATAAACCAGGGTCAGGCTAGTCGATAAATATACATACAATCATACCATAGGCTAGCTTCTAGGGTTTAGCCTCTACGATCTCATGGTAGATCAACTCTTGTAATACTCATATCATCAAGAACAATCAAGCAGGACATAGGGTATTACCTCCATCAAGAGGGCCCGAACCTAGGTAAACATCGTGTCCCCTGCCTCCTGTTACCATCCGCCTTAGATGCACAGTTCGGGACCCCCTACCCGAGATCCGCCGGTTTTGACACCGACATGCCTCGTCATCGAATTGTGGTAGTAGTCGACGCTTTGGATAACTCTTTGTTGGGCGCTCGAGGTCGTGTTCATCGGTAGCTAGGACTTGGGTCCATCTGTCGTTGAGGGTATCATGTTCGGCTTGGAGCCATTGCTGCTTCTTCTTTAGATTTCGCGCAGTTGCGATTAGCTGACGCTTAAAGCGCTCTTGCTCGAGGGGTTCCTCTAGCACGATGAATTCTTCGTTACTGAGGCTGACATCATCCTCAGAGATCGGTAGATAGTTACTATCTTTCGAGTCCTCATTCCCAACTAGATCGTCGGGGTTAACTTGTCCCTCCTCCCACTCATCCTGCTCGGGCGCAGGTTCGACCAGGTCTTCAGGATTTTCGGCATCGCCCGGGGTGTTATTGTCTCCAGTGCTGGTGTCGCTTTCCTTTTCGCGATGGATTTTGAGTGCCGCCGCTGACGTCGATGTTTTGGTGGTACCTCAGCGGGCTTATCCTCGATCGGATCTTTCCTTCCTTCATCGTTGTCCTCTTTGGGTGTATCCACCATGTACACATCATATGTGGACGTAGCCGTCCAGCGCCCGGTGAATGGCGGGTCTTGGCTTTGTTTGTCTCCGGCATCGTCGTCCATACCGTCGATATCTTCAGAGGCGTAATCTAGCATGTCGGTCAAATCCTCGATAGTGGCTATTAAGTGGGTGGGACGTAAAATTCCCTGCTCTCATCCCCTAGTCTGGGTTGGGCGTAGTTCGGAGGTGATACTTTGGTAATGGCGAGGGATCACATTAAGTCCAAGGCCTCGTTTAAGAGCGAAGGCCGGACGAGGGATCGAGGACCTGCAGGGCTAGGCACGGCAGATTCCAGGCTGTGCTCACCAGATGCAGACCTCGAGAGTTCAGAGTTTGCATCCTGAGGCAGGTTCGGCTCTCCGATGATAGGGAGAGTCCTGCTTGATTCCAGGATCGCCGAAGACATAGTTGCCTCCGGGTTTCCGAAGAAAAGTTCCATAGTAGGAGAGTGTCAAGTGGGTTTCAGATACCCATCTTCGGATGAAGTAATCTGCCCTGGATCTAAGGCCAGGGCAGGGATGATAGTTGGTCCTTGAGCGGTGCCTGATGACGGGTCCGATGAGTTTCCCTCTTGGAGCAGAGGAACAATGGTCGAAGCCGTGAACCCTTCGAAGATCAAGTCTCCTCGGATGTCGGCGACGTAATTCAGGCTCCCGAATCTGATCTGATGACCAGGCACCAATCGAATTGGCGCGCAAAGCGAACCCGCCGAACACAAAAAGTTGACCGGGGAGGAAGGTCTCTGAGGGAGTCCTGGATTAGGGAGTCTCCGGACAGCCGGACTATATCCTTTGGCCGGACTGTTGGACTATGAAGATACGAGATTGAAGACTTCGTCCCGTGTCCGGATGGGACTCTACTTGGCGTGGAAGGCAAGCTAGGCAATATGGATATGCATACCTCCTCCTTTGTAACCGACCTTGTGTAACCCTAGCCTTCTCCGGTGTCTATATAAACCGGAGGATTTTAGTCCGTAGGACAACATACAATCATATCATAGACTAGCTTCTAGGGTTTAGCCTCTCCGATCTCGTGGTAGATCAACTCTTGTACTACTCATATTATCAAGAATAGTCAAGCAGGATGTAGGGTTTTACCTCCATCAAGAGGGCCCGAACCTGGGTAAAACATCTGTCCCCAGCCTCCTGTTACCATCCGCCTTAGACGCACAGTTCGGGACCCCCTACCTGAGATCCGCCAGTTTTGACATCGACATTGGTGCTTTCATTGAGAGTTCCTCTGTGTCGTCACCGTTAGGCTTGATGGCTCCTTCGATCATCGATAGAGATGCAGTCCAGGGTGGGAGTTTTCTCCCCGGACAGATCTTTGTATTCGGCGGCTTCACACTGCGGGCCAACTCGCTTGGCCATCTGGAGCAGATCGAGACCTACGCCCCTAGCCACTAGGTCCGGTTTGGAAGCTTAAACTACATGGCCGATATCCGCGGAGACTTGATCTTCGACGGATTCGAGCCCCTGCCGAGTGCGCCGCACGGTCACGATGAGCATGATTTAGCTCTACCATTGGATAGTGTTCAGGAAACCGCACCGGCAACCGCTTCGACCCTCAATTCGGAGCCAGTTGCGCCATCCATGGATGGGTGGATAGACCCCGACATGGAGGCCGTATCCTCAGCGGCGATCGAGCCGAGTATCGACCTTACCCTTCACGAGAGCTGTGATGCCAAGCTGCCAGATCCTTCCCCGGCCACGGACTCCGAACCGCCTGCGCCCATGCCTATCGAATCCGACTGGGCGCCGATCATGGAGTTTACCTTCGTGGATATTTTTCAGCACTCGCCCTTTGGCGACATACTGAACTCATTAAGGTCTCTCTCCTTGTCAGGAGAGTCCTGGCCGAACTATGTCCGGCAGGATTGGGATGCGGATGACGAAGAAATTCTCCGCCCACCCACCACCCACTTAGTAGCCACTGTCGATGATTTGACCGACATGCTCGACTTCGACTCTAAAGACATCGACGACATGGACGACGATGCAGGAGGCGAACAAGAACCACTGCCCACAGGGCACTGGACAACCACCTCGTCATATGACATATATATGGTGGACACACCCAAAGAAGGCAATGGCGATGGGACAGCGGAGGATGACCCCTCCAAGAAGCAACCCAAGCGCCGACGTCAGCGGCGCCGCTCTAAGTCTCGCCAAGGCAAAAGCGGTGATACCGGTACAGGAGATAACAGCACTCCGGACAGTGCCGAAGATGACAACAATAACCTCCAGCAAGATTTAGAACAGGAGGATGGAGAAGCCAACCCTCCCGAGAGAGCGGCAGATGAAGAGGCGGAGGATGATATTTACATGCCTCCCTCCGAAGACGAAGCAAGCCTAGACGACGACGAATTCGTCGTGCCTGAGGATCCCGTCGAACAAGAGCGCTTCAAGCGCTGGCTTATAGCCACGGCAAATAGACTTAAGAAAAAGCAACAACAGCTTCAAGCTGATCAAGATTTGCTAGCTGACAGATGGACTGAAGTCCTTGCGGCCGAGGAATATAAACTTGAACGCCCCTCCAAGAGTTACCCAAAGCGCAGGTTGCTACCCCGACTGGAGGAGGAAGCACCAAAACCTACATCTCCAGCGTATGAGCGGCTGATCGGCCACCTCGTGGCCGTGACAAGGAGGCATTCCAGCCAAAAGCTCAGCCTGCACCCCGACGCCACTCAAATAAAAATCTCAAGGCATGGGGAAATACGCTAGACCTATGAGACGTATTGGAGGACAAAGCAAAACACGCAAGATCGATCTACAGATCACGAGGGCGGGCCACTATGCTAGACGATAACCGTCACGCCGGATACAGTAAAAGTAAATCCGGACGGGCCGAACACAGCGGACAAGACTCATTTGAGCTGCGTCGCGATATAGCCCAGTACAGAGGCGCCGCACACCCCCTATGCTTCACAGACGAAGTAATGGATCACCAAATCCCAGAGGGTTTCAAACCCGTAAATATCGAATCATACAACGGCATAACAGATCCTGCGGTATGGATCGAGGACTTCCTCCTACACATCCACATGGCATGCGGTGACGATCTACACGCCATCAAATACCTCCCACTCAAACTCAAAGGACCAGCTCGGCATTGGATCAACAGCCTGCCAGCAGAATTCATTGGCTGTTGGGAAGATCTAGAAGCCGCATTCCTCGACAACTTCCAGGGCACTTATGTGCGACCACCAGATGCCGATGACTTGAGCCACATAATTCAGCAGCCAGAGGAATCGGCCAGGCAATTCTGGACACGGTTCCTAACATAGAAAAATCAAATCGTCGACTGTCCGGATGCAGAGGCCCTAGCACCTTTTAAGCACAACATCCGTGACAAGTGGCTCGCTCGGCACCTTGGCCAGGAAAAGCCGAAATCTATGGCAGCCCTCACGACACTCATGACCTGCTTTTTCGTGGGATAAGATAGCTGGCTGGCTCGCAGCAATAATATATCAAAGAACCATGGTACTTCAGATACCAAGGATGGCAATGGCAGGTCACGTCGCAACAAACACAAGCGCCGCATCAACAACGACAATACCGAGGATACGACAGTCAATGCCGGATTCAAAGGCTCTAAATCCGATCAGCGGAAAAAGCCATTCAAAAGAAGCACTCCGGGCCCGTCCAGTTTGGACCGTATACTCGATCGCTTGTGTCAAATACACGGCACCCCCGACAAGCCAGCCAACCACACCAACAGGGATTGTTGGGTGTTCAAGCAGGCCGACAAGTTAAATGCCGAAAACAAAGATAAGGGGTCACATAGCGATGACGAGGAGGAGCCCCGGCAGCCGAACACGGAAGGACAGAAGAGGTTCCCCCCACAAGTGCGGACGGTGAACATGATATATGCATCCCACATCCCCAAGAGGGAGCGGAAGCGTGCGCTAAGGGACGTATATGCGTTCGAGCCAGTCGCCCCAAAGTTCAACCCATGGTCCTCCTGTCCGATCACCTTCGATCGCAGGGACCATCCCACTAGTATCCGTCATGGCGGATTCGCCGCACTGGTCCTAGACCCAATCATCGACGGATTTCACCTCACTGGAGTCCTTATGGACGGCGGCAATATCCTGAACCTGCTTTATCAGGACATAGTGCGCAAAATTGGTATAGACCCCTCAAGGATCAAACCCACAAAAACGACCTTTAAAGGCGTCATACTAGGTGTAGAGGCCCATTGCATAGGCTCAGTCACACTGGAAGTGGTCTTCGGATCCCCGGATAACTTCCGAATCAAGGAGTTAATCTTCGATATAGTCCCGTTCCGCAGCGGCTATCATGCACTGCTCGGGTGAACCGCATTTGCGAGATTCAATGCGGTACCGCACTATGCATATCTCAAGCTCAAGATGCCAGGACCTCGGGGGGTCATCACAGTCAATGGAAACACAGAGCGCTCTCTCCGCACGGAGGAGCACATGGCCGCCCTTGCAGCAGAAGCACAAAGCAGCCTCTTAAGGCAAACCACCAGTTCGGCGATTAAAGACCCGGACACCTTCAAGCGCGCCCGGAGTAATCAGCAACAAGACCGCCTGGCACGTTCTGAGCTCGCATAGCAATGCGGCCCCCACCCCAGTCCCAGCCAAACAGCGAAATCCGTGCCACACGTACATAATTACGCATTGAAAATACCATGGGCACAGGTGGGGAGGGGGGCACGACTACGGCACGCCCCAAGACGCGGCTCAACCGCACTAGGGGCTTCCCGCTTTGTTATTTTTCTCTTTTTCAGGACTTTAATCTCTGGAAACCCTGTCCGGCAATATGATTGCCGGACACACAATGCAACAACCAAGGAGGCAGAAAGGTATGTTGCACCATGGAACTCCCAGGTGGCTTCTGATAACGAGTGAAATACCTACTTTAAATACCATTCCTCAGCTTGCCCTTGGAGGGGACATGTCAAATAGTCCTATTTTTTGGCTTATCGCACTACTTGTATCATTCTGCTTCGACGCACCTTATTGAATAAACAATGCATAGCACTAGACTATTACCGCATTCTCTATTCTTATATATATATATATATATATGTTCATTCATGACATTCAGCACCCGTACACTCTGGTACGGCCAATACGCCAGGGGCTTAAGCATACCCCATAATACGGCGTGAGAAGTCCGAACACTTTCGACAGTGCGACACCTCGAACTTATAGCATGATATGCATCAGCTCCGAATCATGTCTTGGGTCAATATTTGGGTTTGCCCGGCTCCCATGTTTTGGTACCTTACGTTCCGCTATATCGGCTAAGGTAGCACTGGGAGAACTACTGCGATTGTGCCCCGGTTCATCTGGGCTAAGCACCTCAGTAGAGAAAGCTAAAACTGACTGTCATGATAAGGCGAGAGCTGGTTGCTGTTCGAGAGGTCTCGAGTCCCTAAAGACTTATGCCGCTTAGAGCGAGGAGTCTGCTTTGTCCGGCTTAAGGCGTGTATAGCACCCCGAATTCGGCCTTTCGAATACTAGGGGCTTCGCCAAAATTTAAAATTGTAGACTTCTATGGCTAAGTGAGAGTGATAAAGCATTATAGTCCGATTGCCTTGTTCGTTGTGTTGAGCACCTCCCTCGAAGGACCCAACAATGGGAAAAAGAGTGCTCAGATTTATCCCGAACACCCCAGCACTCGTGGCATGGGGGCAGAAGCCGACGACTGGCCATCTCCCAGATTTGATAAACGGCCGCACAGAAGGTAATATTTTAAATTCAAACAAGCATTGCATAGCGCATATGAACAAGTTTTCATACTACAGGATCACACGAGCAAGTTCATTCAAAAATTACATCCTTCGCACACTCGTCCGCCACAAGACGGGCACCCTTCAGAACACCCTCATAATACATTTCGGGGTGGCGATGCTCCTTACCCTGTGGGGGCCCCTCCTTCACCAGCTTCTCGACGTCCATCTTGGCCCAGTGCACCTTCGCACGGGCAAAAGCCCGACATGCACCCTCGATGTAGACGGACCGCTTTATGACTTCCAGCCGGGGGCAGGCATCCACAAGCCGCCTCACCAGGCCGAAGTAGCTATTGGGAAGGGAGTCACCAGGTCACATCCAGACTATAAGGCCCCTCATGGCATGTTCGGCCGCCTTGTGCAGCTCGACCAGTTGCTTCAGTTGGTCGCTCATAGGCATCGGGTGTTCGGTCCCAGTATACTGAGACCAGAACAACTTCTCTGTCGAGCTTCCCTCCTCGGCCTGGTAATATTTCGCGGCATCCGACACACTGCGGGGCAAATCTGCGAATGCTCCTGGAGAGCTCCGGACTCGGGTAAGTAACAAGTAATTTACTTTCACATGCTTGCTTTGCATATTGAATGCCTTACCCGCCGCTATCTTCCGCATCGCCTCAATCTCCTGGAGGGCCTTTTGGGCTTCAGCCTTGGCATGCTTTGTGCTCTCGAGGGCTGCGACAAGCTCGGACTCTCGCATCTTCGAGTCAAGCTCCAAAGCCTCGTGCTTCTTCACGAGAGCCTGGAGCTCTTACTGCACCTCGCCCACCCGTGCCTCTTGTTTTTCCCGCTCGGTGCGCTCCTTGGACGCTTTGTTTTCGGCCTCGGACAACGCTTGCTTCAGGGTCGCCACTTCGGTCGTGGCCCCTGGCACATCCATGATGATCCTATCATTTTGCAACCGCATCTTTATATATATATATACACACACATACATACATACATACATAAACACTATTCTGATCACGGAATCAGAATAATATTCTGATCACAACCTGAACTTCCTGAGTCAGGTGCCTGAACTTCCCTCTGTACAAACCCGAACTTCGGGCTATCTTCGCAACCGTGGCTTCCCTCGCGAATTATTCCGGTCGGTACTGTTGTGTGGGATGTGACTGTAATCCAGATACTCATACCTGCATCTAAATGCTCGTTTTGATTCGTAATTTTGCATTTTGGTGGATTCACTCTCGGGGCGGATGAACTCGTGTCTGTTTATAAGTTTAATGCATTCAGTGGATGTTCTGGAACCTCTAACATGATGGTAATTTGGTTTAAGTATGAGTTTCATGGGCAATTTGTTGTTAATTTCAACGGATTTGATTTGAGGCTCTGTGTTCTTCGTCCGCGGGAGTGGTTCCGCCGCTTCTGTAGATTTGTTATTTTTATTTGAGTATAGAGGGCAGATTTGATTGCAGTAGTGAGATTGGACCGTTTATACGTTGTTAATTCCATCGGGAAGGCGAATACACTGTTGAAATCGGGCAATTGGATCTCGTGTCCGCCCGTGCTGGTTTTCGGTTCTTCAATGAGACAGCTTGGTTTGATTTATCGTTTTGATGTCAGGGCGCAATATGATATCGTTCGAGGTTGCGGCCTGAGAAGGTGTAGTCACCCAAGTGATTAAATCTGAAAAGAAAAATCGATAATGCGTTTTTTTAGTGATTCTACTATCTGTGTTACAGAGTTGGACTTTTGCACCTTTTGTGGTTGAACTTCCCTCGTTTTAATGCATGTTTTTTGGTTGATGCTGCAATACGATCTGTTCCGTTGGTGTTGTTATAAAAATTTTGTGTATGTTTTTTTGTTTTTCAGAGTACTCATATACGTAAAAGTGGAGGTGGTCCATAGATACACAAATCATCCTTTTTATATTTATTCTGTCTTCGGGGCTAGTTTTTTGGATTATCCACATTCTGTGGTAGTAATTGGACTTCTATGCTATCAGTGATTGAACTTCCTGATTTCCACATTGCAAGGTGGTGCAACATCGCGCTCTATTTTTTGTTTTTTTTGTTTTTTTTGTAATTTTCAATTTTCTAATTTGGGTTTTAGTTTGTTCCGTGGCAACTATGGGATTATTCCCAAATACACATGCACACCTACTTATTTTTTTGTAACACATTTCCATACTTCAAACAGTGGTAGAACTTCAGTTTGTGTTTAATGTGAACTTACAAGATTTTTGCTTCTGTGTAATTTGTCTTTTCTACATGTTCATTTGATGTTTTTTCCAAACGCCGAACTTCTGTGTTTTTACAACTTGAACTTACCTTTATTTAGAAACATTTTTATTAGTTAACTTACGCCTTGTGCATTTTGTTTCTTCGACACTAAACATTATTATTCCTCAGGTGCTTCTTTCTTGGTTTTTTATGTCACAGCAAAAAATTTCTTGAATGCAAGTTCATCTTTTTGACATTGATATTCCAGGACAGATTACATTCCAGAAATCAAAAACCCTTAGTAGATTTCTTCTGCAATTTGTTGCAACTAGTCTGTAAGTGTGGAGCTGGATCACAAGCACTATCTTCAGTAGGATCTGGACTTCTTTTTTATTAATGGTTGAACTTCTGGTTTTGGAGATTTGCACTCCACATTGGAAGGCGAAGGTGCATGATGCTCTATATTTTGTTTGTTTAGTTTTCTTTGTAATTTTTAATTCTCAAATCTTAGCGTGCAGCAATGCGGTAGCACGAGGCCGAGCAGGGGGGGGGGTCGGGACCCCCCTCCCCTCCCCCTGCGAGGCCGAGACAAGAACAAGACAGAGCAGGCGACGACGCGGTGTGCCGCATCGTCGCATGCGGAGGCGAGTCCATCACATCCGTGACCCCACTATCTATCTTAGGGTTTTTAGGGTTTAGGGTGCGTGCGGTGGGGGTGGAAACAGAATAACCGCAAATCCTAGCGCGCAGCAATGCGGTAGCACGAGGCCGAGCTGGGAGGGGGTCGGGACCCCCCTCCCCTCCCCCTGCGAGGCCGAGACAGAAACGAGC
>NC_041392.1:183226522-183244555 GCF_002162155.2 Triticum dicoccoides | reverse complement strand
GGCGAGTCCGTCACATCCGTGACCCCACTATCTATCTTAGGGTTTTTAGGGTTTAGGGTGCGTGCGGTGGGGGTGGAAACAGAATAACCGCATTACGTCCTGTCAAATCCTAGCACGCAGCAATGCGGTAGCGCGAGGCCGAGCAGGAGGGAGGGGGTCGGGACCCCCCTCCCCTCCCCCGCGAGGCCGAGACAGGAACGAGCCGGAGCAGGCGACGACGCGGTGTGCCGCGTCATCGCATGCGGAGGCGAGTCCGTTACATCCGTGACCCCACTATCTATCTTAGGGTTTTTAGGGTTTAGGGTGAACTTCATCTGTTTTTGTAGTTGAACTTCTTCTTTTTGTTTCCTTATGGTTTATTTATTGTTATTCCTTTACTTCGTTTATTAGGGTACTTGAACTTCAGTTCTTTCTTTTTTGAACTTCTTTTCTCTTGTTTTTTAGGGGCATATTTATGTATGTATGTTTGTTCCTTTAGTACTGTATTTGCCATCTATTTTTGGTTTTGAGGATATCAGCTGTGCTGTTTTGTGATCTTATCTCATTATAATAGATGCATTCAAATGGTGCATTTATTTATCTACACATGTATTTACTATTTTAGCTGTTGGGGGGTAAAATTGTAAATTCAGTGGTGCTGCAAGTCCCACGACAGAGAGGCATTAAGTGAGCATATGCCTCCCCGACCACCTGTCAAAAAACTCATCTCCCCTTGTCGCTCGCTCTCTCCCCCCTCTTCATCGCTCCGCTGCCTTCCTCTCCTCCAACTCCCCCCGATTTCTCCGTCCCTGTCCCCTGCCCAAGTGCTGGAGTAACCGGCGCACGCCCCCGCTCCTATTTCTCCCCCACACCCCGCTCTCTCTCGCCCAGCCCGCTCTCTTCTGCTCTGAAGCAAGGGCGGCAACTGCCTGCGCGGTTGCAAGGTGCGCGTGGCATCATGGGGAGTGGAAGAACCGACGCGGATTCGTGCGTGCGGGGGTCGTCTGGAGAGGTACAAGTGCTGCCCCTCCCCCCTCCTAATGCTTGCTTCTAGTTTCGCCAGATTTGTCGAGGCCTGCCTGTTTCTTCTGTGTGCTCTCGCGTCCTCCTCCCTCCCCCTTCTTTTGATGGTTTGGTGGTAGATTAGGTAGGGTTCTTGTGCGTGTGGTGGTTGGATTTCAATTCCCCATGGCCAGATTTGTTTGTGAGATGCTTGTGTGTACTATTTGTCCCTTCATACTTGTGTGGATTTCATTTCCCCTTTGTTGATTTTAGATGTCAGATGAATGCAAGAGAGGGTGTGGTGTGATGGATGGTTGATGCTGGATCTGATGTATTTAATTGCATTAGTGCTGTGGATTTCGAAGTCTAGATTATGTTTGTGACATTGTATTTAGTTTAAGGATACATTTTTTGTTGTGCTTGCCTAGATGCGCTACTATTCATCCTTTGTTGGTATGTTCTGGTTGTTTCATCCTAGGGTTTGATTCAGTTTCTTTTTGTATTATGTTGTATGATTTTGTACTTGCTAACTATATGCAATCAATCCCTTGTTTTTAGCAGGTTGTTCTAGTGTTTGGAGTTGCATTCATCAGGGCGGTTGTGTTGTCATGGCTTCAAAACCTTCTCCGGGTATCTTAATGTAGTTGTATCTTGTATTTTAAATAGCATTATTCTCATATATGTCTGCCCATATCTTCACTTAGTATTCATGTTGGACTGCCATTCTTAATAGTGTGAACTTCTAGTAATGGTTATGTGTATGCTTTTTACCATTAGTTTGAGTTAGTAGAGTGTTTGCTTACTTTGTAGTTGATGATTTTGCAGGTGAAACTTTGTCACCAAGTTTTGTTGGACTTCCCAGATGTTTCATTTTTGTAGTTTATATCTTTGTTTTTTTTGTTATCATGTTGATGGCATTGATATTTAGTTTGCCTGTGAAATACTGTTTCTGGTCATGCTACATCTTTTTTATGTGCTACTTGCTTGGGTCACATAGTTGAACTTCTTGTTTTAATTATTGTTTGATTGTAATGAAATTTGGTTGAACTTCTGTTATGCACATTTTATTTTACTGCTTTGTTATGTATCGTTGAACTTCTAGACATTCATGATATATGTAGTAGCCCCTCTACTGTAGACTGTTCTTATATTTAGTTTGTAGATTTTTAGTTTGTTTTTTGTGTTTACTGCTTTGTTAGGTATTATTGAACTTCTGAGTATTGGACATTGTTGTAAAAGTAGAAGTCCCATTGGTGTAGGATTGCGGATTAGAACTCAGCTGCCTTTTCTACTTGCATTTTTTGTAGTTGGTGATGAGTTGAATAGTTCTAAAAAAAATGCCTGCGATCAAGATGGAGCTTTAGAGGTTAATACTGATGCTCCAATATCTGATGCGGCTAAATCACCCATTATCCCTTTCACTGTGATTGCCGAGGTTGCTCCAAGCCTTGAGAATTTTTCAAGCCTTGAGGATCTTGCTTCTATAGCACTTGCTTCACCTAGTATGTGAAACCCTTTTTCTTTTCATTTTAAAGTTTTGAGCCATGTTTTTTTAGCTTGTTCTTGTCGTTTGTTTTTGTTTTTGTTCCTGACTTTTTTTATTTTTTGCTTCGACTTTTTGTGTTCTTTGCAGATGTGTCCACAGAGGAGGAAGCTGTGAACACCATCTACGATGTTTTATCTGAGTTGGGTTTATCAGAAACCCCTTCTGCTGCTGAGGAGGTGGCTCCGTTAGTCAAAGTTTGTGATTCCGTTCTGGATCCTTTGTGCTCTCTTCAGATGTCAGAGACGCAGTCGCAGTCTATTGATGACACTGAACCTGTCACGCAACCCGAGGATGTGCCTTTTTAGCTTCTCCTGGAGGACCAACATAAGAGGAAGAAGCAAGAAAATTTTGACAAGAAGAGGGCGGCCCGCCTTGAGAAAGGTTCTGATGTTCCCGGATCTGTTCATGCGGCTGAGCTCACTGTTGAGGAAGACGTTCCATGTGGTAGTGATGGCATGGTTGTCCCTGTTAAGAAGAAAATCAAGAAGACTACTGCGAGGAAGCTAGTAGTTGGTGAAGTTACTCCTCGGAGGAGCCCACGTGTTTCAAGGCCTGCAGAAGTTGTTAAAGATGAAGGGTTAGGCCTTGGTGGTACGCCACGCCGTAGTCCTCGTGTGCTTGCCACTGCCGCGCCTACACCTTCTCCGCTTGGTGCTGGTGCATCTGGTAAGGGGAAGAAATGCGGCGTGAAGCGCAAGGTTCCACCTGCAAAGGTCAACAAGGGTGTGAAGAAGTGTTCTAGTGTTAATCCAGAGGACAAGGATGATGCTGATTTCAATGTTGATGACGAGGACGACGTCGATGATGATGCTGCCGCTAATCAGGTATGAATGTCTCATGTTTACTATTTTTAGAGCATTTGTCACTGTTGCTGTAGTTTTATTGTTTTTAGCACTGCCTTGGCGTACATAGCTGACCTTCTGCTCCATCTCAATATAAACGAATAAATTAGCCGACGTGCTTTGCTTTTATGGTATTACTGCCTTTGTGTACATAGTTGGACTTCTGGGTATATACATGAAGAAATTAGCTCAACTTGTTTTGTATACATGTTTGATTACTGCCTTAGTGTATATGGTTGAACTTCTGCTTTTTAAATTTCCAACATTTTTGAAAGCATGTTGACTAGTGTTCATACATGGTTGTACTGCCTATGTAGACATAGTTGGACTTCTGAGATACATGTTTGATTACTGCCTTGGTATACATGGTTGAACTTCTGCTTTTGTAAATTTCCAAAAAATTTGAAAGCATGTTGACTAGTGTTCATACATGTTTGTACTGCCTATGTAGACATAGTTGGACTTCTGAGATACATGTTTGATTACTGCCTTGGTATACATGGTTGAACTTCTGCTTTTGTAAATTTCCAACATTTTTGAAAGCATGTTAACTTCTGGTCATACATGGTTGTACTGCCTATGTAGACATAGTTGGACTTCTGAGATGTGGTGCGTATGTAGGCATTAGTGGAATTTTTGGTGAAGCTTGTGTGTCTCATTGTTCTGCCTTTTTTCCTTGTCAATGTATTTTTTTTCAGTATCAGCTTGTGCAGCGGACTGAGAGGAGGCAAAGCGCCCGAAGAAGGTGGCGAAGGAGGAGGTGAGGCGAAACATTTTAACAAGACGGTTCGCTGCTCACTAGGAGAGGTCAAGACGTGTGCGAAAATGCTACAAGATAGGCACAAGGCGAGGGTTATCAAGGCTGGTTTTGGTTGTGTGTTTGACTTGAAGGTTGATTCTAACATTTCTCGTCCTTTGATGGGCAACATCTACACGAGGATTGACCCTTCAACCATGATTTTGGACATGGGTGAGGCGAACAAGGTTATACGTATTACAAGTGATGCTATTCACCATCTCTTTGGGTTCCCTCAAGGTAATCGTACCCCCCCCCTAGGCCCTCGAATGATGGTTTTAATGATGCTGTTATGAGGTTGAAGGGCAAGCTTGGGTATGCTAGGAGTGAGGACATCAAGACAAAGGATTTGCGGAATATCCTCGGTGAACTTGTGAAGGATGAGACGAAGGATGATCTTGCTCTGCAGGTGTTTTACCTTATTGTTTTCATGAAGGTGGTTATCCCTGGAACGTCTACATGAGTGTCCAGGGAGGCAGCAATGGCCGAGAACCTTGTGTTTGAGGACATGGCAGACATGGACTACTGCCAGTTGGTTGTTGACGATATTCAGAGTGCTGTTGTTAGGTATCAGCAAGGTACTAGCAAAGGAAAAGCTGTCACAGGCTGTGCCATCGCGCCGCTGCTTATGTATCTGGACTGCCTTATCATTGGCAAGACGCCTAATATTGACTTGAGGACCCCTCGCATCAATTTCATGGATCGGGCCAAGCTTCTTGAGCTTGCTGCGGCTGATTTGGTCAGGAAGGGTGATGATGACCCAGCCAACTGGGTGTTTGGGAGACTGCCTATGAGTGTTTCTATGCATTATTCTTTCCTGTGTAGTTTAACTTGAACTTCTGGTATTGTCTTGTATATTTTTTGTCCCCATGTTCCTTCATTTGTTTTCTGACGCGTTGACTTTTGTTTTTGTATGCAGTGGAAGACACAGGCTGAGGTTGTGTTCTTTAGGGTTATTGAACGTCCTGTTCTAACTATGCCTCGTTCTGCCGTCCTAGGGAGTGGAACTTCCCCAAGATTTGAATTCTCCTGGGATGTTAATACCGGTGCCCCCCTGTAGATACAGGAGGTTCTTCTGCTCGTCTGAGTGCTGCAGGTGGCGTTTCTTCCGAGAATTTGTTTGAAGCTGCCAATGTTTCTCTGGTTAGGATTGACAGTCTTCTTGAAACTGTTTATGGGGAGTTGGCTCATGTTCCTTCAACTGCTGAGCGTCTTAGTCGCACTGATGGGATTCTTCCTCCCGGACACGGATTTGATGCTGAGTCTTCGAAGGGGGTCTTATCTATTGAAGCTAAATTTCTTGAAGAGCTTCCTCAGAGCACTTCCCACCTCTGGACTAGCGTTGGGCTATTCAAGGAAATGCAGGATGCTCGTTGCAAGCCTTTTGGAGATGAGGCAAGTGTTGTTGTGAGACAGATTCAGAGGCAGGATTCTGTTTGTTTGGGTCGTGAAGGAGGCCATGTGGAGCGTACCAAAGAGGTTTGTTTATGTTGGCTTTTGATATTTCTTTGCAATAATGTTCAATGTTAGCTTTCAGTTATTACTGTTTGTAGTCATAGGCGACCGTTATTGATTTCATGTGTCGTAAACCGTTTTTTAGCACAAGTGTTCCTATGTGACCTTCTCTGCTTATAGAACTTGAACTTCAACTGCTACAGCACCTGAACTTCCATGACTCGCCCTTTTTTGTTCCCTTTTGTATCTTAGAGTAGTTTGATATCTGACCTGCTATGTTTACTGTATTTGGACTTCCATTATATGTCAGTTGTGATAGCTGACCTTCACTGATTATGCAATCTAAACTTCTGCTGATTATGTATTTTGTTTTCTACATGATTTCTTTTTGTAGGCTGTTGATGATGATGCTAGGGTTGAGGAGGATGTTTTACCTGCGCATGAAGCTGCTCCTGTGCATGAGGCTGCCCCTGTGCATGAACCTGCTCCCGCTAGTGGCGTAATACTTGATGAGGTTCATGGCAGTGAAAATAAGGTACCATTTTTCTTGTCCATTTGTCTTGTTTGCCCCTGAGACGGACTTGCTGCCCCTGTGCATGAGGTTCAGTCAGCCCTTTGTAATGACTTTTTGTTTCTTTTTTGCAGCAGCAGAATGATGATGTTAGTGTTGCTCCAGAGAAGGTTGCAGACATGTCCGTCTCAGGCACCGGCTGCTCCGACGGGGTGGTCCTGACTGAACCTTTTTCGTCCATTGGCGCTGAGGTTTCTGATGCTGAGCAGGGCAAGACAAATGGAGACACCATTTTGGAGAAAGATCATGTTGAGTCTGCTGTACAAACTGGTGGTAGTGCTGCTGCAAGCCCGAAGAAGACTCCTGCAGCAGAGCCATCAGTTGATGTTGACGTTGTACAGGCACAACCAAATGTTTTTCTTGTTTCAGATTCTCTAGCTGCTCCAGCTGCTGCTAGTGTCCTTCCCGACGACGCTGCAATGTCTACTGGAGACGATGCTGAAGATACCGAAAGCGATAGCTATGGAGAGGAGGTTGATCATTCCAGTGCTGCCACTAGTCTAGGCAAGGATCCATGAAGAGAGGAGCATGCTTCTCTCTTCTTTCCCCATCCCCTTCCCTCTTTGTTGTTTGGTTTAGTCCATGATATCCCCTATGAACTGCCTGTGTGGTCTAAGTTGAACTTTTAGTTTTGTTGTTTGTCGTGTGGGTTGTAAAGAATGTTAAGTGAACCTGTTTTCTATGTGGGTGGAGGTTTGTAATGCATGGGTTGTGATGTGTATGATGCTGTGGTTTTATCTTTTCTGATGTAGCAGCTAAGATGTGCTTATGTTTTGAATGTCTGTGCTTGAATGTTGGTCTTAATTGAAACTGTCGTGAATCTATGTGCTTTGAGTGTTGCTGTTAATTGCTATTTTCTTTTTGGTGAGCAGATAGCGACCTTGCTGTCGTCCGAAAGAAGGTTGATGACTTTTATTACAGTGTAACTAGGCTTAGGAATGATCGTTCCAAGAGGTGAGTGCAGCTACTCAATATTTACATCATCCATGTACCCCCTGTGAACTGCCTGTGGTTTCTTACCTGAACTTCCCAACTCTATGTACCTGAACTTCTTGTTTTTTTGCTTCTCTGGTGCTGAACTTCTGGCCTCTTTTGTACTGCACTGCCTGTTGTGATATAGCTGAACTTCTGTGCCTGCTCAATATTTACATCATCCATGTACTCCCTGTGAACTGCCTGTGGTTTCTTACCTGAACTTCCCAACTCTATGTACCTGAACTTCTTTTTTTTTGCTTCTCTGGTGCTGAACTTCTGGCCTCTTTTTGCACTGTACTGCCTGTTGTGATGTAGCTGAACTTCTGCGCTAACATGTGTTATGAACTTCCTGAGTTCCTGCTGCTGAACTTGTTTTACTTTCTATTCGCTTGTTTTAGAGAAATGATTATGTTCCGAAACAAGGAGTGTGAAGCTTCTGTTCAAGAAGTCACAATATCTTTCGGTCCTCGCGGAATGCTTACATCTAATGTGGCTGAGTGTGCACTCTACTGTCTACGTGCGAAGTACCAGAGATCGGATAAACTCATCCTGCCGTATTGGGTTTGTGTAAGTCGACCATACAGTGATTTCTTTTCTGTTTTGTTCCTTACCATTTTAGTTAAAACTTGTTCGTCTCATTTTTGTATTTTTTTCATATGTTGGTGTTGTCTGCATTATTTTAGGACAAGATTTTTAGAGGTCAATTTGATTCCCGTGTGAGGAAGTACTTCATGGCGAGTGGTCCAGATAGCATGGATGCACATGATTCAGTATGCAATATCTTGTTCTTTGCCTCTGTATTAGTTTTGCAGTGCAATCCACTGTGTTAATATGTTTTATTTTTCTTTTGTACCGTTCTGATATTAATTCTCATTTTTTAATGATTCGTGTGTTTTATGACGCTTCAGGTTGTTTTCCCTACTTTTGACCCGCCTGAGCTTCCTGCTTCCATGGGTGGTGTCGGTCATTGGGTGTCGGTATTCCTTGACCTAAAGAATTCAAGGTTCCAGCTTCTCGATTCCTACTATGGACCAAAAGATGAATGTGCGGTACGCCTGTTTCGGCAGATAACCGACAACATCAAGAGGCTTTGGAAGGATGACAGCAACGACAGGGAGACACCCTTCAGTCCTCTTAGCATCGACAATTTCCCTCTGGATTGGATTGATGTCCCCCAGCAGCAAAACAAGTATGAGTTCGACTTTTTCTCTTTATCACATCTGTTTAACTGTAGTTGTACTTAAGCTGCGACGTGTTTAATTCATTGGCTTTCTTTTTCTGTCCTAACACTATTTCTTTTACTTCGTTTGATGGTAGTATCGACTGCGGATTCTTCATGCTTATGAATGTTAATTCATATCATGACGGGGTTCTTGCAAATTATTCCCATGAGAATATCGGGGATATCAGGAAGACGTGGTTGTACTCAATCGCTTCTTCTAACCTGTTTGAGACAGACTTCCAAGCTCTGTTTGGCTACTACACATGTAAGTATTTTGGAACTTGTACTGCTTACCTGCACTACATCTTTTATTCTACCTGAACTTCATATTTTTCTCTGAAACTTGGACTTCTGGTTTCGAAAGGAGAGGAGCATTTTCTTTGTACATCTGTTTAACTTCATATTTATCTTGAACTGTGCCTCTGGTTGTGCCTGAACTTCATTTAGTTTTTTACTGCAACTAATTTTTTTAGGTCATCTTGAGTAGTAACCATGTCATCTTTATTAGTTGGACTGCACATTGTGATGTTCCTGAACTTCAGTTGTATTTAATGGTGATGTTTTCTCTTCCTTTTTTCTTTGACAGTGGAACCGTTGGAGCTGACCAATTACCACTACTCATTCCTCGGGTCATAGGAATACCAGCCTAGGGAGGAACCGATGAGTACAGCTCCGATAGGAGATGATAGACCTCGGACCCTTATTCCTTCCAAGTTGGGGAAGCAGGCTGGTGGTATTCATGGTACTCCAAAAACCCCTTGCTACAGGAAGGCTGATGCAGTCGAAGCAGCCGAAGCAGAAGTGATTTCGTCCGATGATGATTTTGAGAAGATTGCTTACCCGAAGAATGCTAAATGTGATGCTGGTACTGTTGCTGGTAGAGGTGGGAAGAATGTTGTGATCACTAGGAGGAAACCGGCAGTTGAGTCTGGGAACATAACTTCCTCCAAGAGAGCATCAAGATTGCCTTTGAAGTGGCGTTCTCCTGTCGCTCCCCTGAAAAAATACAGTTACCCTCATCTATCCGAGGCCCGGAAGTTGAAACAGTATGTGTTGAGTAAAGACGGTCTGGAGAAGTATTCTGAGTGAGTTACCCTCATCTGTCGCTCCCTTGCCTTGGAGTTGTAGTGTCTGAACTTCTGTTGTTGTATTGTCTGAATTGCCGTTGTTGTAGTATCTGAACTTCTATTTTATGTCTCCTCTTGACTTTTGAGTTATAGTGTCTGAACTTATGTTTGTTGTTGTATCTGAACTTCTAATATTTTTTACCATCCTTTTGTATTCTGCATGACAAGCTACTACATGTTTACCATCCCTGCGAATGTGATTGACCTCACAGGACGTGTCCTTTATACGCTTTTCGGTGAAGGGCAGCAGATGGAAGAGACATAATGGATTATCTCATAAATTTGTGGAAGGATAAGCCAGAGACCTCTGAGATATTCACTAGTGCTGACAGGGTTGTACTTAGTCCCTACTTCATACAGGTTTTAGTTCTTTGCACCCCTATCTCCTTCTTTTTGCCTTTGTTTTGTTGTAGTAGCATTTGGGAGGTGTTTTAATTGTGTTTTTGTGAATGCACAGTACTGCCTAGAGTATGATTTCTTCGGTGCAACAGTTCCAAAGTTTGATGCAAAAAAATCTGCTGGTCTCCTCCCAATGTTTGTTCGCAAGGAAGAAGACCTTCTTAACACAAAGCTGGTTAGGTTTTCATAACTCTTGCTTTTTTTATTTCATGTGCATCCTTCTGCTGAGTTTTTCAAGAAGTTTTTGTTCATGCCGGTTGTTCAGTACATATGCTTTTATAGTTTGTGTTCACCGGTCCTTTCATTCTTGGCAGGTTTTCTTGATTCTATTCAAGCCAATTGGCACAATGACACACTACAGTGTGTACGTGGTGAATAGATATCATGGGAGCATTGACATCCTTGATTCACTTTCTTACGCTAATATGGAAACGTCGCGAACGAGTTTCCACGGGGACTGCCAAAATATCGTGAGTGTTTCTTAGCCTGAACCTCCTTTCACATTCTCTTGTTTGACACGAAGTTTATTATGCCTTGTGTTGACAAAATATGTTGTTGTCTCTGTTTTGGTAATACTGCTTGAACTGACTGTCATTTAGAAGTTGAACTTCTGCTATTTTGTTTAGGTGGATCTTATTCAAGTGTCGCTTTTTTATGTACCTGAACTTAACTATTTTGGTTAACATGTTTTTGACTTCATCTAATTTTGTTATTTCCGGCAGATGAAAAGATTTGTTGGGTTGCTCGAGGAGGTGTACGACAAGGCTGCATACAAGGTGAGCAAGCAGCCTAACTGGGTGACTATTGCAAAGAGGCCGACTTTCATCGATGTTCCGAAGCAGAAGAGTAATGATTGTGGTTTCTTTGCCATGAAGTTTAGCTCTTCGTATGATGGCGATGAGATTGTTGAAGATTTTGGTGATGTGTAAGTATGTTCTGTCTTTGTTCTTGTCTCATCATCCTTTGATTATTCTTGTGTGTTTTTGCTGAGACGCTCCTCTGTGGTTTTAGATATCCGTTACTAAACCATCATTTTCACCTTTCTTTGTTTGCAGGCTGCTGCAGATGACTGGAAGGCTGAGTTCATGCACACTCTGATTTTTAGCGAGAAGAATGAAGTCGTGCGTTCAAAGCTCCCTAAAGAGATCCGGTCCTTTGGCCCGTGAATTCGAAGCATTAGTTTCATTGTAGATTTGATTTCGTATAGATTTTTAGGTTTGCTAATGATTGGAACAATTCCGTAAAGATTTGGTTGTAAGAATGTTTTTAGTGATTTGTGTATCTATAGGTGCAGCACTATTACTTATGATATTGTGGACAAATGCATTTGGTGTGAAGAATGATTTTGCTTTGTGAATTTCAATGTACTGCGTCGTTTTTCAGTATCCATGTGTTGAATGTTTTTGCCCCAACAGATGTACCTGAACTTCTGCCTCGGTTTTGGTTGAACTGCTTGATTTTTTGTGTTGTTTATGTTTGGGCTCCCAACATATGATCGTAGACTTGAACTTCTGCTTTGAGATGTGGCTGGGCTGCTGGTTTCAGATGGAGAGGATATTTTGTGTTGTGTAATGTATTGGTAATGTTCAACCCAACCAATATGTATGCTTTTGCGTAGAATCTATATTTGTCTTTTTGTGTTTTTTCAAGTCCTGATATGTAATAATCATACGTTTCTTTATCTTTGTTGCATTGTACATGAACTTCTGCACGTTTCCAAGCAGAACTTCACATTTGAACGCATTGTCTTAGGCTTGCTAACCTTAGTTTATGCGGCGAAACTTTATTTTTTAAGCATATTCTTTTCCTACATCGAATTTACATACCAGAACTTCTTTTGTGAGCTGACATGAACTTCAAAACTGTATGATTATTTGATGCTTGCTCTTTCATGCAATACAACACCAGCACATCACTTCCTGCCATAACATACCAGGACTTCTGCAGTAATATTACTTGAACTTCACAGTGTATGTTTTTCAATTTATTACTGCTTGCTCTTTCATGCAATACAACACCAGCACATCACTTCCTGCCATAACATACCAGGACTTCTGCAGTATATTACTTGAACTTCACAGTGTATGTTTTTCAATATTGCTGCTTACTCTTTCATGCAATACAACACCAGCACATCACTTCCTGCCATAACATACCAGGACTTCTGCAGTAATATTACTTGAACTTCACAGTGTATGTTTTTCAATTTATTACTGCTTGCTCTTTCATGCAATACAACACCAGCACATCACTTCCTGATATAACATACCAGGACTTCTGCAGTAATATTACTTGAACTTCACAGTGTTTGTTACCAGGGGATGACATAATGTTTTGCACATTGACATGACACAAGTTTGCATTGTGTTAATTGACCTATTCTAATTGTTCATGAGCCTTGCGCTCCTCCTAGGCTTTGGTGGTAGAAGTTTTTGCTTGACATGTACCTCTTCCTCTTCATCGTCGTCTTCCTCTTCATCGTCGCATTCCACTTCCTCTTCCTCTTCTTCGACGGTGTCTTCATCTTCGTCTTCCTCTTCATCTTCCACAACTTTCTTGTTGTTGGCTCTAGGTCTTGCTTTCTGTTTCTTCTCTGGCATTTTGCTTGTCTTTTCAGCATCTCCGCACTTCGGGCATGTTCTTGCATTATGTGGTTCATACTTCTTGCATATGCTACAAAGTCTGCTGCTTGCTTTCTTTGGGTGTGGCCCCTTCTTTTGTTCCATAACTTTGGGCTGTTGTTTTTGAGATTTGGTTTGCTTGATCTCCTCAGCATTGTTTCTTTCCAATAGTGTTGGACAGGTCAGCTTGTTGTGTCCCGCAACCTGGTTGCACACACTGCATTTCATGTGTCCAAGTGGCACTCCATTCTCATCATGCACGACGACTCTTCCTGCAGGTGGTGCCTTCATTTGAGCTCTCTTGTCACTTTTCTTTGCTGCAGTAATTTTCTTCCTACCCTTTGTTTCAGAATACAACGGCAATTTCATCGTATCTTGCTGTCTTTGCTCCATTGATTGGCCATCACCCTGCTTGCATTGGTTGGCTTCAGCGGCGACGTTGAGCATTTCAGCTGCATAGTAATGATGGTCATCTTCAATTTCAGCGTCCTCTTCAGCCATCCTTTCGTCAACATCTGCTTGATTTGCTGAATGTATTGCATCAAGCTCTTCTACAAGCCTCTTAAGAACATAGTAGGCTCTGTCATATTGCTGGTCACATCTCATCGCTTTCTTGTTAACCATCAAATTCAGCTGCAGCAAGATGTCTTGCTTCGATAGCCTTGAGCTGCCATCCGATGCGGTTGTGTTGTAGTCCCTTATATCAAAGGTTGGTTGTGATCTTGCAGTCTTTGTGTACCGTTTGAGGATATACTTGTTTGAAAATTTGTCAGGCTTGATGTAGTCCAGTATGTTCATGATGTGAAGGCAGAACAGGCCTGTATTTTTGTGATGAATGCAGAATACATAGTTTGTGAGCCAGCAATGAGTTTCATAAATTTTGATATGATACTACTAGTCTAGCTATTTAATGATCTTGTTTTTTCGCTCACCTGTGTGTGTCCAGAGCTTGCATTCACACTCGTATATTTCCTTCTCTGGGTCAGCTACAACCTGGAATTCATGCTTTGACCAGGAAAATCTTTCTTCATCATCATGGCCAGGCTTGTTGTGGTAGTACACAAGGTACTGAGTGGGCTCTGTTGTAAGCTTTGCGCGAAATAGCATGGCCTTTCTCATCCTATTCCTCATCTCAGTGTACACGGCTCTCGTGTACTTGATAGACATGTCCTCCTCGTAGCAGTAAGTTGTTTTTGTCACAGGATTGGTCTGCACATGTCAAAAAGTGAGATATTAGTCGAAGCAGAGTCATGGGTTTCATTTTTTTAAATTCAAAGTGCACATGTTGAAGGTAAAACAGAACATGATGGGGGTGTTTTGTACTTGTCATCATACCATGCTGGTCATTGTTTGCTCGTTCTCCTTCTACATCCGAGTTCGTATGCAAGCATTGACCTGCCTAGCAAACTTGTGTAGGTTCTGGGTCCCCTTGACAAACCCTTTCTTTAGCACGTGGTTCATGCTCTCGCTTCGTTGTGTGGAGGTCATTCTAGCACGGAAAATGTTTTTGTAATATGCTGAAATCTACATCTTCCTATCACTCCAGAGCTGCATCATCATTTGGTCGTTCTTCGGGTTGTATTTGTGCACGATTTTAGCCCAGGCATCTTCAAACTCCGTTGGCATCAGTGGCCAGTTTAATATAGCTGTGAACTCCTCTTTGAATGTTTTATACTTTTTGTACAGCAACGCGAGGTATTCCCTGTACTTCTTCATGATGTGCCAACGGCATAGCTTGTGGACGGTGTTTGGAAATGATTGTGGTATAGCTTTCGCCATCGATGGGCATTGGTCTGCATTAATTCAAAAAATGAAACTTGATTCTTTTTTTGTACTGATGGTGAACTTATGTTGTACAAGTACTTGAACTACACATCTTGGCAGTATGGTATCTAAGAATGTCACATGTATTTTTTCTTTACAGCAGCGTTGCTGAACTTCTTTGGTATCAGTGCTTGAACTTCACAGTTAGTAGTAGGACAAACTAGTAGTGTCGCAATCAAATTTTTTCTTAAAGCATTGTTGTTGAACTTCTGTGGTAGCAGTGCTTGAACTTCACGTAAATAACTATATTTTTCTGAACATGCTACATATATTTATCTTACAGATTTGTCCTTGAACTTTTATGATTTATGTATTTGAACTTCACATTCATAACTAATTTTTTTGTAAACATGTGACAGATAATTTTGCTTTCTTGTACTACTAGTTGGACTACTGTGCTTACAGTGGTTGAACTGCATTCTTTACATTATTTTCAGACAAAACCAATGTACCCAACCAACACAGACCCATAGACTGGAAAGATGATGAAACTTGAGGAGTTTTTTTTGAACTCGCCTGTTAGAATGCAAGTTGGGAGCTTGTTGTTCATGCACCGTAGAAATGTATCGAACAACCACTTGAATGACTTTGCATCTTCGTCTCTTATCAGGGCAACAGCAAATATCGTTGACTGCAAGTGATGGTTTGTTCCAACAAACACTCCCAGGGGCATATGAAATCTGTTGGTCTTGTAAGTCGTGTCGAATGTTATGCAATCGCCGAAGTCTTGATAGGCTCCTCGGCAGCTTGCATTGGACCAGAAAATGTTTTTAATTGACTTGTCCTTGTCCACTTGGACGTCATAGAAAAACTCATCATTTATTGCCTTCATGTCTTTGAAGAATGAAACAAGTTTCAATACATCATCTGAATCATCTTTCCTTGCATTCATGGCATTCCTGCAAATCACATGCAAACATGCATTTGTTTATTTTTTGCTAGCAAAGGGTTGTGAGCTAGGATGCTATTTTACATTGCAGTATGTGGGTGTTTGAATACTTACTGGTTTAGCAGGTCTCGTCCGGTTATGCTTAGGAAGTAGCTTCCATCTTCATTTTCAGATAGCATGGACATGATTGTTGTGTGCTTGACATCATGGTACTATAGGAGATTTACGTACTCCAAAATAGTGGGGTCAGAATTCTTGTGTGAGTGCAAAAATACCAGCATGTCATCAGTTTGCATGAGCACGTGGTTATGATTGTACTCAATGTCCACTACCACGCATGTGCCATCCTCCTGCACCTTCACCCTCATTCTTGCATTGCAGCCCGTCCTCTGCGATGTTTTGTTTTGCTTCCTGTTGGCCTCTGAAACAGAAGATGTGTGTATCCCTTGGAAGGCGCAAACAAAATACTTGTGGTTGTCATTTACACCCGTCTTCCTGATTCCAAAACCAGCGTGTCTGGCGTATCTGTTATAAAATTCCCTTGCTCTACATCTTTGAATCACATCTTTAGTCTTGGTATTAGATAATCTGGTAGATCTGGCATCTGCAGAAAAAGAAAAAAATTTAATCCAAACAACACCTTAAAATGTGCAGATAATGTGCAGATCCTGGAGGGAGCAGAAAATGTGCAGATAATACAAGATGCGTATATAAATATTTTTTGTTTCACTTACGTGCGTGTATGATCGCAACTCCGGCGGTGTCGGCTGCTGTCCCTCTGGGATGGGGCATGGCGGGGTAATCATAGCAGGATGCAGCAGTGGATCACGAGGAGGAAAGAGGGCTGAAGATGGCCTCTCTCTTGTTTGCATCCTTTTTTCTTGAGGTGGTTGTGGAGGTATTGCGATCCTGGTCTTGGTTTGCTCTTTTGTTTTGTGAAGCAATCCATCTACCTTATGCCCCGTAGAATTCTGACCTGTAGCAGCAGCAGCAGGATCAAACGGTGGTAGTGTGCAGATCACTCTCCTCCGTGTGTGTGTTGCTGTTGGATTTGTCCTGGGATCCGGTTTAGTTGCTTCGCTTTGGCATTGATGAGGCACACCAGGATAACCTCCAGAGTTACACGCAGGACTTGAGCTAACCCCCTCCTCCATCGGCGTGCTTGGGAGTCTGGTGGTGGATACAAAGAATCCGCGGGGGATTTCCGGCGTCACCCAATCAGGTGGAGGCGCAAACCTGTGCGGATAGGGCTGTGACCCAGCATCTTGGAAGTATCCGTGTGTTTCGGGTGTCATCCATTTTTGGTCTGGAGTAGGTTGGTAATGTTGTTGGTGCATTTGAGGTGTGACCCATTGAGTGGGTGGTGCAACGCGTACAGGCTTTGGATTGTGTACTTGCTGCTGGGAACTTCTAAGCTTCTTCATGTGTCTCTCGTCTTGCTGACATAAAAGAAAAAAATGTCTATTAGCACACAAGTTATATCTGCATATACCTTTGTAACTGAACTTAGCATTATTCACAACCTGAACTTCTCATATAAAAGTGGTGAGAGCCATCACACTATGCACTGAGCTGAGCATCTGCCGATGCCTTTGTACCTAAACTGAGCACCCTTCACAGAATGAACTTCACACCATGTTTTTTAATTCTACAGTATTTGATTACTTATATGTACATGAACTTAGCACTCTCCACAACCTGAACTTCTTGTTTTGCAAAGGGGAAATACTGTCTATAGTTAAGAAACATGAACCTTCATGAAGTTTTTGAATGGTTGGACTGCTAGTGCATACCAACCTGACCTTCATGTCATATCACATGCATGTTCTATTTTCCTTTTATTATTTTTTTGCACAGAACCAGACACATACCAACCTGAACTCTAGCACACTTACTAGTTGAAATTCACATGGCTTTTCCACATGTGAATGTGAATGCAGGAAAATTTTATAGTGGTTGTAGCCTGGACTGAGGCTCACATACTACCTGAACTTCACATGCCTGTAAGCAGGCAGGCAGATTTTACAATGCTGTTTTGTAGCCTGGACTGAGGCTCATACACTACCAGAACTTCACATGGTTGTAAGCAGGCAGGCAGATTTAAAAAAAGCTTTTTGTAGCCTAGACTGATGCTCACACACCACCTGAACTTCACATAGCTGTAAGCAAATAACAAATCGAAGGAAGAAGTTCAACCATACCCTGGCTAGAAGGTCGGCCAACCTTTTTCCAGCAGCTGATAAGCCACCTTGAGAACAATTCGTCGTGGAGGTATGAGAGGAATTCAATGGCAATCCATGTCTTGCAGAGGGCACGAAGTTCATCTGCACAAAGCAAGAAGGTCAGAGAAGGCAAGATTGAAGAAGAAGGCAAAATTGGGAGGAAGTTCATGTACTGTTGCTGCTGAATTTGAGGTCGCAGCAGATGCCGCCTCCGCGGAGGAGTTGTTCCGTTGGTCGCGCCGCTCGCCGTAGCTTGCGTCGGGCCGGTCATCTGGTCTGCCAAGGCTTCGGGCAGTGGCGATGGGACGAGGATGCGGCTTCCTGAAGTCCATGGCGGCTTCGCCGCGTCCAGGCGACGCGGGCTCCCTCGCTTCGGCGTCCGCCGTCGCTCGCTCGCCCGCGCCGGTGGCTGGCCAGGAGCTGGAGACGGAGGGGAGGCGAAGGACCCAGCTGGCCAGGAGCTGGGGAAGGAGGGGAGGCCGCGGATCCGGCCGGCCAGGAGCTGGGGAAGGAGGGGAGGCGGCGGATCCGGCGAAGATGGGCGGCGAGGAGGGGAGGAGGTC
>NC_041392.1:183193219-183226113 GCF_002162155.2 Triticum dicoccoides | reverse complement strand
AAAATATAGGTCATAAGACAAGAAAATTTGCAGTTTATGTGTATTTTAGACTATGTTTACGTTCGTAATTTTACATAACATAAAATATTTTTTACAGCGATTATATATTTTCTTACGGTCTCTTTTTGCGTCGGAAATAAGAGAAAACTTACGGAACGTAAAATTACGGTGCATTGATGGTAAAATAGAGGGGGGGTGAAGAATAACTATTCCTCACCCAGGGTGATGAATAGCGCGACATATATATATATATATATATATATATATATATATATATATATATATATATATATATATATAGACAAGGCATTACTTATCTTTGTTCTCCTCGAGCTGCCTCTTGGCAAGACCGAGCTCTTTCTCGGACCGCTCGAGGTTCTGCTTCAGTGCATCGACCTCCGCAGTCAGTGCGGCAGAGGTCAGCAGCGAAGCCTGCATACGCATACACACATACTTATATTAGACTCCTGCAGATATTATTTGATCCTCTATTCGGCTTTTCTTTGTGAACACCAAACAGAGCATCAGGGGCTACTGTCTATGCGGTAATATTTTCCTATATTTTAAATACTTACCTCAAAGCGTGTTAGAAGGTTGGCACATGCTTCAGTCAGTCCGCTCTTGGCGGACTGAACCTTCTTGATCACTGCACTCATAATAGTGTGGTGCTCTTCGTCAATGGAAGCACCGCGAAGCGCTCCCAGCAGGTCGTCCGGTGCCTCTGGTTGACAGAGGCCACCGGCACGGATGGCTTGCCCCTTTTGGAAAGGGGCCGCCTGCCCGAGTCCGGAACCACTGGAGGTTCCGGCATGGTGTTCGGCTGAGGGCTGAACTTGGAGCCCCCGGGAGCCTTGCTCCCTTTGCTCCTGGAGTCCCGAAGGTCGCCTTGAGGCGCCTCCGGGACTGTCTCCCCCCCCAGCTCGGTGCCCCTTGAGACAATACCTCGGCATTGTCCGTAGAGCAAGGGGAGGAGGCGGTTGGAAGTGTATCACTATTCATGTCCGACGAGTCCAAGGAATCGTCCGACGATGATATGTCGATACGGGCTTGGGGCGGACTGCATAATCATATTCGACGTTAGGAGAAGCAGTGCGACAAAGGTATGCTATGAGTTACTCTGGTATCCGAATACTTACGACTTCGCCAGGGGCTTGGCCCTGAGCAGCCACTTGTCTTCGCCGTCGGCGGCGATGGTGGAGCAGTCCGGAAGGAGAGTCCTTCCCTTCTTGGACCCTTCGGCCTCCTTTTCTTGTCTCCCCCGGCTGGAGGGGGAGAATTTTCATCTTCCTTCTCCTCGTTTTCACGGAGGAGTGTGTCTCGGTGTTATCGGACGATGAGTCCGATACCACCTGGCGCCGGGAACTCTTTTGGGTTCCCTTGGCCTTCTTCTTGGTCTTCTCCCGCACCTCATAAGGAGACGGAGTCTGCATCTCTGTCAGGAGAGCGTCTGCGGGGTCTTCGGGCAGAGGGGCCGGACAGTTAATCTACTCCGATGTCTCCACCCAGTCCTGTCAAAGGCATGGGAGCTCAGACCCCGCACATGGTTAAGCTATGGGAAATAAACACCCTACCAGATGTACAGAACTTACCGGATTCGCAGGGCGCTTCGCGCTTAGCTCGCGGTCCTCGGTAAAAGAAGGAGGGACCTCAGCGCCCTTGAACAGCACCCTCCAGATGTCCTTATGCATCGTGTCGAAGAGCTCGCTTAGAGTCTGGTGCTGGGCCGGGTCGAACTCCCATAAGTTGAAATCCCGTTGTTGACACGGGAGGATCCGGCGGAAGAGAATGACCTGGACTATGTTGACAAGCTTAAGTTTCTTGCTTGTCATGTTCCGGATACACTTCTGGAGTCCGTCCAGCTCCACCGATGAACCCCAGGACAGGCCCTTCTCCTTCCAAGAAGTGAGCGCGTGGGGATTCCGGATCAAAATTCGGGGGCTGCCACCCAGTTGGTGTCGCGCGGCTCGGTGATGTAGAACCACCCCGATTGCCACCCCTTTATGGTCTCCACGAAGGAGCCCTCGAGCCATATAACGTTGGGCATTTTGCCCACCATGGCTCCTCCGCATTCCGCTTGTTGTCCGCCCACCACCTTCGGCTTGATATTGATGGTCTTCAGCCACAGGCCGAAGTGGGGCCAGATGCGGAGGAAAGCCTCGCACACGACGATGAACGCCGAGATGTTGAGGATGAATTTCGGGGCCAGATCATGAAAGTCCAGCCCATAATAGAACATGAGGCCGCGGACGAATGGATGGAGGGGAAACCCCAGTCCGCAGACGAAGTGGGGGAGGAAAACCACCATTTCGTGAGGTTCCGGGGTAGGGACGACCTGCCCCGCGGCTGGCAGCCAGTGCGCGATATCCGCAGCTAAGTATCTGGCTCCATGTAGCTTTTTGATGTGTCCCTCCGTGACGGAGGAGGCCATCCACTTGCCTCCTGCTCCGGACATGTTTGGAGAGAGTTGAGGAGAAGGATGTGGACTTGGGTGTTGGAGCTAGAGTGCGCGAGAATGGATGAGCAAGGAGGAAGAAGGCGTGGGTAGAAAAAGCTGAGACCTTATCCCTTTATAAGGGCGGACGAAACTATGCGCCCCCACCAGCCTGGTAAAACTCACTTATCCCCCAAGCGCCGTAATTGGTGGCATGGTTGGGTTACCCACGCCCGTATTGATGGGAATCCCGTGATAAGGGGAACACGATCTTTGCTTTGACAAGACGTGTCAAGGAACCGCCTCGTGTTATGTGCGGGGCTGGTTAAAGAAAAACGGTTCGAATAATTACCGGGCCATGGCGTGATGTCATGCTGCCAAAACATGTGAGCAGATTAGATTTGTGGAAATATTATTCTCTCTACGGTGGTATGTGGAACTTATTTTGCAGGGTCGGACACTATCCTTGTATTCAAACTCTTTTGTGGTGTATTCGGAGGAGGAACCCGCCTTGCAATGCCAAAGACAACACTGCGCGTCGGACTCATCGTCATTGAAGCCTGATTCAGGGGCTACTGAGGGAGTCCTGGATTAGGGGGTCTCCGAACAGCCGGACTGTTGGACTATGAAGATACGAGATTGAAGACTTCGTCCCGTGTCTGGATGGGACTCTACTTGGCGTGGAAGGCAAGCTAGGCAATATGGATATGCATACCTCCTCCTTTGTAACCGACCTTGTGTAACCCTAGCCTCCTCCGGTGTCTATATAAACCGAAGGGTTTTAGTCCGTAGGATAACATACAATCATACCATAGGCTAGCTTCTAGGGTTTAGCCTCTCCGATCTCGTGGTAGATCAACTCTTGTACTACTCATATTGTCAAGAATAATCAAGCAGGACGTAGGGTTTTACCTCCATCAAGAGGGCCCGAACCTGGGTAAAACATCATGTCCCCTGCCTCCTGTTATCATCCGCCTTAGACGCACAGTTCGGGACCCCCTACCCGAGATCCGCCAGTTTTGACACCGATAGTCTTCCCGAAAACAGCATCATTGTTGATGGTTGAATGAGCCATCGAACCTTCTGTCGACGACCGAGTGGAACTCTCAATGAAAGCACCAATGTCAGTGTCAAACCGGCTGATCTCGGGTAGGGGGTCCCGAACTGTGCGTCTAAGGATCGAAGGTAACAGGAGATAAAGGGGACACGATGTTTACCCAGGTTCGGGCCGTCTTCATGGAGGTAAAACCCTACTTCCTGCTAGATTGACTTTGATGAGTATAGGGATTACAAGAGTTGATCTACCTCGAGATCGTAATGGCTAAACCCTAGCTATCTAGCCTATGTGAATTCTGATTGCCGCTACGGACTAAACCCTCCAGTTTATATAGACACCGGAGGGGCCTAGGGTTGTATAGAGTCGGCTTATAGGGAATGGAAACCATACATCCGGACGCCAGACTTGCCATCCACGCAAAGGAGAGTCCCATCCGGACACGGGGGAAAACTTTCTACTTTGTATCTTCACGACCCATCAGTCCGGCCCACAACACACGGGTCGGACACCTGAGGACCCCTTAATCCATGACTCCCTCAATGACCTTTTAGGATACCAAATGCCAAAGTTTGGTGTATGAATTAAGTATCTCACTATCCTTTTTCACGACCTTAAGATGGCATTCTTTAGGAGCCGCTTGATACCGTGCACACATGCACACACTTATTGGGACGGGAGGCACATAGGTATAATAGTGAACCAATCATAGAACGGTAAACCTTTTGGTCAACTGGATTGCCTTCCTTAGTCAAGTCAAGATGTCCACTAGTAGGCATGGGTGTGTTCATACCTTTGCTTTATTGCATGTTGAACTTCTTGAAAAGATCCTTGGTATATTTTGTTTGGGAGACAAAGGTGCCTTCCTTAGTTTGCTTGATTTGCAATCCAAGGAAAAAAATTGAGTTCACTCATCGTAGACATCTCAAACTTCTCCGACATTAGCCTTCCAAACAATTCTAGTGACCCCAAAATGCTTCCGGATCCTCTCAAAACTATTTCGAATATTTATGAAAAAATTCCACAAATATATTCTCATCACTCCCATCCTACTAACACTCTGCATATTGTGATTGCCTTAAGCTTATGACCCCATATGTTCGGTAACTCATAGACATGAACAAAACCGTTCGTTCAATGACCGATAACCAACCGTGGACGTCCATATCAATCCCTATGAGCACACGATGATATTCGAGTGAACCTTTGGTTATCATGTGATGTTCCCATTGCTTCATGATACTTCACAAAACCCGGAATGCATCAATATCCTCCTGAGTCATCACATGCTCACTATACCATTGTCCTCGTTACCGGTTTGGTTCTCCTTTCTCGTTGTCGTGTTCCGGCATCCCCGAGACGTAGTCACCTGTGTTTGGCCAGACGATGATGGATGTTATCACACCGAGAGGGCCCTAATAACATCTCTCCATCGTCGGAGGAGCAAATCCCACTCTCGAGCTATCTAGCCCCGTGTCAAACTTTTCGATGAGCCTGTAAGTTGTCGTTATGATTACTGTATTATAGGTGATGTTTGAGCAACCCCAAAGACCACCACACAGTAAGAAGTGACTACGATACTCTCAAGGTCCAAGGAGAAAAATCACACATTAACACTGTGTGTTACTACAATTTATTACCAACGATATAAACTCAATTCATAACAGACAAGTTTGGGTCAATTCAATATGATCATTATTCCAACGTCATAATCTCAATGTTGTTTTTGGACTATCGTTTACACCCAACGATATCCTAAAATCCGGAAAACATGATCACCAACAACACTTGAGCTAGTTCTAGAGGCAAGACTAGGAACCTTTTATTTAATTGTTTACCATTCCACACGTGCATATGAGTTTTCCACTAAATCGCATATTTCAGGATCATAACAGTTATAGAATAGAATATAAACTCTTTAATTATGAATATGGAAATAATAATAGAAATATTATTGCCTCTAGGGCGTATTTCCAACATATATTTGTTCAATGGTTGTCTAAGTTGGGGCACATGTATCTTATAATCACATAAACATTGCGTGTGTAGACTTTATTTGCTAATAAAATTACATTTTTATGTTTATGCCAATACATTTTTCAATCATCTTTGCCAATCCAAATTCTTTTAGCACAAGCAACGAATCATAAACTGTTCCAAACCACGAGCAACACCAAGAGAAAATTGCATTCGTGCTTGTCAATCCGATGCGGTTCATTTGATTTAAATATGAATATTTCTAAGTCGCCTCTACCCCCAACACCACACTACAATACTTCTTTAAGTTGGAGCACATGCATCCTGTAATGATTGTTTATATCTTATAATCACATATACATTATGTATTGAGATCTTATATGCTAATAAAAATACATTATGCATGTTAATACACTGTTGATACAATTAGAAAATGCTTCAACTAAAAATAAGTCAATCAATTAGGGCTCTGTATAGACAAATATATATGAATATCTATGGGCATTACGTCTTAAACATGAAGAAAAAACCAAGCTCTCCATGAAAGGATAATCCAAAGAGGCGCTACGATTGGTGTCATGTGATAATGTATCAATCTTAATATGTTCCTATGGATAACCACACTTGTTTAAGCTCATCTTCTGAAAGCCCCATCGTCTCCATTTTGTGCTTAAACAAACCTTTGATGACAAACACTCTATTGTATGGGTTGGAAGAACTCATGTGTAAATATTAGCAAAAGATCCCATGCTAAGAACATTTTCATCATTTATATTTCTAGTTACAGCCACAAGAACTTGCCATTAGAACTATCATGCCCACCCGAGATCTAGGCTTTGAGCATGCTCATCCGAAATTTAATTTATAGGGTTGGTCCAGGGCCATGGTAAGAAGTGCATGCTTGGCCCCCTCCCTCCACCTTATGTTAGAGTAGGGGGCATATGCCCCCTCCCACTCTCGGCCCACGACACAACACTATATTTCTTCAACGGTTGTTTAAAATTGGAGCACATGTATCCTATAATCAGTTAATCACATATACATGGTGTATTGACTTTATTTGCTAATAAAATTACATTGTTATGTTTACCAATCCATTTTTTTCATCATATTTTCCAATCCAAAATATCTTAGCATGAGCAACAAGGGGATGGTCGAGGGGGTTGTAGATCATAAAAGTATTCCAAACCACGAGCAACGCCAAGAGCTATTTGCATTCTTGCTTGGCAATCTGATGCTGGTTCATTTGATTTTAAATTTGAATACTTTCGTGTTTTTGTTAGTTCCATCAGTTATAGTTCAAAGCAAATGACTTACAGAGTATAATATCACCCAAAAGGGTGTTCTTCATAGTATGCAGTGTCACATATGATTAAGCAGGGACAATTCACTTGTATACAGAAGTCCCACATCGCGTCTTGCAATGCACCACCGACTAGATTAGAACTGAATGCTTCCACTAATTCAACTGAACTAAAGACAATCAATTAGAGTTTTGTGCATAGACTCCAGTTATTTCAAAATATATTTATGCAGTTGTTGTTTCAGTTGGAGTAAAGTATCCTATATTCATATATCTAGCTTTCTACCCCGGCACTTCCCATGACATCGCCGTCTCAGTGCACCATGAGCTGCTTACTTCGCCTCCTTCGTCACTAGCCTCCATCGGCACCTAGTGCCCACCGACGCACTTGCGCTTAGTGTTGGTGCAGATACCTCTGATGGTTGTAGCATGTACATCGTTTTCTATGGGTACCCAAAAAAACAGAACCGGCAAAATCGGTCAGTATGGGTCCTGACTTTTGTTTACGCAGTCGTGAATTATGTTCTTTTTTTAGAACCCGATTTTCTCAAAGACCAAATCAAAAAACATGGATACCGAATGCCCAGGCCTAGTCATAATCACCATTCATACCTATAATAAGATACACATGACGCATTTATTTGCTAATATTTCTTTTGATGTTTATGTTTCCATCATAACTTTATGGTATGCAATATATGTGTGTGCTGGTATTTCTTTTACTTTAATTATAGCCGTTTTGGCTCATTGTACCATTTCACTCTAAGACATCCAAAATATGCGCTCGCCTTTTTTTGTGGGAACCAAAATGTGAGGTCATGCTACTCTGTTGATCTTGTTCCTGTAGAGTTGTCTCGTGATACCTATGGGAACAAAATGTAAACATGTATGTATGAGAAATATGGGAATGAAACAACAGGTAATGCAATTAAGTGAAAGAAGGGAGGACGCTCCGAGAGTTCGAGGACATCCCGTTAGAATCCATGTCCCATTATTTTGTTTGGCGGGGTTGGAAATGGTTTTGCTTTTTTATGACACATAGAATAATAATTGCCCACTGACTCCGCACTTGAGTTTCTAGTTTTGCTTTTATCTTTAGATTCTCTACTACGTTTGACAGACCTGGCTACCTGATTCGATTCTTCACTCACCCCATAGACCTTGACCTTGTGTAATACTGTGAAATGTAGGGGCAGTTTGGTTCCCAGCCACAGTTTGCCAAGCCAAAATTTGGCAGTCACAGTTTAGTTGGCATGTGTTTGGTTTTTGCCACATTTTGGCTTACCACACTTTATTGTCCCTATGGCCCATTTATCATAGAGACAATTTTTTTGCCAACTTTTGCCAAAATTTATCGTCCAATTTCACAGCCATATTTGTGTGGCTTGCCATACTTGTGTGACTAGCCACACTTTGGCTTGGCCACACTAGTATCCAACCAAACAGACCCGTAGTGGCAATCAATTTGAGCCAAGTGGCAACAAGCGTCGGACGGATAGAATCCCTGAGGTGGCACCAATTAGTTACAGTCATGCGGAAAACAGGCTGATTTCGGCAAGAATTCTCTTTGATGAACTCTTGCGTTGCAAAAGAGATGGAAAAATGGCTCGTGGTCCACTGGTAGTATTTCCGAAGGCTCAGTCCACGATGTAGGCGAAAGCACCGGCCCGTTTTCCATCCATCCACAAAGGGAAAAGGTAAAAGGAGGTAACCGGCTGTCACTTCCTACGTCGAGCAATGATTAAAAAAATTAAAAAATCCCATTCCCGGCCCCTCCCGCTTTGCTCGACAGGTGCCCGCTCGAAATTCGAGGAGCACCAGGACGGGCGCTTTGCCGTTCGCGCCAACGGGAGCGCCTCGTCTTTTCGGGCCTCTTCCGCAGCGTGTCGCCAAACTGATCTCATCTGTTTGTTGCGAAATGTTCAAAGAAATTGCCGGACCTCATTTCGTGGCCTAATTGTTTAAACATTGGGCCTGAGTTACTGACCGCAAGCGCTACAAACCGAGGGGACCATGAATTACACATGCCCAGTGTCTCCCAAACCGAGGCGGAGATCGGACCATATCAAGCTCAGCTGCAACACCCCAGCGCCTGCATCAGATTCAGATAGGCCAGCAGGACCCCGAACCGAGCTTGTTGCTTGCGCCAACAGCCCTGAACCTGAGCCACACCGCCTGCTGCGTCTGCGTGCGACGCCATTCATTGCCCTGTCGCAACAAGACACGGCAAATAGGGCCGTAAACGCAGCAGCACGAGAAGAGCAACTGCTGGTCGAGCCCCTGCGCCGCGTCAGCGGCCAGCCTCGCTACAAAAGGATAGATTCCGTCACAGGACCGACAGACGCGGACATGTCCCTCCCAGCCGTTCCCGGCGTCTCATCCGCTGGTGCCAGCCGCGCAGAAATCGACCAGTCGGCGCCTCGTCGTGGTCGCCATGCTCGAGCCCGAGCCCGTGCAAAACGTTTGCACTCGAGGGCAGAAAGCAACAGGAAAATTCTCTCAGTTCGTCTCACGAGACGAGATAACCTAGCACATCAACTGTGGTCTCCCGCCAGACAGTTCGTCTTCGTCACGGGGTCATGCCACAGCGACGTGGTGGTACAAATGGGGCTCATCTGCACGATGAGGATGCCCGTTTTCATAGTCATCGACTCATGATGGCCCTGGCGGTTTCTTAATGAAAATCGGGGGAGGGGGAATCCTTTTGCTCGAAAAAGAAAATATGAGCGCACGGCAGCGGAGGAAGCCGAGCGGCAGGCGACGGTCAACTAGGGTTGTCGCGGCCTCTGCCGCCCTTTCATCACTGGAAGGACAATGACTCCGACGACAGCAGTGATGGAGTGGACAACGACAAAGGCCCCGTCGGTCAGGGAGGCCATGCATGTGAGGTTATCGTCTGGGTACCTCGTGTAGTTTTTCTACGCTCATTCTAAATTTTAGTTGAATTTGTCAATATCGTTCGGTTTTAATTTAACTAGCAGGCGGAGGTGCGGCGTCACGCCGCACCCAAGTTAAGCCCGTCAATTAGCTTAATTTGCAAACTTGTATCCCGTCAATTAACATGCAAGCGGGGAAACTATATGCACCCAAAAAAGATGTGCCAAAATCTCTATGTAATGAGCTATAACTTGACGCCAAACAAAATCTCTTGTTCAAGTTAAGCAGTCAACACGATGATATTTAAGAAAAGGTTAAGAATGTGATCAGAAGTACAAAAAGTAAGATCTTTGTTTTGCATAATGATGTTTCAGCCCGTGGTCACACCTCCAGCTACCACGCGACCCCGAAGCGCTCCAATTCTTCCGGGCTTCCACGTCATGGATCATCAGGGATGGCAACACTTGCCGTTTCTGGGTTGATCCGTGGCTGGATGGGCAACCGCTCCTTGATAGCGCCCCTGCTCTGGTGGCGTTGGTCCCTCGCCATGTCCGGCGATCCCGCACGGTGGCCCAGGCGCTTTCCGACCGCTGCTGGATATCCGACATCCAAGGCCCCCTCGGCCCTGCTGCTGCTGTTGACTATGTTGGGCTTTGGCGCCGCATACATCCCATTGAGCTCACCCCGCGCCCGGATATGCTCCGTTGGCGCTGGACTGAGAATGGTGTCTACTCTGCCTCCTCCTGCTACAACGCCTTATTCCATGACTCCACGACATCTGAGTTTTGGCGCCTCACCTGGCACAGCAGCGCCCCCACATCCGTGCAGTTCTTCATTTGGCTAGCATCCCTCAACTGATGTTGGTCTGCCGACCGCCTGACCCGGCGCGGCCTGCCGCATGAACCGGCGTGCGTCTTCTGCTGCCAGGAATCCGAAACACTACACCACATCCTGGTGGGATGTGTGCTCGCGTGCATCACTTGGCACGAAATCCTCTCGTGGTGCTCCCCGACAACCGCGCCGCCGGATGGGAACACTGGCTACTTTGCTTGGCTCTCAGAAGCCACCCGCCTCCTCCCGGCTGTGCGGAGCCGAGGCCTAGCCACCATCGCCTCCCTCACTGCATGGTCCCTTTGGCGACACCGGAACGCGATCATCTTCGACAAGATTACCCCCTCCTCCTCCCCCCTAATCGCCGCGATCAAAGATGAAGCTCGCTCCTGGGCCGCCGCGGGAGCTCGAGGTCTCGCTGCGCGTACTCTTGTAACCTGAACTTGTAATGTTTGGGGCTGAGCAACCCCCTGCCCCATGCTCTTTCTGGGATCATGGGCTCGCCATTAGTGCGCACGAGGCTATGATTCCCAATTATGTACTTTGTTCTCTCCTCTTATCAATGCAATGATACGCTAGCTTAGCGTATTCGAGAAAAAAATGATGTTTCAAACCACAGCTAATTGAGTCGATAGAACTTTTTCCACCGTTATAGAGAAGTACAACATATTTGCACGCCATGTTGCCCAGCTTTCATTATAAACAGTCAAGAGATGTTTTTTTTTCGAAAAAGGGGAGATCCTCGGCCTCTGCATCAGAACGATGCATACGGCTACATTTATTAATAAGCAAATAAGTTCAACAGAGGTCTCAAAGTCTCAAACAAAAAAATGCTCACAAAGAGCAGAAGAGTAAAAGTAAAGCCATAACCGCCTGGCAAAAGAAGGATAGCAAAACTAATTGTCTATCCTATTACAAAACCGCCATCCAAACCGGTTGAAAATAGCCCGTGCTACCATCTCCCATCGGATAGATCCAGTAACCAAACGCTCTCTGGCCTCCATCAGAGTGAGTAGCGACCACATACGGATCAAAGCAGTGGTTCGGAAGATAACCTGCAAAAAATGAGTATTTGTTGTTCTGTTAAAGACCAAATCATTTTTGCAGTTCCAGACTGCCCATAGTAAAGCACATACTCCTACACGAATGTGTCTCGCTGTTTCGGAATCTATCCCGCCAAGCCACGTCCCAAATAACGTGTTGATATTATTCAGAGGAGTAATATTAAAGGCTATGTGAACTGTCCGCCATAATTTCTTTGCCAGCGGGCAGTCAAGAAAGAGGTGTTTGATGGATTCATCCCGATCACAAAAACTACATCTTGTAGATCCAGTCCAGTTGCGTTTTGCCAAGTTGTCCTTAGTTAAAATGACTTGTTTGTGTACAAACCACATAAACACTTTAACTCTCAAAGGTACTTTGACATTCCAAACATGTTTTGAACTAGGAATAGAGCTAGAGTTGATAACAGCCAGATACATGGATTTAACTGTAAACTCTCCATTCCTAGTTAGCTTCCAACACAACCGATCGGATCGTTGAGATAGCTGAACATCCATCAGTCGTCTCACAAGATGGAGCCAAGCTTCCCAACGGTTTCCGGCTAGCGTTCTCCGAAGTGAATATTGAGAGGAGTGGACTAAAGTACTGTCGCAACGAATGCGTCTCTCCATTGAAAAATGCTATAAAGAGAAGGATATTGAAGCGCGAGGGGTACTTCCCTGTAACACCCCGGATGTAATTTACCTTATTTGTATTCCAACTCTTGTCGTTTCCGGCACTAAGTTATTCTATTTCCTTGTTGTTGGGTTTTTGTCTCTGTGTGTTTTGTCTTTGTCATGCATCTCTTATCATGTCATCATGTGCATTGCATTTGCATACGTGTTCATCTCATGCATTCGAGCATTTTCCCCGTTGTCCGTTTTGCATTCCGGCGCTCCTATGTCCTCCGGTGTCCCTTTCTACCTCTTTTCGTGTGTGGGGGTTAAAAGTTTTCGGATTGGACCGAGACTTGTCATGCGGCCTTGGTTTACTACCGGTAGACCGCCTGTCAAGTTTCGTACCATTTGGACTTCGTTTGATACTCCAATGGTTAACCGAGGGACCGAAAAGGCCTCGTGTGTGTTGCAGCCCAAAACCCCTCCAAAGTGGCCCAAAACTCACCTAAACCTCCTCCATCATCTAGATCATTCGATCACGATCACGTGGCCGCAAACCGCACCTCATTTGGAGCTTCCTAGCTCCCTCTACATCTATATATAGGCCTCCTCTCAAAAATTCCAGGTCTCCTCCACCCCTAACCCTTAGCGCTAGCACATCCGCGCGGCCGGACACGTCCGGTCCGGCCGGACACAACCGCCGCCGCCAACCGGAAGCCGCCACCTGTCACCGCCTCCTCTCTCCCGCTGCCGGCCCGGGGAAGCCCGCTCCGGGCCCCCGAGGCCTGTTAGCCGCGCCGCCAGCGCCTGGGGATCCCGCCGCCCGGTTCCTCGCCCGCCGCCGCCCGCCTCTCCTCTTGCCGGCCTTCGCGCCACCGTACGCCGACGAGCACCACCCTGCTTCACCCTCGCCGCCAGCGAGCCGCGCCACCACCGGGCCACCCCGCTCCGGCGACCTAGCGTCGCGCCGCCCAGATCCCGCCGCCGTCCGCCTCCTCTCCGTCCTCTTCCTCCTCCGACCGGTCACCGCGAGTACGAGCTCCGGCCACCTCGTCCACCGGCGAACAGGAACTCCGGCGCCCGCGAACCTCGACTTCCGCATCTCAGATCTGAGATCTGGAATTTTTAGGGTTGTCTTCGATCCAGTTTTGCATTATTTTTTGCATACTTTGACGCATCATAACTTCATCACCGTGGCTCCGATTCGTGCGTGTAGCATAACAAAATGTTCGTCTCGTAGAGTACATCATTTCATCTCATTGCATCATTTTCATTTGAGCTCATCTTGATACCCGAAATGCTGTTGGAAGAGGGCTATGTGAGGATAGTTTCAGATCTGTTTTAGCAAATGCACTTTTGTCATTTTTGCCATGATTAATGTGTGCATGATATGATCCTGAGCTCTACATATGTTTTGAAGAATGCCATGTCATCTTTACAGGGGTGTATGCCATGTATTTTTGTGATCTTTGTGATGATTAGCACAAGCATGCAAAGTAGCTTACTCAATGATGCTGATTTCACGGACTTAGAATTTCACCAAGTCCTTGCCCTGTCCTTATTTTCATGCCATATGTTCATGTTGTTTCCTAGTGATCCGTGCCTCTTTTGAGCATGATCAGTAAGGATATTTTGTAGATAATGTTGTGCTCTATCCATCCATGTCTTTGTTTGCAATTATGGAGCACCCTAGCTTGAGTCAATCGAGCTCTACTTTTGCAATTATGGAGCACCCTATCCATCCATGTTGTTTGCAATTATGGAGCACCCTAGCGGCCGTGGTGGGTGGCGTCATCCTCCCCATTGAAATCCCACATGGGGTGGCCCCTATACTGGAGCGGCTGCACCCCCCACATAATGCATATAGCCATGACCTCGATCATGTTCAATCCGGATCGAGCTAAAGAACTTATCCGGCTCATCAGATAAAGAATGTCCCAGTTGTCTTCCTCCTGGGGGCTCCGTGGACGCCAGCTCTGACGCTTCTTCAAAGGGGCGTTGTCAAACTCTGGGAGGCCGATCCGAATAGGGTCCGGAAGGGGGACATCTTCTATATAAAACCATTCTGAAGGCCAGTCTTCAGACGTCTTCTTTGGGGTCCCGGATAGGTATCCGGTCCCGGTGATACGCCACACTTCGGCTCCGCCCACTTGATATATTGATCCCTTCTTAGAACGGGCACCAAACAGAACAGCTTCTTCCGCAGAGCGAAATGAGCCCCACAGCCCAAAAATAACTCGCAAAGGGCTACGAATCCCGCAATATGCAGCAGAGAAGCAGGCGTGAGGTTGTGCAGCTGGAGGCCATAGAACTCCAGAAGCCCTCGGAGAAACGGATGGATTGGGAATCTGAGCCCTCTTACCAGATAAGGGACAAGGCACACCCGCTCTCCCTTGGAGGGATTGGGATGGCTCTCCACTTGCTCTCCGCCATTATAGGTGGCAATCCCGGCTCGAACTGGGACCAGGTATGCTGGGGGAAGAAATCCCTTGGACTAAAGCATCACCAATTTGCTATGCGGGATGGAACATCTCTCTCAATCTCCAGGCTTGGAGCTAGGGGTGCGAGAGGAGGAGTTGCATCGACCGGCCATGGTAGAATGGATCTCTATCGGGTATGCTCTGATGAAGACTCGGCAAGGGAGGATGATGTGATTTGGATCTGAATCCTCGTCTTTTTAAATAGGCGGCCCATTTGTATAGCTAGGGGGTAAATGTGAAAACACCCTGGCTCTTCACATTCGCTCGACACGTGGAAAGTGGACATTATTGGACGTGGAAGCCAAGAAATACAAACCATCACGAGGAACCGGACATTATTTCGACAGGTACACAGAATTTGGAGGAGGAAACCGCCTTGCAATGCCGAAGACAACTGCACGCCGGACTCATCGTCATTGAAGCATGGTTCAGGGGCTACTGTGGGAGTCCTGGATTAGGGGGTCTCCGGACAGCCGGACTATCTCCATTTGCCGGACTGTTAGACTATGAAGATACAAGATTGAAGACTTCGTCTCGTGTCCGGATGGGACTCTACTTGGCGTGGAAGGCAAGATAGGCAATACGTATATGGATATATCCTCCTTTGTAACCGACCTTGTGTAACCCTAACCCTCTCCGGTGTCTATATAAACCAGAGGGTTTTAGTCCGTAGGACAACAATCACAACATACAATCATACCATAGGCTAGCTTCTAGGGTTTAGCCTCTCTGATCTCGTGGTAGATCTACTCTTGTAACACCCATATCATCAATATCAATCAAGCAGGACGTAGGGTTTTACCTCCATCAAGAGGGCCCGAACCTGGGTAAAACTTCGTGTCCCTTGCCTCCTGTTACCATCGGCCTAGACACACAGTTCGGGACCCCCTACCCGAGATCCGCCGGTTTTGACACCGACAATCTCCATATGGGCTATCATCAGATTCGCATTCGTGAAGAAGATATCCCTAAGACAGCGTTCAGAAGAAGCTATGGTTGATATGAATACACTGTCATGTCTTTTGGCCTCGTTAACGCTCCGCCAACATTCTCTCGCATGATGAACTTCATCTTCAACGCCTACACAAATGACTTCGTCTTGGTCTACCTCGATGACATTTTGGTCTTTTCCAAGAACAATGAGGATCATGCCAAGCACTTGCGTTTGGTGCTGGATAAGCTCAGAGAACATCAGTTCTATGCCAAGTTTTCAAAGTGTGAGTTCTGGCTCAATGAGGTTCTCTACCTTGGGCATATCATATCTGCCAAGGGCATAGCGGTTAATCCTGAGAAGGTGTCTGCAATTGTGAATTGGGAACCACCTCAGAACATGAAGCAACTCCGCAGCTTCCTTCGGCTCGCAAGCTATTGTTGAAGGTTCGTTGAGAACTTCTCAAAGATCGCGAAGCCTCTTTCCAACCTTCTCCAGAAGCATGTGAAGTATGTTTGGTCTCCTGAATGTGACATCGCTTTCAACACCCTGAAAGATAAGTTAGTCACTGCTCCAGTTCTGACTCCTCCTGATGAATACAAACCATTCGAGGTCTTCTGTGATGCTTCCTTTCAAGGTCTTGGTGCAGTGTTGATGCAAGAGAAGAAAGTTGTGGCCTATACCTCTCGCGAGTTGAAGCCCAATGAAAAGAACTACCCCACTCATGACCTCGAGTTGGCGGCAGTTGTGCATGCTCTTTTAACTTGGAGACATCTCTTATTGTGAAGAAAAGTGGACATCTTCACTGATCATAAGAGTCTCAAGTACATCTTCACTCAGCCTAATCTCAACCTCAAACAGACTCGTTTGGTCGAGATGATTCAAGAGTATAATCCGAGTATCGAATATACTCCAAGCAAGGCCAATGTAATTGCTGACGCATTGAGCAGGAAGGCTTACTACAACAGTTTGATTATCAAGCCTTACCAACCCGAGCTTTGTGAAGCTTTCCGCAAACTCAACCTTCAAGTTGTTCCTCAAGGATTTTTGGCAAACCTCCAAGTCTCTCCTACTTTGGAATATCAGATTTGCGAAGCTCAACTTCTTGATGCTATGGTGAAGAAGGTGAAGATTGGAATTGCCAAGAGTCAACCCAAGTACAAGTGATATCGCCTTGATGACAAGGATACTCTATTTTTCGAGGATCGCATTGTTGTGCCTAAAGGTGACCTTCGTAAAGTCATCATGAACGAGGCTCACAATTCACTCCTCTCTATCCACCCTGGAAGTACAAAGATGTACCATGACCTCAAGCAGTCGTATTGGTGGACACGAATGAAGCGCGAGATTGCTCAGTTCATGAATGAATGTGATGTCTGCAGAAGAGTGAAAGCAGAACACCAACGACCAGCTGGTCTCCTCCAACCTCTTGCCATTCTAGAATGTAAGTTTGACCATATTGAGATGGACTTCGTGACTGGATTTCCAAAGTCCAAGTGTGGCAATGATGCTATCTTCGTTGTCATCGACAAACTCACTAAATTAGCTCATTTCCTTCCTATCAAAGAATCTATCTCAGCAGCTCAATTGGCAGAGCTATATACCTCCCGGATTGTCTCTCTGCACGGCATTCCGCAGTTGATTTCTTCAGATCGTGGCAGCATCTTCACCTCCAAGTTTTGGGATTCTTTCAGAAGGCCATGGGCACCAACATTCGCTTCAGCACAACTTTTCATCCTCAAACTAGTGGCCAAGTCGAGCGAGTAAATCAGATTCTTGAAGATATGCTCAGGGCTTGCGTCATCTCCTTCGGTATGAAGTTCTCCTACAACAACAGCTTCCAAGTGAGTTCGGGCAAGGCCCCATTTGAGATTCTCTATGGCAGGAAGTGTCGTACTCCTCTTAATTGGTCAGAGACTGGTGAACGTCAACTTCTTGGAAATGACTTGATCACACAGGAAGAAGAGATGTGCAAAGTCATTTGTGATAATCTCAAAGCCGCGCAATCACGCCAGAAGAGTTTCTATGATAGCAAGCATCGTGACTTGGCTTTCGAGATCGGAGACCATGTCTACCTCTGCGTCTCTCCAATGAAAGGTACTCGTTGCTTCGTTATCAAAGGGAAGCTTGCCCCGAGATATGTGGGTCCTTTCAAGATTGTCAGCAAGAGAGGCGATCTCGCCTATCAACTTGAGCTTATGTCCAACTTCGCAAATGTGCACGACGTGTTTCATGTCTCTCAACTCCGCAAGTTATTCAAGACCCCTGACCACACCGTCAACTTAGAAGACATTGATCTCCAAGAAGACCTGTCTTATCGTGAGCACCCCATTGCTATTCTTGAAGAAACTGAGCGCAAGACTCGCAACAAGTCTATCAAATTCCTCAAAGTCAAGTGGTCACATCATTCCGACTGTGAAGCCACCCGGGAACGCGAGGATCATCTCCGTTCTGAGTACCCAAAGTTTTTCCAGTCCTAGATCTCGGGACGAGATCCTTTCGTAGTGGTGGAGTGTTGTAACACCCCGGATGTAATTTACCTTATTTGTATTCCAACTCTTGCCGTTTCCGGCACTAAGTTATTCTATTTCCTCGTTGTTGGGTTTTTGTCTCCGTGTGTTTTGTCTTTGCCATGCATCTCTTATCATGTCATCATGTGCATTGCATTTGCATACGTGTTCGTCTCATGGATTTGAGCATTTTCCCCGTTGTCCGTTTTGCATTCCGGCGCTCCTATGTCCTCCGGTGTCCCTTTGTACCTCTTTTCGTGTGTGGGGGTTAAACGTTTTTGGATTGGACCGAGACTTGTCATGCGGCCTTGGTTTACTACCGGTAGACAACCCGTCAAGTTTCGTACCATTTGGACTTTGTTTGATACTCCAACGGTTAACCGAGGGACCGAAAAGGCCTCGTGTGTGTTGCAGCCCAACACCCCTCCAAAGTGGCCCAAAACCCACCTAAACCTCCTCCATCATCTAGATCGTTCGATTACGATCGCGTGGCCACAAACCGCACCTCATTTGGAGCTTCCTAGCTTCCTCTACATCTATATATAGGCCTCCTCTCGAAAATTCCACGTCTCCTCCACCCCTAACCCTAGACCCAGCACATCCGCGCGGCCGGACACGTCCGGTCCGGCCGGACACAACCGCCGCCGCCAACCGGAAGCCGCCACCTGTCGCCGCCTCCTCTCTCCCGCTGCCGGCCCGGGGAAGCCCGCTCCGGGCCCCCGAGGCCCGTTAGCCGCGCCGCCAGCGCCTGGGGATCCCGCCGCCCGGTTCCTCGCCCGCCGCCGCCCGCTTCTCCTCTCGCCGGCCTTCGCGCCACCGTATGCCGACGAGCGCCGCCCTGCTTTACCCTCGCCGCCGGCGAGCCGCGCCACCACCGGGCCGCCCCGCTCCGGCGACCTAGTGTCGCGCCGCCCAGATCCCGCCGCCGTCCGCCTCCTCTCCGTCCTCTTCCTCCTCCGGCCGGTCACCGCGAGTACGAGCTCCGGCCACCTCGTCCACCGGCGAACAGGAACTCCGGCGCCCGCGAACCTCGACTTCCGCATCTCAGATCTGAGATCTGGAATTTTTAGGGTTGTCTTCGATCCAGTTTTGCATTATTTTTTGCATACTTTGATGCATCATAACTTCATCACCGTGGATCCGATTCGTGCGTGTAGCATAACAAAATGTTCGTCTCGTAGAGTACATCATTTCATCTCATTGCATCATTTTTATTTGAGCTCATCTTGATGCCCGAAATGCTGTTGGAAGAGGGCTATGTGAGGATAGTTTCAGATCTGTTTCAGCAAATGCACTTCTGTCATTTTTGCCATGATTAATGTGTGCATGATATGATCCTGAGGTCTACATATGTTTTGAAGAATGCCATGTCATCTTTACAGGGGTGTATGCCATGTATTTTTGTGATCTTTGTGGTGATTAGCGCAAGCATGCAAAGTAGCTTACTCAATGATGCTGATTTCACGGACTTAGAATTTCACCAAGTCCTTGCCCTGTCCTTATTTTCATGCCATATGTTCATGTTGTTTCCTAGTGATCCGTGCCTCTTTTGAGCATGATCAGTAAGGATGTTTTGTAGATAATGTTGTGCTCTATCCATCCATGTCTTTGTTTGCAATTATGGAGCACCCTAGCTTGAGTCAATCGAGCTCTACTTTTGCTATAAAATGTTCCTGGCAGATTGTTAACATGTTTAGCAATTTTGCCGAGCTTGTTGTTGTTGATCCGTGCATGCTATGTTGTTGTTCTTGCCATGTCTAGCTTCTATGCCATGTCTATTTGCTGGGTGTATGCTTAGTTTGTCATGCAATGCCTCGTAGTGAGTGCATCGAGCTCGTAAACATGCCTACTCGTTATCTGTTTTGCCATGCTCCAGTTTTTCACTAAGTCTGAATCTGTTTATGTTTTTGCTATGTTCACATGCTTGCAATTGTATCTTCTGATCCCTTTTGGATCATGGACACTAAGGGACTTTTGTTGTATGCTTTGAGTAGCTTCATACCATGCCTTGCTTTGCCAGGATATGTTCCTGTAGCATGTAGTTTTCGTGCTCTAAATATTGCTTCCTGATGATAAATTCCTGACATGCTGTTAATTTCACTAAGTCTGAAACCTGTTATCTTTTGCATTTTTACCATGCTTGTTCGAACCTGCTATTGAGTGAATTAGTCGTAGCTCAGTGTTCATATTTTGTCAAGCATCATGAGTGGATCCCTGCCATGTATTTTGTTGTCATGTTGGAGTGCTGTAGCATGTCGTTCTTGATGCGTGGTCTCGTGCTGATTATCGCAGACCGGTGCCATAATTGTTTTGCTTGTCATTTCCAAACCGTGCATCCGATTCCGGTGATCTTTATATCGATTTCGACCGAAATCAACCCCTCTTTCTAGTGGCACTCTTGGATTTCCATGTTGAGGCCAGGTTCAATCATTCTTTTCCAAATCATGCATATGCATCGCATATCGCATCCCGCATATCATACCATGTTTGCATCATGTTGATTGAGCATTGCACGTGGTTGATTGTGTTCCTTTTGCTTGTTGTTCTTGTTTGGGTAGAGCCGGGAGACGAGTACATGAACGAGGATCCCGTTGAGTATGCTTACGAGGATCAAGTCGACTCTGAGAACTTTGCAGGCAAGATGACCATACCCTCGAAATCACTTCTATCTTTGCTTGCTAGATGCTCGCTCTTTTGCTATGCCTATGCTACGATGCCTACCAGTTGCTTATCATGCCTCCCATATTGCCATGTCAAACCTCTAACCCACCTTGTCCTAGCAAACAGTTGTTTGGCTATGTTACCGCTTTGCTCAGCCCCTCTTATAGCGTTGCTATTTGCAGGTGAAGATTGGAGGTCGTTCCTTGTTGGAACATTGTTTATTGTTGGGATATCATAATATTATCTTGTTTATTTTAATGCACCTATATACTTGGTAAAGGGTGGAAGGCTCGGCCTTATGCCTGGTGTTTTGTTCCACTCTTGCCGCCCTAGTTTTCCGTCATATCGGTGTTTTGTTCCTGGATTTTGCGTTCCTTACACGGTTGGGTTATAATGGGAACCCCTTGACAGTTCGCCTTGAATAAAACTCCTCCAGCAATGCCCATCACTGATTTTACCATTCGCCACCTAGCCTCTTTTTCCCTTGGGTTCCACGGACTCAAGGGTCTTCTTTATTTAAACCCCCGGGCCAGTGCTCCTCTGCTGTTGGTCCAACCAGTCAGCTGCCGGTGGCCACCAGGGGCAACTCTGGGCTGGCCTACCGGAACCTTGGACAATCTGGTGTGCCTTGAGAACGAGATATGTGCAACTCCTATCGGGATTTGTCGGCACATTCGGGTGGCTTTGCTGGTTTAGTTTTACCATTGTCGAGATGTCTTGTAACCGGGATACCGAGTCTGATCGGATTGTCTTGGGAGAAGGAATATCCTTTGTTGACCGTGAGAGCTTGTGATGGGATAAGTTGGGACTCCCCTGCAGGGATTTGAACTTTCGAAAGCCGTGCCCGCGGTTATGGGCAGATGGGAATTTGTTAATGTTCGATTGTAGATAACCTAAAACTTAACTTAATTAAAATGCATCAATCGCATGTGTAACCGTGATGGTCTCTTCTCAGCGGAGTCCGGGAAGTGAACACGGTGTTGGAGTAATGCTTGACATAGGTTGTTCTAGGATCACTTCTTGATCATAGTTGTTCGACCGTGCCTTTTCCTTCTCTTCTCGCTCTCTTTTTCGAATATGTTAGCCACCATACATGTTAGTCGCTTGCTGCAGCTCCACATCATACCTTTACCTTACCTATAAGCTTAAATAGTCTTGATCGCGAGGGTGTGAGATTGCTGAGTCCCCGTGACTCACAGATTACTTCCAAAACCAGATGCAGAGACCGATGATACCGCTCCAGGTGATTAAACTGAGCTCAAGTGGCTGTTCGATGAGGACTCAAGATGATACTACGTGTCTTTCCCAGATGATCAGTAGTGGTGCCCAGTTGGGGCGATCGGAGACTTTGTCGCATTTGGGGGTTGATCTTTATTTTGGTTTCGTAGTCGGACCCTGAGTGTATTGGATGAATGTAATGACTTATTTACGTATTTGTGTGACATGGCGAGTGTAAGCCAACTATGTACCTTTCCCTTTATTTATTTACATGGGTTGTTGTGAAGATTACCTCACTTGCGACATTGCTTTCAACGCGGTTATGTCTCTAAGTCGTGCTTCGACACGTGGGAGATATAGCCGCATCGAGGGCGTGACAAGTTGGTAATCAGAGCCTTCCCCGACTTTAGGAGCCCCCTACTTGATCGAATCACTGGCGTTTTTGAGTCTAGAAAAATGTTTTGAGTCATTTAGGATTATATATATCGGAGAGTAGGACTTCTTTTTACTCCTCGGTCCCTTCGTCGCTCTGGTGAGGCATCCTGACGTAGAGTTTTGACTCTTATCTTCTCAAATTTCACTAAAAAAATTAGGATCACGCGGGTATCTTGGAATCGTTCTGATGGTTTTGTGACGAGAACATTGTTCTTGGTGCCTCCTGACATTTAGGGGTTGTGGCAGTGTCCCGGGAGTTGAGCTCTGAGGTGTTTCGTCACAGTTTTATCATTGAGATTCTGGAATACCTGAGTTTCGCCGACGTCGAAAATCTCTTTTATGCAGTTGTTGGTGAGATAACCTTGACGCCACCTAGTACTGCGGCGGGAGTTCGGGATTATTGCCATAACTCGTATAACGGATGCTTTTCGAAGGTTGAGATAAATGATTTCCGAAGGTTTCTTGGTTATGTGTTGAAGGATGGATATAGCTGGATGTAGGATTTGCTAGCTTTGGGTGAGATATTATGCTTCCCCTGTATCCCCAACACCTGATTGCATAACCAGAAAGGTTCGGGAGTTTCATAGGTGGGAATTCATGTAGCTCTAGTATTTCTTCCGCGGATATTTGGTTTGGGATTGGGTAATCCTCACCAAGTATTTGTTCTTGTCCGTACCTTGTTGTTTTATTCTTCTTCCTCTATCTAAGTGGCTTCGCAATTTATGGAAGTGTGACCATGTCGATTGGAATGCATTCGTTCATTTTGTTCGGATGTGAAGGCTATATGTTGCAATTTCAATCCATTTGATTCAGCTTCAATATTTGTCTGCAAGATGCTAACGGATGTCACCCTCTTCAGGATGGCTCCTGCTAAGGGTCAGAATCAGAATCAGGATCCGCCACCACCACCTCCACCTCCGGAGGCATGGTAAGCTGTGATGGCCGCTACCAATGCAAACACACAGCTGATCATGCAAATTCTTCAAGAGTGCAACCAAGGGAATCATGGCCATATCAACAATCAGAATCAGTTTGCTACACTCAACCAGTTCCGCGCTAATCAGCCAAAGACCTTCAGCATCTGTGTCGAGGCCTCAGACGCTGATGATTGGCTCGTGGATATCTGCAAGCATTTCGAGTGCAGCAACGTCAGGCCTGAGGACTTTGTCAAGTTTGCCTCCTTCCAACTCAAAGACCAAGCTGCAGAATGGTTTCAGCAATACAAAGATTCCGAAGGAGGCCGTGTGATTACCTGGGATGAATTCCGTCAAGACTTCAAAGCTCATCACATTCCTCAGAGTGTTGTTGAAAGCAAGCGTGAGGAATTCCGCAACTTGAAGCAAGGCAGCTTGTCTGTTTACCGGTATAACATTCTGTTCCATAGGCTCGCTCGTTTCGCCAAGCAGGACGTCCCTGACGAGAAGAGCATGATTTATCAGTTCAGGCGTGGCCTCAAAGAAGATCTCCAAGTAGCTCTCGTCCTTTTTGATCCTAAGAAGTACGATGAGTTCTACAATATGACAATGAAGAAGAGACTGCTCAACTCAAGTGCGATGCTTCCAAGAAGCGAGTCAGAGATGCAACTCCTTCTTCCTCAACTCAAGTGGCTAAGCAGCAAAAGTATTGGTTGCCTCCTCCTCCGTTCCGTCAGCCTTATCAGCAGAAGAGCAAAGATGGCAATGGATCTTCACACCCACCCAACCCAGGCTTTCAGAACAAGACTTCGTCTCAAGCTCCAAGATCAAGTGCTCCGTATCAGCATCCGCTCTCGGAGGTCACGTGCAACAAGTGTCAGCAGAAGGGTCACTATGCCAACAAATGCTTCAATCAGAGGCATCTTCCTCCTCCTCCTGTGAGGTCTGCCAGCACCGCAGTGGTCAAGCATAACCCCAAGTTTGCCAAGGTCAACTTGATGAATGTAGCTCAGGCAGAGGACTCGTCAGATGTCATCATGGGTAACCTTCCTGTTAACGATATTCCTGCAAAAGTTCTTTTTGACACTGGTGCATCGCATTGTTCATCTCAAGACCTTTTGCATCTAAGCATGAATTGGCTCTCCAAGTTTTTCCTAGACCGATAGCAGTTGTCTCTCTGAGTAAACGCATGAACGCTAACTCCATGGTTCCGGATGTTACTATCACGTTGGGCGACTACAAGTTTTTGTCTTCTCCTACGGTTCTTGGTGACTCAGATATTGATCTTATTCTCGGAATGGACTGGATTTCTAAGCACAAGGCTCAGCTTGATTGTGCTGCCAGGAAGATTCAATTGACTCATTTGTTTGAGGATGTAATTGTCTTTGCCGCAAGGGACGATACCATTCGACTGTTTTCTCTCAATGACAAAGGAGAGCTGGATGCCATCTCTCAAATTCTGGTCGTTTGCGAATATCAAGACGTCTTTCCAGAAGAGCTTCTAGGAATGCCTCCGCACTGGCCAGTTGAATTCGTCATCGATCTTGAGCCTGGCTCGAAACCTATTTGCAAATGTCCTTGCAATCTTGGACCTGAAGAGTTGAAGGAGCTAAAGAAGCAACTCGATATTCAAGAGCGTATGGGTCTCATCCGACCTAGTTCTTCTCTGTGGGGTTGTGGAGTTCTTTTTGTGAAGAAGAAGGATGGAACGGACCGACTCTGTGTCGACTACCGTCCATTGAACAAGAAGACTATAAAGAACAAGTACCCACTTCCCAACATCAATGAGCTGTTTGAACAACTCAAAGGTGCTCAACTATTCTCCAAGCTTGATCTCTATGGGAGTCCTGGATTAGGGGGTCTCCGGACAGCCGGACTATCTCCATTTGCCGGACTGTTAGACTATGAAGATACAAGATTGAAGACTTCGTCTCGTGTCCGGATGGGACTCTACTTGGCATGGAAGGCAAGCTAGGCAATACGTATATGGATATCTCCTCCTTTGTAACTGAATTTGTGTAACCCTAACCCTCACCGGTGTCTATATAAACCGGAGGGTTTTAGTCCGTAGGACAGCAATCACAACATACAATCATACCATAGGCTAGCTTCTAGGGTTAAGCCTCTCTGATCTCGTGGTAGATCTACTCTTGTAACACCCATATCATCAATATCAATCAAGCAGGATGTAGGGTTGTACCTCCATCAAGAGGGCCCGAACCTGGGTAAAACTTCGTGTCCCTTGCCTCCTGTTACCATCCGGCCTAGACGCACAGCTCGGGACCCCCTACCCGAGATCTGCCGTTTTTGACACCGACATTAGTGCTTTCATTGAGAGTTCCGCTATGCTGTCGCCACAAGGAAGGATGTCTCGTCCCGTCTTTAAAGATGGCACTATCGCTGAGGAAGCTCTGGCTATCGGCCAAAGTCTCCGGCTAGGTGGTTTTCTTATGACCGCCTGTTCGGCCGCTGTGCCGACGATGACTTCTCAAGTCATCGAAAGAAATCTTCACATCAACTCGAAACTCGCCGAATAGTTAGATCCAATGGAGCTCTCTTCCCTGAACGAGCTCTTGGATCGTATCACCGCCCTGGGAGTCGTTACAGACTACGATCAGATTGGGCCTAAACCCGATCTAAGAGAAATTAACTCTCCTCAGGTCACCCACCACGTTGTAGTGGTGGAAGAACAATGCGGCAAAACTCCATCTATCTTAAGGACTAGCTACGTCTGGATTCCTGATCCCCCCAAACCGGATACCCACGGAGGGGGGGACATCACTCAAAGCCTGAACCCAAAATCAGGCAGCGGGCTAGATTTACCAGAAAACGTTCAAGAATCCAAGCTTTCGATTTCGGAAACTCCTTGGCCACTGAGCCTCAGATCGGGTGAGGATTCGGATTCAATACCACCCACCCACCCAAACATACGCGATCTATCCCAAATTAGGCAAGAGCCCGAAGAAACAGTACACCATTACTGGGCCAGATTCCTCCTAATCAAGAACAGGATAAAGGACTGCCGCGAGGAAGACACAATTTCATTCTTCTGCAATAATTGCACGGACAAGGGAATCCTTAACGCCATAAGTCATCGCGAAATTACACGCTTTGCTGACTTGGTGTCCATAGTGCGAAAGTACTGTGCGATGGAAAGCGCCTGGAAAACCGAAATAAAATTTTGGGATAATCCGGCCCTGAATACAAACCCAGTCCGAAATAAAAGGGTGCATTATCACAATACACCTGGGTTAACTACCAAAAAGCAAAAGCCCTCTACGGGGCAAGGAACCGTACTGGAGGGATGGCTCAACGGACCCTACAAAATTCATAGTACAACAGATGCGATACCAACGCACAGCCTTAGAGCATGCTGGATACTCCGGCAGGTGGCCAAAAGTGGTGAGGATCTACTCCTCCCAAAAACCAAAGACCACCACCCCGAGGATAACAGTACGGTCTTAACGGTCTTCGAGACCTTTGCGTCAAATAAAAGACGGAAGCGAGCACTCCGCAACACGTCCGAAATCTGCCACATAGCAGAAACAAATCCTTGGAGCGACACGGCTATTACCTTCAATGCCAGTGACGAACCTAAATTCCGAACAACCCGAGTACCAGCCATACTGGTCCTCAGTCCAATCGTGGACGGCTTTTGACTCACCAAGGTACTCATGGACGGCGGCAGCGGATTAAACCTCATCTACGAGGAAACTCTTCAAAAGATGGAAATAGACTGGAGCCGCATTAAGCAAAGCAGCAAAACCTTTAGAGGAATCATCCCTAGTCGGGAAGCACGCTGCGCCGGAAAAATCACACTAGACGTGGTATTCGGCACGTCGGATAATTACAGGTCCGAAGAAATTACATTCCAAGTGGCCCCGTTCAGCAGCGGATACCACGCTCTATTAGGGCGAGAAGCGTTCACAATCTTCCAAGCCGTACCCCATTACGGGTACATGAAGCTCAAAATGCCCGGGCCCAACGGAATCATCACTCTTGTTAGTGATCCGGACATAGCACTCCGCACCAAAAATAAGACAGCTGCACTGGCCCTTGAGGCACTATCTGAAGCCCTAGCGGCCGAAGAACTAACTGCGCTGCACTCCACGGTAAACAGGGACGACGTGATACTCGATGAAAGATCCAAGTCCACCTCCTTTAAGCCAGCGGACGAAATAGTCAAATTCCAAGTCCATCCAACGGACCCTACAAAAACAGCTTCCATTGGGGCATAATTAAACCCTGATGTTTACGCCGCACTGCGAGAGTTCCTACGCGAGAACTGGGATATTTTTGCCTGGCACCCTTCAGACATGCCAGGAATCCCAAGCAGGCTGGCTGAACACAGCCTAAATATCTTAAAAGGGTTCAAGCCAGTCAAGCAGGCTCTTCGATGTTTCTCCGAGCCTAAAAGACAAGCCATGGGAGAGGAACTAGCCAAGCTATTGGAGGCGGATTCATCAAAGACATAAAACATCTGGACTAGCTAGCAAACTTGGTGATGGTACCAAAGAAGGACAAATCCTGGCGCTTGTGCGTCGATTTTAAGGACCTTAACAAGGCCTGCCCAAAGGATCCCTTCCCCCTCCCCCGCATCGATCAAATAATCGATGCTACCATAGGACACGATTCATTGTGTTTCCTCGACGCATACTCCGGTTACCACCAAATCAAAATGGCAGAGCCAGACCAAGCCGCAACGGCATTCATCACTCCATACCGCCCATTCTGCTTCAACACAATGCCCTTCGGGCTAAAAAACGTTGGTGCAACATATCAGCGCATGATTCAGACATGCCTGGCAAACCAGATCGACAAAACAGTGGAGGCATACGTGGATGACGTGGTCATTAAAACCAAGCATGTCAAAACTTTAGTAGACGACTTGAGGCTCACATTCGACAACCTCCGAACATATGACATCAAGCTCAATCCGGAAAAATGCGTCTTCGGCGTAGCAGCAGGAAAGCTCCTGGGATTCATTGTCTCCAGTAGAGGTATTGAAGCTAATCCAGCCAAAATCCGAGTGCTGTCACAGTTGGCTACGCCAACAGACCTCAAACAAATACAAAAACTAACCGGATGCGTGGCGGCTCTAAGCCGCTTTATCTCCCGCTTGGGAGAAAAGGCATTACCCCTTTATCGCCTCCTCCGGCGTACCGAACACTTCAAGTGGACGGACGCCGCCACGGCCGGACTCAAACGAAATAAAAGCCATGTTGGCAACAAACCCAGTCCTGGCCGCGCCAAACATTGGTGAACCAATGTTGTTATACATTGTGGCAACTCATCAAGTGGTAAGCGCAGTGCTTGTCGTCGAGCGAGAAGTGGACGGACACAAATTTCCCATTCAAAAGCCGGTTTACTACATGTCCATTGTCCTTACTCCATGAAATCGCGGTACCCGCATTATCAAAATATAGCGTACACGGTATTTATGGCATCCAGGAAGCTGCGACACTACTTTCAAGAGTGTTCGATAACGGTAGCCTCGGAAGTACCACTTAACGATATTATAAACAACCACGACACGACAGGTCGGATTGCCAAATGGGCCATTGAGCTCCTCCCGTTCGACATAACTTACAAGCCACGGCGAGCTATTAAATCACAAGTTTTGGCTGACTTCATCACCGAATGGACGGAAGCCGAACTCCCTAAAGAGTACGACACATATTCAAACTAGATCATGCACTTCGACGGCTCCAAAATGTTCACTGGTCTGGGGGCCAGTGTCATTTTGACGTCCCCAACAGGAGACACAGTTCAATACATACTGCAGATAATGTATACATACTCCAACAATGCAGCCGAATACGAGGCCCTTCTACATGGTCTCCGGATGGCAGTATCCATGGGCATTCAATGCCTAGAGGTGCGCGGGAATTCAAACCTTGCAATATCCCAAATAAATGGAGACTTTGATGCCAAGGATCCAAAAATGGCCGCTTATTGCAATGCCGTCCTAAAAATGTCAGCCCGGTTCGAGGGGCTCAAATTTCACCATGTGGGTCGGGAAAACAATCAGGCGGCAGATATCCTCGCCCGCATTGGCGCAAAACGCGACGCGGTCCCTCCCAACATTTTTCTAGAAAGGCTTTTCAAGCCATCCGTAGCATGGGAAGGGGACACCGGTAACAACAGTCCGGACCCGGCCAAAATACCTGATACCGAACTCTCTGACACAATCGGAGGCTCCGCCACCGAAATAACACAATCAACCCACGAAATAATGGCTATTATTGCCCCGTGGACAGAACAATTACTGGCCTACTTAACTAGATAGGAACTCCCGGAGGACCAAAATGAGGCACGCTGCATAGTGCGGCGATCAAAGGGCTACAGGGTCCACGAGGGAGAATTGTACAAGAAAAGTGCTACCGGAGTCCTTCAACGGTGCATCTCCGAAGAGGAAGGACGGAACCTTTTGGCAGAAATTCATGCCAGACTCGGCGGTCATCACGCCGCAGCCCGGGCTCTTGTGAGCAAGGCCTTCCGTACAAGATTCTATTGGCCAACGGCCCGGGCAGACGCACAGGACTTAGTAGAGCGTCGCGTCGGTTGCCAGCTCTTTGCAAATCAAAGCCATATGCCACCCACCGCCCTCCGAACAATCCCCATTACATGGCCCTTTGCGGTCTGGGGGCTTGACATGGTTGGACCCCTTAAAGGTGGAACCCACAAGAAAAAATACTTATTGGTCATGGTGGATAAATTCACCAAATGGATAGAGGCCAAACCGGTTAAAACAGCCGAATCCGGACCGGTGATAGATTTCATATCCGGGGTTGTACATCGCTACGGCGTCCCCCACAGCATCATCACTAATAACGGCACGAACTTCACGGCCGACGAGGTAAAACTCTGGTGCAGCAAAATGGGCATCAAGCTCGACTATGCTTCAGTCTACCATCCACAAACCAACAGTCAAGTCGAACGAGCAAATGGTCTTATAATGAGCGGCATTAAACCCAGACTAGTGCACTCCTTAACAGAGTCTGACACGCACTGGGTAGAGGAGCTCGACTCCGTACTCTGGGGGCTACGCACCATGCCGAATCGTAGTACCGGATACACACCATTTTTTATGGTGTGTGGCGCAGAGGCAGTCCTGCCCTGTGACGTAATCCATGACTCACCTCGAGTGCGCATGTACGAAGAAAGAGAAGCCAAGCTCGATCGGCAGGACAGTCTGGACACCTTGGAGGAAGAGCGCGACATAGCCAAAGCCCGTTCCGCATTTTACCAGCAACAGGCCTGCAGATACCAAAGCAGAGAAGTACGAGCCAAAACTTATAACATTGGCAAACTAGTTTTGCGGCTGCCGGATAAGAAAAAGAACAAGCTAGAGCCCAAATGGGAAGGTCCCTTCATCATCGACCAAGTTCTGACTGGCGGAGCGTACCGACTGCGGGATGCATCGACTAGTCGACTCGAGCCGAACCCATGGAATGCAGCCAGGCTCCGAAGATTCTACGCCTAGCACTGGACTTTATGTTAGTCCCTTCCCTTTGTCCATTTTCTGCATATGCGTCGTCTATCTTGTTTCCCTTTCTCTCTTTTATTCCTCCAGGTCTTCAAGGGTCACCTTGTGCCTCACTTGTATACTACAGAGGTGCTAGCCGCACTATCTACACCTGGGGGCTTCTTTCACAGAAGCTTAAATTATTTACCTAGGCATCACGCCCAACACATGCGTTATACTTCCGCATGTACCTTTTTTCACCATTATATGCATCGATATGACTTAAGTTTTGGCCAAGCTGGGTTGCCTAGCTCTTGTATTTATGCCCTATGTTCCCGTTAATTCGGCTAGGGCATAAGGGGAGCACCTCTGCGATTGTTACCGCCGGGTCAGCCGGACGTGTACCTCAGACTAGGTGAAGCCGAAAGCTAGCGTTCTTAAGAGAATATTCGGTCGGTGAACAAAAGATGACTTTTATTTATTAACCATATCTGCCCACAGACGTTTTTACTGTGCTTCTTGTCGCAGTCCGGACATGCACTTTAGGGCATGCCTACCCAAGGAAAGGAACCCTTAACGGAACTATTCTCTCTGGAAGATGTTTCTTACTACCCATGTAATATAACATAACTAGTTGGGCACTTGTCTAATAAAGCACTAATGACCCCTACGCCTAGTCTCCACGCATGCCCCCGTTCTTATATAACCGAGAGGGTATTCGGATACACTCCGGACTGTCAGGTCCCGAGGTTGAAGCGAAAAGGTCCGCCACGACAAACGATCTACAATCCGGCTAGAAGGCATCATATATGTCACTTTACAATTACATAGTCAACTTGACTGGTTGAATTCCTCTTCAATGCCATCCAATAGGCTATCTAGTCTACAGTCCTGTTGGGAATACTTTGCGGCCAATTCTACTTGGCCGTACACTAAATTTACAGGGATCTCCTTGCCATCAGGCCCCACATGTTCGACTTTGGCCATGTGGTTTGGGTCAGCCTTCGTGTACCGTGTCTTCACCATCGCCCAAGCTTCCCTAGCGCCTTGACGGCAGGCCGATATCTTCCATAATGGGAAGCGCCATCGTGCTCCCTTCAGCTTTTCTCCAAGCTCTCCAAGGCCTTCGGGTAGGGAGACGAACGGCCACAAGGCCTGGGCAACGTCTTGCATCACCTGGCGAACTCGTTCGTGCAACTGTGCGAGCTCGGGAAGAAGATCACCCGTCGAACTAGGCATATCCTCGGCGGGACGACCTGTTAACATACCTACAGACATAACTCTGTCAGTCACCTTCCCCGCCGAACTCTTTTTAAGTTTGTTCAAGCACTTACTAAATATGTCGCGCCGAAGCCGTCGATTCTTGTAACGCCCCGAGACCGATGTGCCAGGTGTCGTCCAGTTATTCGCTGTTGTTGTGTTGTCATTGCTTGCGTGTCATGCATTGCATATCATGTCATCATGTGCATTGCATTTGCATACGTGTTCATCTCATGCATTCGAGCATTTTCCCCGTTGTCCGTTTTGCATTCCGGCGCTTCATTCTCCTCCGGTGGTCATTTCTACCTTTCTTTCGTGTGTGGGGATTAAAAATTTCCGGATTGGGCCGAGACTTGCCAAGTGGCCTTGGTTTACTACCGGTAGACCGCCTGTCAAGTTTCGTATCATTTGGACTTCGTTTGATACTCCAACGGTTAACCGAGGGACCGAAAAAGCCTCGTGTGTGTTGCAGCCCAACACCCCTCCAATTTGGCCCAAAACCCACCTAAACCCTCTCCATCATCTAGAGCGTTCGATCACGATCGCGTGGCCGAAAACCGCACCTCATTTGGACTTTCCTAACTCCCTCTAAGCCTATATAAAGATCCCTTCCCCGAAATTTCGAATCTCTTCCCCGAAACCCTAGCCTCCTTCTTCCTCCGCGCGCCGGACAACGTCCGCCGGCGCCGGACGTGTCCATTTCCACCCCCACCGCCGCGTGGCATGCCTCCATTGGCCCCGCGCCTCAGCCCCACTTCGTCGCCGCCGCCAGCCCGTGAGGCCCGGGACGGGCCCTCCCGGCCCACGCGCGCCCCGCACCTCCCCCGAGCCGCAGCGCCCCGCCCGCCGCCTCCTTCTCCAACTACGGCGGCCGAGCCACCGCGCC
>NC_041392.1:183185387-183193089 GCF_002162155.2 Triticum dicoccoides | reverse complement strand
GGCCGCCGCGCTCCTTGCCGGCCGGCCCGCGCCTCCTCTGCCGCGCCTCCCCCGCCGCCACTCCGGCTCCCCGCCGGCCGGATCCGGTGAGATCCGGCCTGGGAGCGCCTCACCGCCTCCTCCACGCCGAACTCCGGCGACTCCGAGCTCCGGCCGGCGAACTTCATTTTGCATGCGCCCAGATCTGGATTCGGTTGCTACAGTAAACCCTAGGTTGCCTCCTCTTTTTTTCCTAAGTCTGTAGTCCAAATGCCCCTGTTCATCGCATCGTAACTCCTCATCCATACCTCCGTTTGGGCATATAGCATATCAAAATGTTCGTCTCAGAGAGTACATCATTTCATTCCATTGCATCATTTTCATTTGAGTTCATCTTGATGTCCGAAATGCTGTTAGAAGAGTGCTACTTGAGTTAATTGTCAGATCTCCTGCTCCATTTAGATATTTGTCATTTTTGCCATGATTATTGTGTGCATGATATGCCCATGAGCTCTACATGTGTTTTGTTATATGTTTTGCCATCTTTCCAGAGGTGCAACCCATGTATTTTTGTGATGTGTGTGGTGACTAGCACAAGCTTGCAAAGTGGTGCACTTGTTAATGCTGTCCTTGGTCTGTTTATCGCATGATGCCATATGTTCATGTTGTTTCCTAGTGATCCGTGCCTCTTTTGAGGATGATCAGTAAGGATGTTTTGTTAATCTTGTAGTGCTCTATCCATCCATGTCTTTGTTTGCAATTATGGAGCACCCTAGCTTGAGTCAATCGAGCTCTACTTTTGCTATTTCGTGAATCTGGGCAGATTGTCTACTTGTTAGCGATTTTGCCGAGGATGTTGTAGTTGATCCGTGCATGCCATTTTATTGTTCTTGCCATGTCTAGCTTGTATAATGTGTATTCTTGATGGGTGTATGCTTAGATTATTATGGCTTGCTCTGTAGTGAGTGCATCAAGCTCGTAAACATGCCTACTTGGTATCTAATTTGCATGCTCCAGTTTTTCTGTGATCTGATTATGTTTTTGCCATGTTCACATGCTTGCAATTGTATTTTCTGATCCCTTTTGGCTCAAGGTCACTAAGGGACTTTTGTTAAGCTCTTTGAGTAGCTTCATTCCATGCTTTACTTTGCCATGTTCAGGTCCTGTAGCATATAGTTTTCATGCTCCGAAGTGTGCTACCTGATCTGAAATTCCAGACAAGTGTTAATTTCACTAAGTCTGAGATCTGTTTACCGTTTGCACTTTTGCCATGCTTGTTTGAACCTGTTAATGGATGAATTAGCCGTGGCTCAGTGTTCATCTTTTGTTAAGAATCATGAGTGGATCCCTACCATGTATTTTGTTGCCATGTTTGGGTGCTGTAGCATGTTCATCTCATTGCATTTAGATGGCTACTTGCTGTAAATCGCAGACCGTGGTCATATTTGTATCGCTTGTCATTTCCAAATCGTAACTCCGATTCCAGCGTTCTTTATATCATTTTCAAGCGATTTCATCTCTTATTTCCAGTGGAACACTTGGTTTTCCAATTTGAGGCCAGGTTCATGCATTCCTTGTCCAATCATGCATATGCATCGCATCCCGCATCCCGCATATCATACCATGTTCATGTGTTGGTTGTTTACTATGTTGTGTGCTTCTTTTCCGGTGTTTGCTTCTTCGGGTTGTTTTCTGATAACGTCATGTTGTGAGGACCCGTTCGTCTATGTTCCGTTTGTCTTCTTCATGGACTCGTTCTTCTTCCTTGTGGGATTTCAGGCGAGATGATCATACCCTCGAAATCACTTCTATCTTTGCTTGCTAGTTGCTCACTCTTTTGATATGCCTATGCTTCGATACCTACCACTTGCTTTTCATGCCTCCCATATTGTTGAACCAAGCCTCTAATCCACCTTGTCCTAGCAAACCGTTGTTTGGCTATGTTACCGCTTTGCACAGCCCCTCTTATAGCGTTGCTAGTTGCAGGTGAAGATCGAAGTTTGTTCCTTGTTGGAACATGGAGATGCCGTTCCTTGTTGGAAAATTTATTTACTTGTTGGGATATCATTATATTGCCATGTTATCTTAATGCATCTATACACTTGGTAAAGGGTGGAAGGCTCTGCCTCTCGCCTAGTGTTTTGTTCCACTCTTGCCACCCTAGTTTCTGTCATATCGGTGTTATGTTCCCGGATTTTGCGTTCCTTACGCGGTTGGGTTATAATGGGAACCCCTTGATAGTTCGCCTTGATTAAAGCTTTTCCAGCAATGCCCAACCTTGATTTTACCATTTGCCACCTAGCCTCTTTTTCCCTTGGGTTTCCGGAGCCCGAGGGTCATCTTATTTTAGCCCCCCTGGGCCAGTGCTCCTCTGAGTGTTGGTCCAAACTAGAGTCCTGTGCAGCGCCCCCTCGGGGAAACTCGAGGTTTGGTTTTAGTTGTATGGAGCGCTCATCTGAGTGTGCCCTGAGAAAGAGATATGTGCAGCTCCTATCGGGATTTGTCGGCACATTCGGGTGGTGTTGCTGGTCTTGTTTTAACCTGTCGAAGTGTCTTGAAGAACCGAGGTACCGAGTCTGATCGGAACGTCTCAGGAGGAGGTCTATTCCTTCGTTGACCGTGAGAGCTTCTCATGGGCTAAGTTGGGACTCCCCTGCAGGGATTTGAACTTCCGAAAGCCGTGACCGCGGTTATGGGCAGATGGGAATTTGTTAATGTCCGGTTGTAGATAACTTGAACCTTAACTTAATTAAAATGAATCAACTGAGTGTGTTACCGTGATGGCCTCTTCTCTACGGAGTCCGGGAAGTGGACACAGTGTTGGAGTAATGTTTGCGCAAGTTGCTCTCTAGTCTCTCGCTCATGCTTTGCCTCCTCTTCTCGCTCTCTTTTGCGAAGAGGTTAGCCACCATATTTTGCTAGTCGCTTGCTGTAGCTCCACATATTTACCTTGCCTTACCTATAAGCTTAAATAGTCTTGATCGCGAGGGTGCGAGATTGCTGAGTCCCTGTGGCTCACAGATTACTATTACACCAGATGCAGGGCCTGATGATTCCGCTCCAGGTGACGCGCTTGAGCTCAAGTGGGAGTTCGACGAGGACTCTCAACGATACTATGTTCCCTTTCCTGATGATCAGTAGTGGTGCCTAGTTGGGGGTGATCGGGACCGTGTCGCATGTTGGGTTATCTTTTATTTTGGCGCCGTAGTCAGGCCATGAGTGTTTGGATGATGTAATGTTATTTATGTACTTGATTGACATGGCGAGTGTAAGCCAACTATGTTATCTCCCATTTTATTACATATATATTACATGGGATGTTGTGAAGATTGCCTAACTTGCGACATATGCCTTCAATGCAATTATGCCTCTAAGTCGTGCCTCGACACGTGGGAGATATAGTCGCATCGAGGGTGTTACAAGTTGGTAATCAGAGCCTTCCCCGACCTTAGGAGCCTCATTGCTTGATCGTTTTTAGCGGCCGAGTTGTGTCTAGAAAAATGTTTTGAGTCATTTAGGAATTATATATCGGAGAGTTAGGAATTCTTTTTACTTCCCAGTCTCCTCATCGCTTTGGTAAGGCATCCTGACGTAGAGTTTTGACTCTTCTCTTCTCAAATTTCACTAAAAAAAATTTAGGATCACGCGGGTATCTTGGAATCGTTCCGATGGTTTTATGATGTGAACATTGTCTTGGTGCCTCCTATCAGGGGTTTTGTGGAAGTGTCCCGGGGAGTTGAGCTCTGAGGTGTTGTCGTCATAATTTTATCGTTGCAGTTCTGGAATACCTGAGTTTAGTACGCCGACATCGAAAATCTCTTTTATGCAGTTCGTTGGTGAGATAACCTCGACGCCACCCAGTACTGGGGCGGGAGTTCGGGAGTATCGCCATAACTTCTATAACGGATGCTTTTCGAAGGTTGAGGTAGATGGTTTCTGAAGTTTTTTCTCGGTTATGTGTTGAAAGATGGATACAGCTGGATGTAGGATTTGCTAGATTTGGGTGAGATATTATGCTTCCCCTGTATCCCCAACACCAGATTGCATAACCGGAAAGGTTCGGGAGTTTCATAGGTGGGAAATCAAGTAGCTCTTAGGATATCTTTCCGACAGATGTATGATATGAAATTGGGGTTCGACGTCTAGTGGTCCGCCTATTCACGGTCGGTTTTACAGTGGTCTCGCTGTGTCTTAAAGAGTCCTTGGCTATGCCGACTCGGGGACGCTTCGTATGTCATGTGCACTGCCTTGTACATGATGGTGCTATACGATCGAGCCCGTGTTGGCCCCACCACGAAAACTTCGGACGAAATCTCTATCATATGTTTGTTCCGGCTTATTTTGCAAGCCAATCCATTGTTTTGTTTTGAGTTGTGGTATTCGAGTTGCTTCGAAGTCAAATGTTGATTCCATACCTTCCCAAAATGGTGTTCTCATACTCCGATGTGAATACCAACCCTTCTTGATCATTAGGAGTGTCATGTCAATCCTTTTCAACCGGTGTGCTTCTCTTCTAGTGGATCCGAACATTTCAACATCCGCAAGATCCAATCTCAGCTTTCTCAACGGTGTCGTTTTCTTCCATCCCAAGTTGCCTTTGTTTTCCCACCCATCCACCCTTTTTCTTCGAGGACTCGGATTTCTTTATCAAATATCCATTTTATTATGGAAGTCTCTCCATTCTTCTCCCTTCATGTTCTTAGTCGGTGATTCTCATGAAGATACTAACGAAGTTTCTAGTTCATCATTCTCCATTCTTTCCTTTTTCCGGTGGATCCAATTCAAGCTTTTGGTGTCGATCATATTCTTTTCTGTATTTCAAATGCTTTTCTCGTGCCGGTGCACCTCATAACCATTCATTTCTCGCTATTCATTTGTTCCGGAGTGCTCAATATATCTCAAAAGGATCGTCTTGTCATTCAAGATCCGTTAATCCTATTCTGAGGATGTTTATCTCATTCAAGCTATTTAACTCAACCGGTACAATCTCTCCTTCTAATCTTTTCAAGGTGTTTCTCTTGAGTGGGCCCTAACCCACAGGTCTTTTCCCAGGATCTTACCTGACTCTTTTAATTTTCCCGGAGATATCCTTAAAAATTCCTTTTGAAGTTTTGACGTAAGAATGATTTATCATCAGTCAAATGCCTTTCTCCTAGATCTTCCAAATTCTTTTCATCATTGGCTCAACCTCTTTGTTTGATTCTTCCGGAGTGTCTAAACAATTCATGGTGGTGTTTCTCGTCGTAATTCTCAGATTTTGAAGGCCGAAGAAGATTTTTCTCTCAATCTTGCTCCACTCTCCTCAAGATTCGTGGTTCAAGCTTGTTGCCATCCTCTCATAATTATTTTCGATTGTGAGAATCCTTTTCACCCATCAGGAGATATTCAAGAGTATTCTCAGTTTGATTATCCGGAGTCCATCAATTAAGGTGTATTCATTCTAAGCTGTCAGTTATCATTCCCCAATTTTATCGGTGCTTTGTTCAAGTGATCTTTAATCGGCTCGTGATCTCTTCGTTCTCATGGGTCTAAATTCTCTCAAGCATCTTCATTCATTTGCTAATTCTTCCCGGTGTCTTCCTTATCTTTTCTTTGTTCATTTTTTTAATTCTTACGGTGGTTCGTTCAAGAGTTTTCTTCCTTCGTGTATCATATCTATTCATTCGTTGTTCCAATCCTACCAGTGGTTCGTTGAAGACTTTTTCAAGTTGGCACAATATCTACCTTAATCCTTTCTAAGAGAGTAAGTAGTATGCCAAATCCATTGTTGGTCATCAATTTAATTGGTGAAGGACAAGCTTAACATAATTCTTATTCTTGTTCATCCAAGTGATTAATTCCTTATTCCGGAGTGGTTCATCATACATATTCTTGGTTTCAAGTGCTCATCTTTCTTTCCCAGAGTTCCAAGCTCTAATTATCACGGAGATCCATATAAATCATTACAAGGTTTCACATTGTGTTTTCCAACTTCTCTTTCTTTTCGTTATCCTTTTGTTTACCAGAGTACTTCATCAAGGTGCTACATGATGGTTCATCAAGGAAATAATTCCTTCTTCAAGTGTTCATTGAGATTCTTTTCAAAGGAGCTCAAGTATTCTTTATCTTGCATTTTAAAGTGCAATTATTTCAACCGTATCATTCGAGGTGGTGTTATGTCATTCTTGATAATTTGAGTTTTGGTTTCATGATTCAAATGTTGTTAAGAATGAGATATTTTAAATCCATCAACCTCTTCGTTGGAGTTACCTTGGGTTATATTTCACCTAAAGCCTTCCCTAAGGATTGTTGCTAATTATGGTGCTTATAAATGATCCAAGTTCTTCATTTATCCTCCCGGTGAGACAAGTTTTCTCGTCTCCGTGTTCATATCAATCCAATTCTGCTTCTCGTGAGTGGCGAGTTGTCACCTCATAATTTTGAGATGTCTTCTATAAGTCCATATCAAGCTTTTCCTTTCATTGTTGGTTTTCCAACAACTCCGCTCGACCCTGCTCCTAAAGATGCCTTTTCAAGCTATTTTGTGGTAGATGTTGGCATTTTCTTCTCCATTCTCCTATTTCAATTGTCTATCTTCTATTTCTTTCGTTCCGGAAGCTTGGTGATGTTGCTCTTCTCAAGCCATCATCCCATTCATCAAAGGTCAGGTTCTTTTCATGATTATCCATTTAACCAGAGTGTCGTGCCCTCTTTTCAAGTTCTATCACCTTATCAAGTTCTTATTCAATTCCTTTCTTTTAATCGGAGTGCTGCCCGAAGTTGTTCTTCCTCGTTCCTCTTTTGTAACGGAGTGTTTTCAACCTCGTTCATCTTTGTTGTATTCTTTCTTTCAATTTGTTCAACCTCTCAAGGTTCTTTGGTTTCATTCGTTTGTCAAAGAAGCAACTTAGTTTTACCTCGTCTTTTTCTCTTCCGTTGTCCCTCCGGTGCCATTCTAGATCTCGGGACGAGATCCTCTCGTAGTGGTGGAGTGTTGTAACGCCCCGAGACCGATGTGCCAGGTGTCGTCCAGTTATTCGATGTTGTTGCATTGTCATTGCTTGCGTTTCATGCATTGCATATCATGTCATCATGTGCATTGCATTTGCATACGTGTTCATCTCATGCATTCGAGCATTTTCCCCGTTGTCCGTTTTGCATTCCGGCGCTTCGTTCTCCTCCGGTGGTCATTTCTACCTTTCTTTCGTGTGTGGGGATTAAACATTTCTCGATTGGGCCGAGACTTGCCAAGCGGCCTTGGTTTACTACCGGTAGACCGCCTTCAAGTTTCGTATCATTTGGACTTCGTTTGATACTCCAACGGTTAACCGAGGGACCGAAAAGGCCTCGTGTGTGTTGCAGCCCAACACCCCTCCAATTTGGCCCAAAACCCACCTAAACCCTCTCCATCATCTAGAGCGTTCGATCACGATCGCGTGGCCGAAAACCGCACCTCATTTGGACTTTCCTAGCTCCCTCTATGCCTATATAAAGATCCCTTCCCCGAAATTCGGACCTCTTCCCCGAAACCCTAGCCTCCTTCTTCCTTCGCGCGCCGGACAACGTCCGCCGGTGCTGGACGTGTCCGTTTCCACCCCCGCCGCCGCGTGGCACGCCTCCATTGGCCCCGCGCCTCAGCCCCACTTCGTCGCTGCCGCCAGCCCGTGAGGCCCGGGACGGGCCCTCCCGGCCCACGCGCGCCCCGCACCTCCCCCGAGCCGCAGCGCCCCGCCCGCCGCCTCCT
>NC_041392.1:183098077-183184658 GCF_002162155.2 Triticum dicoccoides | reverse complement strand
GGCGGCGGCCGCGCTCCTTGCCGGCCGGCCCGCGCCTCCTTTGCCACGCCTCCCCCGCCGCCACTCCGGCTCCCCGCCGGCCGGATCCGGCGAGATCCGACCCGGGAGCGCCTCACCGCCTCCTCCACGCCGAACTCCGGCGACTCCGAGCTCCGTCCGGCGAACTTCGTTTTGCGTGCGCCCAGATCTGGATTCGGTTGCTACAGTAAACCCTAGGTTGCCTCCTCTTTTTTTTCCTAAGTCTGCAGTCCAAATGCCCCTGTTCATCGCATTGTAACTCCTCATCCATAACTCCGTTTTGGGCATATAGCATATCAAAATGTTCGTCCCAGAGAGTACATCATTTCATTCCATTGCATCATTTTCATTTGAGTTCATCTTGATGCCCGAAATGCTGTTAGAAGAGTGTTACTTGAGTTAATTGTCAGATCTGCTGCTCCATTTAGTTATTTGTCATTTTTGCCATGATTATTGTGTGCATGATATGCCCATGAGCTCTACATGTGTTTTGTTATATGTTTTGCCATCTTTCCAGAGGTGCAACCCATGTATTTTTTTGATGTGTGTGGTGACTAGCACAAGCTTGCAAAGTGGTGCACTTGTTAATGCTGATTTCAGGGACTTAGCATTTCCACTAAGTCCTTGGTCTGTTTATCGCAGGATGCCATATGTTCATGTTGTTTCCTAGTGATCCGTGCCTCTTTTTAGGATGATCAGTAAGGATGTTTTGTTAATCTTGTAGTGATCTATCCATCCATGTCTTTGTTTGCAATTATGGAGCACCCTAGCTTGAGTCAGTCGAGCTCTACTTTTACTATTTCGTGAATCTGGGCAGATTGTCTACTTGTTAGCGATTTTGCCGAGGATGTTGTAGTTGATCCATGCATGCCATGTTATTGTTCTTGCCATGTCTAGCTTGTATAATGTGTATTCTTGATGGGTGTATGCTTAGATTATTATGGCTTGCTCTGTAGTGAGTGCATCGAGCTCGTAAACCTGCCTACTTGGTATCTGATTTGCATGCTCCAGTTTTTCACAAGTCTGTGATCTAATTATGTTTTTTCCATGTTCACATGCTTGCAATTGTATTTTCTGATCCCTTTTGGCTCAAGGTCACTAAGGGACTTTTGTTAAGCTCTTTGAGTAGCTTCATGCCATGCTTTACTTTCCCATGTTCAGGTCCTGTAGCATATAGTTTTCATGCTCCGAAGTGTGCTACCTGATCTGAAATTCCAGACAAGTGTTAATTTCACTAAGTCTGAGATCTGTTTACCGTTTGCACTTTTGCCATGCTTGTTTGAACCTGTTAATGGATGAATTAGCCGTAGCTCAGTGTTCATCTTTTGTTAAGCATCATGAGTGGATCCCTGTCATGTATTTTGTTGCCATGTTTAGGTGTTGTAGCATGTTCATCTCATTGCATTTAGATGGCTACTTGCTGTAAATCGCAGACCGTGGTCATATTTGTATCGCTTGTCATTTCCAAACCGTAACTCCGATTCCGGCGTTCTTTATATCATTTTCAAGCGATTTCATCTCTTCTTTCCAGTGGCACACTTGGTTTTCCAAGTTGAGGCCAGGTTCATGCATTCCTTGTCCAATCATGCATATGCATCGCATCCCGCATCCCGCATATCATACCATGTTCATGTGTTGGTTGTTTACTATGTTGTGTGCTTCTTTTCCGGTGTTAGCTTCTTCGGGTTGTTTTCCGATAACGTCGGGTTGTGAAGACCCATTTGTCTACATTCCGTTTGTCTTCTTCATGGACTCGTTCTTCTTCCTTGCGGGATTTCAGGCAAGATGATCATACCCTCGAAATCACTTCTATCTTTGCTTGCTAGTTGCTCGCTCTTTTGCTATGCCTATGCTTCGATACCTACCACTTGCTTTTCATGCCTCCCATATTGTTGAACCAAGCCTCTAACCCACCTTGTCCTAGCAAACCATTGTTTGGCTATGTTACCGCTTTGCTCAGCCCCTCTTATAGCGTTGCTAGTTGCAGGTGAAGATCGAAGTTTGTTCCCTGTTGGAACATGGAGATGTCGTTCCTTGTTGGAACATTTATTTACTTGTTGGGATATCATTATATTGCCATGTTATCTTAATGCATCTATACACTTGGTAAAGGGTGGAAGGCTCGGCCTCTCGCCTAGTGTTTTGTTCCACTCTTGCCACCCTAGTTTCCGTCATATCGGTGTTATGTTCCCGGATTTTGCGTTCCTTACATGGTTGGGTTATAATGGGAACCCCTTGATAGTTCGCCTTGATTAAAGCTTTTCCAGCAATGCCCAACCTTGATTTTACCATTTGCCACCTAGCCTCTTTTTCCCTTGGGTTTCAGGAGCCCGAGGGTCATCTTATTTTAGCCCCCCTGGGCTAGTGCTCCTCTGAGTGTTGGTCCAAACTAGAGTCCTGTGCAGCGCCCCCTCGGGGAAACTCGAGGTTTGGTTTTAGTTGTATGGAGCGCTCATCTGAGTGTGCCCTGAGAAAGAGATATGTGCAGATCCTATCGGGATTTGTCGGCACATTCGGGCGGTGTTGCTGGTCTTGTTTTAACCTGTCGAAGTGTCTTGAAGAACCGAGGTACCGAGTCTGATCGGAACGTCTCGGGAGGAGGTCTATTCCTTCGTTAACCATGAGAGCTTGTCATGGGCTAAGTTGGGACTCCCCTGCAGGGATTTGAACTTTTGAAAGCCGTGCCCGCGGTTATGGGCAGATGGGAATTTGTTAATGTCCGGTTGTAGATAACTTGAACCTTAACTTAATTAAAATGAATCAACTGAGTGTGTTACCGTGATGGCCTCTTCTCGGCGGAGTCCGGGAAGTGGACACGATGTTGGAGTAATGTTTGCGCAGGTTGCTCTCTAGTTTCTCGCTCGCGCTTTGCCTCCTCTTCTCGCTCTCTTTTGCGAACAGGTTAGCCACCATATTTTGCTAGTCGCTTGCTGCAGCTCCACATATTTACCTTGCCTTACCTATAAGCTTAAATAGTCTTGATCGCGAGGGTGCGAGATTGCTGAGTCCCTGTGGCTCACAGATTACTATTACACCAGATGCAGGGCCTGATGATTCCGCTCTAGGTGACGCGCTCGAGCTCAAGTGGGAGTTCGACGAGGACTCTCAATGATTCTATGTTTCCTTTCCTGATGATCAGTAGTGGTGCCCAGTTGGGGGTGATCGGGACCATGTCGCATGTTGGGTTATCTTTTATTTTGGCGCCGTAGTCGGGCCATGAGTGTTTGGATGATGTAATGTTATTTATGTACTTGATTGACGTGGCGAGTGTAAGCCAACTATGTTATCTCCTTTTTTATTACATATATATTACATGGGATGTTGTGAAGATTGCTTAACTTGCGACATATGCCTTCAATGTGATTATGCCTCTAAGTCGTGCCTCGACACATGGAAGATATAGTCGCATCGAGGGTGTTACAATTCTCCTTAACAGAGTCCGACAGTTGGGCATGAACATCTTTCAGTTCCACGCCCAGCTTGGTGTTGGCATCTTGGAGATCATTCTTCTCCTGCCTCACCCGTGTAAGCACGTTCTCACCAGCTTTCAGCTGGCGTTTGAGCTGTTGCTTATCCAGATTCACTCCAGCGTCATCTACAATTTTTTCATCAGATTTGCATATAAAGCCGCACTCTAATGTGATATTTATCATTTGACGGATATGTTACCAGCGTGGGTCTCTTTGGGCTCGCCTGCGGCGGACAGTGCGGCCTGAAGTTGGGCTTTGCACTCTTCCAGCTCCTGGGACAGTTGAGTATTCTTTTCTGTAAGAACCTACATAACAAATGATCCTTAAATCAGTTATGCTAACTGTTTCAAGTCTCAGGGGCTACTGATATATATAATCATCAAATTTTCTCACCCGTATGTCTTTTACATACTGCTCCATGGCTCTGGCTAGACCATCTTGAGCGGCACGGAGGTGCACGCCTCCCGAGTTGAAGGCATCCAATGCCTCTGGGGAGAAACAAGCGTCACGAAGAACAGTCCGGCGACGCCTGTGGTTGATGGCACTTTCCACCTTGGAATGGGTGGCAGATAGTCTATCTGTATCCTCTGTCGGAGGAGCACCCGGCGCATGCCTTGTACTCATTCCCACCTCTGAGTCTGGCCTTGGAGCCCGTCTTGTGGAGGCGCGATTGGTGGCCTCTCCGGGTATAGTCCGGCGAGCGCTCTTTTTCCTGAAAAGAAGGCATGGGCATTAGTATGCCTCTGAGAATTATGTCTTGCAATAAAAACGGCGCGCCATACCGCTGCGTCGGTGCCTCAATCTGGACTGCGGATCTTTTTAGTCTGCCTGGACTAGCGGCCCCTTGTTGGCTAGTTGCCACGGGCTCGGCCTTCTGCCCCGAGGACTTCCCCTGCAAACCACGGCTGTTATACGGCAATAAAAAGAGCAAAAGGACGGATCCCTTTTTAAGTGTTGGGATTTCGGTCTCAGTCACCTGTGAGGCTGGAAATAGCCCAGGGTAATCGGCCATAATGGCCACCAAGGTATTGTCATTACTACCTTGGTAAAATACCCCGTCGATCAGCTCCACGGATATGTTCGGATCCTCCTGGGAGGCCGGGTCAAGGGACCGTCCAGGGTCCTCAGGCTGTGAGGGAGGGCTGTTTATCTCCTTTACTGTCTGGCGCAGCTCCGACGATGAAATCGCTAGAACGAATACTTAAACTACGGGAATACAAAACGGATGGGCGAGAAAAATCTCCGCTTACCTAGCTCAGACGATTGTACATGGAGAATCCGCCTTGCGGGTTGACGTGGAGGAATTCCTCGTCTTCTCCCTTGTACAAAGTGGACAAGATCTTTATTAGATCGGCAGCCGATCCGGGCCCTTTGCGGCCGTGGCGGGTGGCGTCATCCTCCCCATTGAAATCCCACATGGGGTGGCCCCTATACTGGAGCGGCTGCACCCCCCACATAATGCATATAGCCATGACCTCGATCATGGTCAATCCGGATCGAGCTAAAGAACTTATCCGACTCATCACATAAAGAATGTCCCAGTCGTCTTCCTCCTGGGGGCTCCAATGACGCCAGCTCTGATGCTTCTTCAAAGGGGCATTGTCAGACTCTGGGAGGCCGATCCGAATAGGGTCCGGAAGGGGGACATCTTCTATATAAAACCATTCTGAAGGCCAGTCTTCAGACGTCTTCTTTGGGGTCCCGGATAGGTATCTGGTCCTGGTGATACGCCACACTTCGGCTCTGCCCACTTGATATATTGATCCCTTCTTAGAACGGGGCACCAAACAGAACAGCTTCTTCCACAGAGCGAAATGAGCCTCACAGCCCAAAAATAACTCGCAAAGGGCTACGAATCCCACAATATGCAGCAGAGAAGTAGGCGTGAGGTTGTGCAGCTGGAGGCCATAGAACTCCGGAAGCCCTCGGAGAAACGGATGGATTGGGAATCTCAGCCCTCTTACCAGATAAGGGACAAGGCACACCCGCTCTCCCTTGGAGGGATTGGGATGGCTCTCCACTTGCTCTCCGCCATTATAGGTGGCAATCCCGGCTCGAACTGGGACCAGGTACGCTGGGGGAAGATATCCCTTGGACTAAAGCATCACCAATTTGCTATGCGGGATGGAACATCTCTCCCAATCTCCAGGCTTGGAGCTAGGGGTGCGAGAGGAGGAGTTGCATCGACCGGCCATGGTAGAATGGATCTCTGTCGGGTACGCTCTGATGAAGACTCGGCAAGGGAGGATGATGTGATTTGGATCTGAATCCTCGTCTTTTTAAATAGGCGGCCCATTTGTATAGCTAGGGGGTAAATGTGAAGACACCCTGGCTCTTCACATTCGCTCGACACGTGGAAAGTGGCCATTATTGGACGTGGAAGCCAAGAAATACAAACCATCACGAGGAACCGGACATTATTTCGACAGGTACACAGAATTTGGAGGAGGAAACCGCCTTGCAATGCCGAAGACAACTGCGCGCCGGACTCATCGTCATTGAAGCCTGGTTCAGGGGCTACTGTGGGAGTCCTGGATTAGGGGGTCTCCGGACAGCCGGACTATCTCCATTTGCCGGACTGTTAGACTATGAAGATACAAGATTGAAGACTTCATCTCGTGTCCGGATGGGACTCTACTTGGCGTGGAAGACAAGATAGGCAATACGTATATGGATATATCCTCCTTTGTAACCGACCTTGTGTAACCCTAACCCTCTCCGATGTCTATATAAACCGGAGGGTTTTAGTCCGTAGGACAACAATCACAACATACAATCATACCATAGGCTAGCTTCTAGGGTTTAGCCTCTCTTGTCTCGTGGTAGATCTACTCTTGTAACACCCATATCATCAATATCAATCAAGCAGGACATAGGGTTTTACCTCCATAAAGAGGGCCTGAACCTGGGTAAAACTTCGTGTCCCTTGCCTCCTGTTACCATCGGCCTAGACGCACAGTTCGGGACCCCCTACCCGAGATCCGTCGGTTTTGACACCGACAATCTCCGTATGGGCTATCATCAGATTCGCATTCGTGAAGAAGATATCCCTAAGACAGCGTTCAGAACAAGCTATGGTTGATATGAATACACTGTCATGTCTTTCGGCCTCGTTAACGCTCCACCAACATTCTCTCGCATGATGAACTTCATCTTCAACGCCTACACAAATGACTTCGTCTTGGTCTACCTCGATGACATTTTGGTCTTTTCCAAGAACAAGGAGGATCATGCCAAGCACTTGCGTTTGGTGCTGGATAAGATCAGAGAACATCAGTTCTATGCCAAGTTTTCAAAGTGCGAGTTTGGCTCAATGAGGTTCTCTACCTTGGGCATATCATATCTGCCAAGGGCATAGCGGTTAATCCTGAGAAGGTGTCTGCAATTGTGAATTGGGAACCACCTCAGAACATGAAGCAACTCCGCAACTTCCTTGGGCTCGCAAGCTATTGTCGAAGGTTCGTTGAGAACTTCTCAAAGATCGCGAAGCCTCTTTCCAACCTTCTCCAGAAGCATGTGAAGTACGTTTTGTCTCCTGAATGTGACATCGCTTTCAACACCCTGAAAGATAAGTTAGTCACTGCTCCAGTTCTGACTCCTCCTGATGAATACAAACCGTTCGAGGTCTTCTGTGATGCTTCCTTTCAAGGTCTTGGTGCAGTGTTGATGCAAGAGAAGAAAGTTGTGGCCTATACCTCTCGCCAGTTGAAGCCCAATGAAAAGAACTACCCCACTCATGACCTCGAGTTGGCGGCAGTTGTGCATGCTCTTTTAACTTGGAGACATCTCTTATTGTGAAGAAAAGTGGACATCTTCACTGATCATAAGAGTCTCAAGTACATCTTCACTCAGCCTAATCTCAACCTCAAACAGACTCGTTGGGTCGAGATGATTCAAGAGTATAATCCGAGTATCGAATATACTCCAGGCAAGGCCAATGTAATTGCTGACGCATTGAGCAGGAAGGCTTACTACAACAGTTTGATTATCAAGCCTTACCAACCCGAGCTTTGTGAAGCTTTCCGCAAACTCAACCTTCAAGTTGTACCTCAAGGATTTTTGGCAAACCTCCAAGTCTCTCCTACTTTGGAAGATCAGATTCGCGAAGCTCAACTTCTTGATGCTATGGTGAAGAAGGTGAAGATTGGAATTGCCAAGAGTCAACCCAAGTACAAGTGATATCGCCTTGATGACAAGGATACTCTATTTTTCGAGGATCGCATTGTTGTGCCTAAAGGTGACCTTCGTAAAGTCATCATGAACGAGGCTCACAATTACTCCTCTCTATCCACCCTGGAAGTACAAAGATGTACCATGACCTCAAGCAGTCGTATTGGTGGACACGAATGAAGCACGAGATTGCTCAGTTCGTGAATGAATGTGATGTCTGCAGAAGAGTGAAAGCAGAACACCAACGACCAGCTGGTCTCCTCCAACCTCTTGCCATTCTAGAATGTAAGTTTGACCATATTGAGATGGACTTCGTGACTGGATTTCCAAAGTCCAAGTGTGGCAATGATGCTATCTTCGTTGTCATCGACAAACTCACTAAATTAGCTCATTTCCTTCCTATCAAAGAATCTATCTTAGCAGCTCAATTGGCAGAGCTATATACCTCCCGGATTGTCTCTCTGCACGGCATTCCGCAGTTGATTTCTTCAGATCGTGGCAGCATCTTCACCTCCAAGTTTTGGGATTCTTTCAGAAGGCCATGGGCACCAACATTCGCTTCAGCACAGCTTTTCATCCTCAAACTAGTGGCCAAGTCGAGCGAGTAAATCAGATTCTTGAAGATATGCTCAGGGCTTGCGTCATCCCCTTCAGTATGAAGTGGGAAGATTGTCTTCCATATGCCGAGTTCTCCTACAATAACAGCTTCCAAGCGAGTTCGGGCAAGGCCCCATTTGAGATTCTCTATGGCAGGAAGTGTCGTACTCCTCTTAACTGGTCAAAGACTGGTGAATGTCAACTTCTTGGAAATGACTTGATCACACAGGCAGAAGAGATGTGCAAAGTCATTTGTGATAATCTCAAAGCCGCGCAATCGCGCCAGAAGAGTTTCTATGATAGCAAGCATCGTGACTTGTCTTTTGAGATCGGAGACCATGTCTACCTCCGCGTCTCTCCAATGAAAGGTACTCGTTGCTTCGGTATCAAAGGGAAGCTTGCCCCGAGATATGTGGGTCCTTTTAATATTGTCAGCAAGAGAGGCGATCTCGCCTATCAACTTGAGCTTCCGTCCAACTTTGCAAATGTGCACGACGTGTTTCATGTCTCTCAACTCCGCAAGTGTTTCAAGACCCCTGACCGCACCGTCAACTTCGAAGACATTGATCTCCAAGAAGACCTGTCTTATCGTGAGCACCCCGTTGCTATTCTTGAAGAAACTGAGCGCAAGACTCGCAACAAGTCTATCAAATTCCTCAAAGTCAAGTGGTCACATCATTTCGACTGTGAAGCCACCCGGGAAAGCGAGGATCATCTCCGTTCTGAGTACCCGAAGTTTTTCCAGTCCTAGATCTCGGGACGAGATCCTTTCGTAGTGGTGGAGTGTTGTAACACCCCGGATGTAATTTACCTTATTTGTATTCCAACTCTTGCTGTTTCCGGCACTAAGTTATTCTATTTCCTCGTTGTTGGGTTTTTGTCTCCGTGTGTTTTGTCTTTGCCATGCATCTCTTATCATGTCATCATGTGCATTGCATTTGCATACGTGTTCGTCTCATGGATTTGAGCATTTTCCCCGTTGTCCGTTTTGCATTCCGGCGCTCCTATGTCCTCCGGTGTCCCTTTGTACCTCTTTTCGTGTGTGGGGGTTAAACGTTTTCGGATTGGACCGAGACTTGTCATGCGGCCTTGGTTTACTACCGGTAGACAATCCGTCAAGTTTCGTACCATTTGGACTTCGTTTGATACTCCAACGGTTAACCGAGGGACCGAAAAGGCCTCGTGTGTGTTGCAGCCCAGCACCCCTCCAAAGTGGCCCAAAACCCACCTAAACCTCCTCCATCATCTAGATCGTTCGATCACGATCGTGTCGCCACAAACCGCACCTCATTTGGAGCTTCCTAGCTCCCTCTACATCTATATATAGGCCTCCTCTCGAAAATTCCAGGTCTCCTCCACCCCTAACCCTAGCCCCAGCACATCCGTGCGGCCGGACACGTCCGGTCCGGCCGGACACAACCGCCGCCACCAACCGGAAGCCGCCACCTGTCGCCGCCTCCTCTCTCCCGCTGCCGGCCCGAGGAAGCCCGCTCCGGGCCCCCGAGGCCCGTTAGCCGCGCCGCGAGCGCCTGGGGATCCCGCCGCCCGGTTCCTCGCCCGCCGCCGCCCGCCTCTCCTCTCGCCGGCCTTCGCGCCACCGTACGCTGACGAGCGCCGCCCTGCTTCACCCTCGCCGCCGGCGAGCCGCGCCACCACCGGGCCGCCCCGCTCCGGCGACCTAGCGTCGCGCCGCCCAGATCCCGCCGCCGTCCGCCTCCTCTCCGTCCTCTTCCTCCTCCGGCCGGTCACCGCGAGTACGAGCTTCGGCCACCTCGTCCACCGGCGAACAGGAACTCCGGCGCCCGCGAACCTCGACTTCCGCATCTCAAATCTGAGATCTGGAATTTTTAGGGTTGTCTTCGATCCAGTTTTGCATTATTTTTTGCATACTTTGACGCATCATAACTTCATCACCGTGGCTCCGATTCGTGCATGTAGCATAACAAAATGTTCATCTCGTAGAGTACATCATTTCATCTCATTGCATCATTTTCATTTGAGCTCATATTGATGCCCGAAATGCTGTTGGAAGAGGGCTATGTGAGGATAGTTTCAGATCTGTTTCAGCAAATGCACTTTTGTCATTTTTGCCATGATTAATGTGTGCATGATATGATCCTGAGCTCTACATATGTTTTGAAGAATGCCATGTCATCTTTACAGGGGTGTATGCCATGTATTTTTGTGATCTTTGTGGTGATTAGCACAAGCATGCAAAGTAGCTTACTCAATGATGCTGATTTCACGGACTTAGAATTTCACCAAGTCCTTGCCCTGTCCTTATTTTGATGCCATATGTTCATGTTGTTTCCTAGTGATATGTCCCTCTTTTGAGCATGATCAGTAAGGATGTTTTGTAGATAATGTTGTGCTCTATCCATCCATGTCTTTGTTTGCAATTATGGAGCACCCTAGCTTGAGTCAATCGGGCTCTACTTTTGCTATAAAATGTTCCTGGCAGATTGTTAACATGTTTACCAATTTTGCCGAGCTTGTTGTTGTTGATCCGTGCATGCTATGTTGTTGTTCTTGCCATGTCTAGCTTCTATGCCATATCTATTTGCTGGGTGTATGCTTAGTTTGTCATGCAATGCCTCGTAGTGAGTGCATCGAGCTTGTAAACATGCCTATTCGTTATCTGTTTTGCCATGCTCCAGTTTTTCATGAAGTCTGAATCTGTTTATGTTTTTGCTATGTTCACATGCTTGCAATTGTATCTTCTGATCCCTTTTGGCTCATGGTCACTAAGGGACTTTTGTTGTATGCTTTGAGTAGCTTCCTACTATGCCTTGATTTGCCATGATATGTTCCTGTAGCATGTAGTTTTCGTGCTCTAAACATTGCTTCTTGATGATAAATTCATGACATGTTAATTTCACTAAGTTTGAAACCTGTTATCTTTTGCATTTTTGCCATGCTTGTTTGAACCTGCTATTGAGTGAATTAGCCGTAGCTCAGTGTTCATCTTTTGTCAAGCATCATGAGTGGATCCCTGCCATGTATTTTTTTGTCATGTTGGTGTGCTGTAGCATGTTGTTCTTGATGCATTTAGGTGGTCTCGTGCTGATTATCGCAGACTGGTGCCATAATTGTTTTGCTTGTCATTTCCAAACCGTGCATCCGATTCCGGTGATCTTTATATCGATTTCAACCAAAATCAACCCCTATTTCCAGTGGCACTCTTGGATTACCAAGTTGAGGCCAGGTTCAATCATTCTTTTTCCAAATCATGCATATGCATCGCATATTGCATCCTGCATATCATACCATGTTTGCATCATGTTGATTGAGCATTGCATGTGGTTGATTGTGTTCCTTTTGCTTGTTGTTCTTGTTTGGGTATAGCCGGGAGACGAGTACGTGAACAAGGAGCCCATTGAGTACGCGTACGAGGATCAAGTCGACTCTGAGAACTTTGCAGGCAAGATGACCATACCCTCGAAATCACTTCTATCTTTGCTTGCTAGATGCTCGCTCTTTTGCTATGCCTATGCTACGATGCCTACCAGTTGCTTATCATGCCTCCCATATTGCCATGTCAAACCTCTAACCCACCTTGTCCTAGCAAACAGTTGTTTGGCTATGTTACCGCTTTGCTCAGCCCCTCTTATAGCTTTGCTAGTTGCAGGTGAAGATTGGAGGTCGTTCCTTGTTGGAACATTGTTTATTGTTGGGATATCATAATATTATCTTGTTTATTTTAATGCACCTATATACTTGGTAAAGGGTGGAAGGCTCGGCCTTATGCCTGGTGTTTTGTTCCACTCTTGCCGCCCTAGTTTTCCGTCATATCGGTGTTTTGTTCCCGGATTTTGCGTTCCTCACACGGTTGGGTTATAATGGGAACCCCTTGACAGTTCGCCTTGAATAAAACTCCTCCAGCAATACCCAACATTGGTTTTACCATTCGCCACCTAGCCTCTTTTTCCCTTGGGTTCCGCGGACTCAAGGGTCATCTTTATTTAAACCCCCGGGCCAGTGCTCCTTTGACTGTTGGTCCAACCTGTTAGCTGCCGGTGGCCACCAGGGGCAACTCTGGGCTGGCCTACCGGAACCTTGGACAATCCGGTGTGCCCTGAGAATGAGATATGTGCAGCTCCTATCGGGATTTGTCGGCACATTCGGGTGGCTTTGCTGGTTTAGTTTTACCATTGTCGAGATGTCTTGTAACCGGGATGCCAAGTCTGATCGGATTGTCTTGGGAGAAGGAATATCCTTCGTTGACCGTGAGAGCTTGTGATGGGCTAAGTTGGGACTCCCCTGCAGGGATTTGAACTTTTGAAAGCCGTGCACACGGTTATGGGCAGATGGGAATTTGTTAATGTCCGGTTGTAGATAACCTGAAACTTAACTTAATTAAAATGCATCAATCGCATGTGTAACTGTGATGGTCTCTTCTCGGCGGAGTCCGGGAAGTGAACACGGTGTTGGAGTAATGCTTGACGTAGGTTGTTCTAGGATCACTTCTTGATCATAGTTGTTCGACCGTGCCTTTGCCTTCTCTTCTCGCTCTCTTTTGTGAATATGTTAGCCACCATACATGCTAGTCGCTTGCTGCAGCTCCACATCATACCTTTACCTTACCTATAAGCTTAAATAGTCTTGATCGCGAGGGTGTGAGATTGCTGAGTCCCCGTGACTCACAGATTACTTCCGAAACCAGATGCAGGGATCGATGATACTGCTCCAGGTGATTCAACTGAGCTCAAGTGGCTGTTCGATGAGGACTCAGGACGATACTACGTGTCTTTCCCAGATGATCATTAGTGGTGCCCAGTTGGGGCGATCGGGGACTTTGTCGCATTTGGGGGTTGATCTTTATTTTGGTTCCGTAGTCGGACCCTGAGTGTATTGGATGAATGTAATGACTTATTTATGTATTTGTGTGACGTGGCGAGTGTAAGCCAACTATGTACCTTTCCCTTTATTTATTTACATGGGTTGTTGTGAAGATTACCTCACTTACGACATTGCTTTCAATGCGGTTATGCCTCTAAGTCTTGCTTCGACACGTGGGAGATATAGCCGCATCGAGGGCGTGACATTCCCCTAGCCATGTATTCTCCCAGAATCTCGTAGAGGTACCGTTTCCGACAATAAACTTTGTCCTATTGAAAAAAATTTATTTAACTCTCATCAGTCCTTTCCAAAAAGGCGAGTCCATCGGCCTCACCGTCACCTGGGACAAAGTATTGGAGTGAAGGTACTTATTACGCAGAATCTGTGTCCATGTGGCCTCCGTCTCTACAGATAGCTTATAAGACACTTGCTGAGAAGACATCTATTCTTCACCTCGAGATTTTCGATACCTAGACCCCCTTGGTCTTTCGGTCGACAAATAATATCCCATTTAGCGAGTCTATATTCACTGTTCAGATCACCACTCTGCCAGAAGAAGCGGGAATGATAGAAGTCTAGTCTTTTCCGAACTCCAACTGGTACCTCGAATAAAGACAAGAGAAACATGGGCATACTCATGAGAACCGAATTAATGAGAATTAATCAACCCCCGTATGACATCAGCTTGCCCTTCCAGTAGCTCAGTTTCTTCTCAAATCGATCCTCAATGCACTTCCATTCTGTGTTTGTTAGCTTATGATGGTGAATTGGTATACCCAAATACGTGAAAGGTAAGGCCCCCAATTCAAACCCGAACAATTGTTTGTACGCCTCTTGTTCCTCATTGGATCTTCCAAAACAGAACAATTTGCTTTTGTGGAAGTTAATCTTTAACCCGGTCAATTGTTCGAATAAGCATAACACCAGCTTCATGTTTCTCGCTTTTGCCAAGTCATGATCCATGAAGATGATAGTATCATCGGCGTACTGTAGGATAGACACACCTCCATCAACTAGATGAGATACCAGGCCACCTACTTGACCAGCATCCTTAGCCCTTTCTATTAGAATCGTCAACATGCCGACTGCTATGTTGAACAGAATAGGTGACATCGAATCTCCTTGTCTCAGGCCCTTATGTGTTTGGAAGTAGTGACCTATGTTGTCATTCACTTTAATTCCAACACTCCCTTTTTGCGTGAACGATTCTACCTGGTGTCTCCAGGCCCGATCAAAACCTTTCATACGCAAGGCCTGTTGAAGAAATGACCATTTGATTTTATTGTATGCTTTTTTGAAATCCACTTTGAAAACAACCCTATCTAGTTTTTTTGTGTGAATTTCATGGAGCGTTTCATGAAGGACCACAACCCCTTCTAGGATATTTCTGTCCGGCATGAAAGCGGTTTGGGACGGCTGCACCACAGAGTGCGCAATCTGTGTGAGTCTATTAGTCCCAACCCTGGTGAAAAATTTGAAACTTACGTTAAGAAGACAGATCGGCCTGAACTGCTCAATTCTCACAACCTCTGTTTTCTTAGGAAGCAAAGTTATTGTTCCAAAATTCAGATGAAACAACTGAAGCTATCTAGAGAATAAATCATGGAACATCGGTATCAAATCCCCTTTAATAATATGCAAGCATTTTTTATAAAACTCCACCGGAAATCCATCCGGCCCCGGAGCTTTATTATTCTTCATCTGTGAAATAGCTTCAAACACTTCTTTCTCCGAAAATGGGGCGGTTAGTATATCGTTCTCATCTGCAGCAAGTTGAGGAACATCCTCAATCCTCGACTCATCCAAGGACACGAAATTATCCTTCGGAGGCCCAAATAGCTACTTGTAGTAATTTCTTATGTATAATTGGTTTTCCTGTCCTAAAATCGTCCCCTCATCTTGCTCAAGCTGAAAGATTTTTTCTTTCTATGCTTGCCATTGGCGATCATATGAAAGAATTGAGTGTTGGCGTCCCCTTGGACAACTTTGCGAACCTTAGCTCGCAATGCCCACTTCAATTCCTCCTCTCGCGGGAGTTCTTTCAATCTGATATCCGCGTCTACTTTAGCATGAAGCTCTGTGGTTTCTGGAATTGTGGACTTGGCTTTTAAATCTAGGGACTAAATAAGTGTAAGGAGCCTTTCCTTTTCAACCTTATAAATCCCACTGAGATGCTTAGCCCACCCACGTAAGAAACTTCTCAAGTGCCTTATCTTATTCTGCCATCTCTCAACAGAAGTCCTCCCTCCTGCATCTTTAGCTCATTCCTTGGCTATCAGATCGAAGAAACCTTCTCTTTCAAACCACACTAATTCAAAAGAAAAGGTATTTTTATTCCCCACATGTGTTGCCTCACCCGAGTCAACCAGCAAAAGGGTGTGGTCTGAGATTCCGTGCGATAACGCTTGAACTGTTACCAGAGGAAATTTATGCTCCCGGTCGACTCTTGCGAGGACTCGATCTAGCTTCTCAAACGTCGGGTTTGGCAAGGTATTAGCTCAAGTGAATTTTCTACCCAAAAGCTCCATCTCTCTCAGATCCAAGATTTCAATAATGGTATTAAACATAAACGACCACCTGCTGTCAAAGTTATCATTGTTCTTTTCCTCTCTCCGTCTAATAATGTTAAATTCACCCCCAACCAAGATTGGAAGTTGCTCAGACCCGCAAATACGGACAAGATCTGCCAAAAAGTCTGGTTTGAGTTCTGGCTGCGCGACACCATATACGGCCACCAGTGCACAATTAAACTCATCGGCCTTCGATCTAACCCGAAACTTGACGGCGAAACTTCCAACGTCTCGCATCTAACCCCAAGTAAGATCCCACCTGATCTTCCTCTGGGGGGAAGGCAATGCCAATCAAATTTGACACCTGCCGATAAAGTACTTAGAAACTGGGGGGAGAAATTGCCCCTTCCTGTTTCAGAGAGGGCGATAAAATCCAACCTATGTTCGATAGAAGCATCTGCTAGAAACCTTCTTTTAACCAAGTCTGTCAGACCTCTGCTATTCCAAAAGATTCCTCTCAAAATTCATCATGAATTTTTTTAGTAGTACGGTTCCTAGCACTTCTACGCACCGCCGAAACTGGATAAATTTTTTGCCTCCACTTGCGTTTAGGCTTGTTCTGATGCTCCACCTGGTCCTCACAACCAGGCTCCGTGGACCTAACAACCTGATCCTCAATCGGGGCAATACCCCCTAGGGGTATAGGACCGTCATCCTCCTCTGTCTCAGGGAGGGATGGGGCAAGATCTGCACAGAAAGTATCTAGCACCCTGACTCCCAATGCATCTATGTCGGAATCGTTCATAGGTTTGACCGCTGTTAAGTTGCGAATCAGGTCTAAAGCGCGTTCTGCTTCAAGATCCAGGATATCATTAACGGATTTAGAGATTTCACTATCATTACTACCTAGTGAAACTCCTAACTGATTTGCATAATGAATAATCTCATCATTAGAAAAATGCAGAATGGAATTGGAAGTATTGTCCGACATACCAGTAGTGACCTCAATGTCATGAAGCTTGGCCACCCACATGGTGCACCTCAGTTGCATGTCATCAACATATGACCGGTCCTGGAGGCGGCAGCTCATCCGTCGCCCCTCAGATACAGGATCCGGAATGCCTCAAAAAGCGATGACCTCCTCCCGAGTGGCCCCGTTTGGGGTAAGGCCTCCAGCCCCACCCTCAACGCACGGCCAGGCTGCAATACCCGGAGAGGCACCAAGATCTGTCGGAAGCACCGGCGGGGTCCCCAACGCCCCCGGCGAGCACGGGGGAAGTGCGTGCTGGGCCACATGCCCACGCTCCCTGAGGGAGTCCTGGACTAAGGGTTCCTCGGGCGTCCGGCCTATTAGGCATGGGCCGGACTGATGGGTTGTGAAGATACAAAGACCAAAGACTCTACCCGTGTTCGGATGGGACTCTCCTTGGCGTGGAAGGCAAGGTTGGCGACCAAATATGAAGATTCCTTTCTCTGTAACCGACCTTATGTAACCCTAGATCCCTCCTGTGTCTATATAAACCGGAGGGCTAGGTCCGTAGATAGATCCTGATAATCATAGTCAGACAGGCTAGACTTTTAGGGTTTAGCCATTACGATATTGTGGTAGATCAACTCTTGTAATACTCATATTCATCAAGATCAATCAAGCAGGAAGTATGGTATTACCTCCATAGAGAGGTCCCGAACCTGGGTAAACATTGTGTCCCCCGTCTCCTGTTACCATCGACCTTAGACGCACAGTTCGGGACCCCCTACCCGAGATCCGCCGGTTTTGACATAGACATTGGTGCTTTCATTGAGAGTTCCGCTGTGACGTTGAAAGATAGGATCGATGGCTCGCCTTGTTCTCAAGGACAACGTCACCTCCGGAGGAGCACTGGCCTCAGGCCAAACCCTCTGGCTGGGCGGCTTCATCATGATCACCCGTTCGGCCGTTAAGCCGACGATGACTTCTCGGGTCATCGAAAATCCCCTTCATGTTGACTCCACATACTCCAAGCAGATGGATCCAGTGGAGCTGTCGTCTTTAAATGAGCTCCTAGATCGCATCGCTGCTCTGGGGGTTGCCACAGACTATGATCGGATTGGGCTTAAGCCTGATCAGAGAGAAATTGAAACTCCGTCGGTCACCCATCAGATAGAGGGAGTAGAGGAGCAAGTCAACAACTCTTCCTCTATATTGAGGACGAACCATGTCCGGATCTCCGAGCTTGAAGAGCCGGACACCTACCTGCAGAAGGACATTGAGGGAGTCTTGGATTAGGGGGCTCCGGACAGCCGGACTATCTCCATTGGCCGGACTGTTAGACTATGAAGATACAAGATTGAAGACTTCGTCTCGTGTCCGGATAGGACTCTACTTGGCGTGGAAGGCAAGCTAGGAAATACGGATATGGATATCTCCTCCTTTGTAACCGACCTTGTGTAACCATAACCCTCTCCGGTGTCTATATAAACCGAAGGGTTTTAGTCCGTAGGACAACAACCACAACATACAATCATACCATAGGCTAGCTTCTAGGGTTTAGCCTCTATGATCTCGTGGTAGATCTACTCTTCTACTACCCATATCATCAATATTAATCAAGCAAGACGTAGGGTTTTACCTCCATCAAGAGGGCCCGAACCTGGGTAAAACATTATGTCCCCTGCCTCCTGTTACCATCCAGCCTAGACGCACAGTTCGGGACCCCCTACCCGAGATCCGCCGGTTTTGACACCGACACTGGTGCTTTCATTGAGAGTTCCTCTGTGTCGTCGTCGTTAGGCTTGATGGCTCCCACTATCATCGATAGAGATGCGGTCCAGGGTGAGACTTTTCTCCCCGGACAGATCTTCATGCTCGGCGGCTTTGCACTGCGGGCCAATTCGCTTGGCCATCTGAAGCAGATGGGAAGTTACGCCCCTGGCCACCTGGTCAGGTCTGGAAGCTTAAACTACAAGACCGATATCCGTGGACATTTGATCTTCGACGGATTCGAGCCTCTGCCTTGTGCGCCACGCGGTCACGATGAGCATGAATTAGCTCTCCCATCGGACAGTGTTAAGGAGATCGCATCGGCAGCCGCTCCGACCCTCAATTCGGAGCCAGTCGCGCCTTCCGCGGACGGGTGGATGGACCCCGTCACGGAGGCCTTACCCTCAGCGGCGATCGAGCCGAACATCGATCTTGCCTTGCACGAGAGCCGTGTTGTTAAACTGCCGGATCCTTCTTCGGCCACGGACTCCGAACCGCCTGCGCCCGTTCCTATCGAATCCGATTGGGCGCCGATCATGGAGTTTACCTCCGCGGATATTTTTCAGCACTCGCCCTTTGGCGACATACTGGACTCATTAAGGTTTCTCTCCTTGTCAGGAGAATCCTGGCCGAACTATGTCCGGCAGGACTGGGATGCGGACGACGAAGAAATTCGAGGCCCACCCACCACCCACCTGGTAGCCACTGTCGATGACTCAACCGACATGCTTGACTTCGACTCCGAAAACATCGACGGTATGGACGACGATGCGGGAGGCGAAGAGGAACCACCGCCCACAGGGCGCTGGACGTCCACCTCATCATATGACGTACACATGGTGGACACACCAAAAGAAGACGACGATGAGGAATGGAAGGATGCAACGAAGGCTTGTCCCCTCAAGAAGCAGTCAAAGCGGCGGCGTAAGCACCACCCCAAATCCCGCCTCGGCAGAAATAACGATCATACAGACCCAATGTTGGAGCAGGGCGAACCACTGCCGGACCACGGCAATACGGAGAATCAAACCGAACAAACCAATCCTGTCAAAGATAATAGTCCGGATGACATAACGCCGGACAGGAACCCGGAGCAGCAGAATGCCCGTCAAAGGCTTGTTGCCACCGCAAGGAGTCTGAAAAAGCAGAAGCAAACGCTCAAGGCTGCGCAGGACACACTCCAAATCAGATGGAGTAAAGTACTCAACACAGCAGGGAAGTATGGTGGTAATCGCCCCACCAAGAGCTACCCGAAGCGGAAGTTGCTACCCGAATTCGATGAGGAGGCCCTAGATCCCCCACAACCAAAAATCAAAACGGCCACCTGGCCGGATAGATGACCTCACGACCAACATGGAGTGGAAAACAACTCCACTCACAAGCCAATAAGCGATCCACACAAGGGCTCGCACCAAAAGGATGGCGCAACCAGATCCATCTATGGACCATGCAAGCGCACCCCAGCATATGATGTAACACAACAAACATCATAACAACGCGATACACCTAGATACAGGGGTGCTGCACACCCCCAATGTTTCACCGATGAGGTGCTGGACCATGAATTTCCAGAGGGATTCAAACCCGTAAACATAGAAGCATATGACGGAACAACAGACCCTGGGGTCTGGATTGAGGACTACATCCTCCATATCCATATGGCGCGAGGAGATGATCTCCACGCCATCAAGTACTTACCCCTCAAGCTCAAAGGGCCAGCTCGGCACTAGCTTAAAAGCCTCCCCGAAAACTCCATTGGAAGATGGGAAGAGCTCGAAGACACTTTTCGGGCAAATTTTCAAGGGACTTATGTCCGACCCCCGGATGCGGACGATCTGAGTCATATAACTCAACAGCCCGGAGAGTCGGCCTGAAAGCTTTGGAACAGGTTTCTTATTAAGAAGAACCAAATAGTTGACTGCCTGGATGCCGAAGCCTTGGCAGCTTTTAAGCATAGCGTCCGCGACGAATGGCTTGCCAGACACCTCAGCCAAGAAAAGCCGAGAACAATGGCAGCATTAACAAGCCTCATGACCCGCTTTTGCGCGGGTGAGGACAGCTGGCTAGCCAGATGCAGCACCAGCGACCCAAGCACATCTGAAGTTAGAGATGAAAACGGGAAATCCCGACGCAGCAAAAATAATAAGCGTCAGAATAAAGAAGACAGCCTGAAGAGCACGGCGGTACACGCCGGATTCCGAAGCTCTCGGCTAGGTCAGCAAAAGCTGCCCTTTAAAGGCGCTAGAGATGAATTGTCCAGCCTGAACAAAATTCTGGACCAAGTATGTCAGATCCATAGCACCCCTGGTAAACCCGCTAATCATATCCAGAGAGAATGTTGGGTCTTCAAGCAGTCCGGCAAGCTCAACACTGTACACAAGGGGGAGGATACACCAAGTGAAGATGAGGATGAGCCTCTCAAGCAAGACACTGGGGAACAAAAGAAGTTTCCATCAGAAGTCAAAACAGTCAACGTATTACACGTGATTAAGGGAAGCAAAGCGGCCCTCCCAGATAAATATGCCCAAGGGCCTATCACCGTGAAACCCTGCCACTGGTCGTCTCAACCGATCACTTTCGACCATCGTGATTACTCAGCAAGTATCCGGCGGGTAAGATGGGCTCCCCTGGTATTAGACCCAATAATTGACGGATACCACTTGGCACGAGTCCTGATGGACGGTGGTAGCAGTTTAAACCTGATATACCAGGATACAATCCGCGAAATGGGGATAGACCCAATGAAAATTTGCCATAGCAACACTACCTTTAAAGCAGTAACGCCGGGCCCAGGGGCTCACTGCGCAGGCTCCCTGCTACTAAAAGTTATATTCGGCTTCCCCGATAACTCCCGTAGCGAACATTTAACCTTCCACATTGCTCCGTTCTGATGCGGTTATCAAGCACTACTTGGACGCGAAGCTTTTGCTCGCTTTAATGCAATACCGCATTACGCTTCCCTCACGCTCAAGATGCCCAGTCCACGTGGCATCATTACAGTGAACAGAAGTATTAAGCGACCTTTGCGTGCCGAAGAGAATGCGACTGCCTTGGCAGCCGCACACTAAAAACGGCCTCACCAACTAAAGCATTTGATAGGTCGTCAAGACCACGGACGCGGTTAGACGAGTCCGGTGCTGCTATATGTAATTTGTACCAAATTGATGGCCACACCCCTATTACAAATACAAGGGGCTCAACACGCGCAGACAAGTGGCAATTTCTACTCATTTCTAGTTATACATGGTTTCTTTAAAAACCAACTTTTTGCACGGCAACTCTTTCACCTAAGTTCCTCTCTTTTACAGATGACCATTGTGCTACACCCGCCCAAGATATGGCACAACGGAGACACAGGCGCAGACGTGCAGCAGGGACCCGCTCCAAGGATTCTTTTTAGATTAAGACCCTGCGTAAACCTTTTTTACTGTCTCTTGTTGATACACATCCACCGAATTCTCAGCACAATTGAGAAGGATGCTTACGTCTTGGCATGTGGCTACGTCAGAATAATGCACGTACCTGGACACAAGGGGCTTCTTACAAAGGGCACTATTTAGGCCCGGTTTATACCATAAAGACCGAATACCTTAGGGAGTGTTTGGCGTCGCGAGTTTTGCCTTATATGCATCAGCTTCGAATCATTGTCTTTGGTCAAATGTTGGTTTGCCCGGCTCCTGTGTTTTGGTGCCTTACGTTCCGCTTTATCGGCTAAGGCAGCACCAGGAGAACTACTGCGATTGTGCCCTGGTTCATCCGGATGAGCACCTCAGTAGAGAAAGCCGAAAACTGACTGTCATGATATAGCGTGAGACTGGTCAACCACTTGATGACCTATCGGAATGTTAGAATTCCTCCGCCTTAACGAAGGGCTATTTTCCAGCCAGGCATGTACGCACCCCGAGATCGGGAGAGTGCGGAGCCACCAGGGGCTATCTAGTAGCCCCACTGTCAAACTCATATGGCTAAGTGAAAGTGTTAAAGCATTATAGTCCAGTTGCCTCGTTCACTGTGCTATCACCTCCTCAATAGGACCAAGACGTTGGGTTAAGTGTGAACATGCATTATTTGTGAGCACCTCCGCATTATATGCGTGGGGGCTGAAGCCGACGACTGCAATCTTTCAGGTTATACACATGTATACGTAAACGGCCGCACATGAAGCATCATATTACTTTCAGGCAAAAGTATAAACACAGCCTTATAAAATTTTGTAAAAACATTGTGTTTACAATGGGAACACATATCACTCAAACATAATATTCTTCGAGCACTGGGCCTCTATCAAACGAGCACCCTCGAGAACCTCCTTGAAATAGTGCTCGGCAGCCACTCGACCTATGGCCGAACCCTGCGCCGCAACAGTGGTAGCGTCCATCTCCGCCCAGTATGCTTTAACACGGGCAAGGACCATCCGCGAGCCTTCTATGCATGCCGACCTCTTCATCGCATTAATGCGCGGCACCGCACCAAGGAACTGCTGCACTAAGCTGAAATAGTTGTTCGGCTTTGGCTTTTCCGGCCATAGCTGATCCACGATAGACCTCATGGCGAGTCCGAACAACCTATTTAGTTCGGCCCATTCGGCTAGCTGATCAGTCAATGGAAGCGGACGCTCTGGAACATTGAATTGCGACCAGAACAGCTTGTCTACCTCACGATCTGTTTGACCTTGGAAGTATTTGGCCGCATCGGCAGCGCTCGCCGCCAAGTCCATATATGCATCTGCCGAACTCCACAGCCGATCCAGAGGGGCATACCGTGGATCTCCGAACTTCCTCCATAGCATGAAGGGCTTCCCAGCCGCAATATCCTTGGCTTCCCGCAGCTCCTCCTTCTTCGCTCTCATAGCAGAGCGGGTGTCTTTGTCCGCCATCGTGGCCTTCTCAAGGTCCGTTGCCTTCGCTCGGTTTTCTTTCTCAAGGAGCCGGCAATGGTCGGCAATGTCTTTTAACTCTACGACCATCTTGGCCATCTTCTCTTTGCTCTCGCAATGTGCGGCCTTCTCGGATTTCAACTCTTCGGCCGCCTTCAAAGCAACCGCATTACTAATCCTCGCTTGTTCCTTGGCTCGGGCAAGTTCTGCCCGCAAGGTTTCCACGGTGGCAGCTCCATCTGCAGTCACAACATATTAAAGATACTGGCATCATGCTGCTCTTACTACGTGGCATTCACCAGAAAATAACACTTACCCTGTGCCTCGTCAAGCCTCTTGTTAACAAGCTCGATGTCGGTGTCTGCCGCATCCAGTTGCAGTTTTAATTCGGCAAACTCACTAGTCCGACTAGCCACCGGAGCTTCCACCACCTGCACATAAAGGGAGTCTGGTTATTGCCTGGGACTATGATCCTCTGTTCGCCGCCGTTCTTGACGACAACCAGAGTCTCAGGGGCTACTATCTACACAGGGCACACCTAACATGTGCAATACTATCACATATTATCTCACGTACCTCAAAGCCTGTCAGTAGACTCATAAAGGCTTCATGTAATCCGCTTTAGGCGGACGAAATTCTCTTCATCACCGTACCCATCAAAGTACAATGTTCTTCTGAGATGGCCACTCGCCCCACCAGCTCCCTCAGAACGTCCGACCGCATACCAGATGGTGTCGGACTCTTTTGTTTGCTCTCTTCGAGAGCCGGACACTGGGGACTTCGGGGGTCTATGGGATTATCTTCTGGCCTCATCGGATCGGGAGAGGCCCTCCGTGACGACACTTCGGGGTCGCCCGCTTCCTGAGCGGAGGAGTCCGGGGGAGGCATTTCGCTCTCCATCATCTCCGAAAGAAGATCCCCCAAAGACGAGCTCAGCTGAGAGGGGCTAAGGCCCGAAGTGCAAGATATATGTGGCGGTCATTTTCTCAGAAGAAAGATAGTATACCTTCACTATTAAAGTATTTTTTGGATCACTTACGACTCGTTGGAGGGCTGATCCCCCCGCGGACTTTGTGCGGCAAGAGCACCCCCCGGGGCAGGACCCTCTGTTGGAGACTTCTTCTCCCGTTTGGAGGCCTCGGCTTCCGGATCCTCGGAAGCAGTCCTTTTCCTCCCCCGGTTATCCTCCTTCATGGAGGCGCTCATTCCCTCGGTTGGAACTAGCAGCGATGGGGGCCCGCGTCAGCCCATATTATTTCCCCCTGTATCTTCCCTCGAGGGCTCCGGGCAAGGTGCAAGCTCGAGCATCTTTTCCAATACCGGATTTTCCAAACCCTCAGGGAGGGGGGCCAAACACCGAATCATCTTCGCCTTTGTTAGCCAATCCTGGTCAAAGAGCGAACTCTCAGAAATAACTTCATGATGAATAAAAGACGGCGTGTTCGGCTAGAGGATTTCTTACTTGTTCGGCGACGCGGTTACTGCTCAGGCCCACGTCCTCGGTAGTATCCAGACACTCTATTTGAGGTCCGAAGAATGACTTGTACATCTCCTTGTGCATTAGGCCGAGGAAACTTTGAATGGCCCGCGGTCCTTCTGGGTTGAACTCCCACAAGCGAAGGGGCCGGCGTTTGCAAGGCTGGACTTGACGAACCAGCATAACTTGCATTACCATAACCAAATTAAAATCTCCCTCGAAGAGATCTTGAATGCGGCTTTGCAGTATAGGCACATCCTTGGCTGGACCCCAGCTTAGACCTCTGCTAATCCATGACATCAGTTGTGGTGGGGGGCCTGAGCGGAAGGCGGGGGCAGCCGCCCACTTGGCACTTCTGGGAGCCATGACGTAAAACCACTCCCATTGCCATAATTCGAACACCTCTGGAAAGGAACCTTTCGGCCATGGAGCTCCTGCCATCTTGCCTATTGATGCGCCTCCGCACGCTGCATGTTGCCCCTCGATCATCTTCGGCTTCACTTCAAAGGTCTTGAGCCACAGGCCGAAGTGAGGGGTAATGCGGAGGAAGGCCTCACACACGACAATAAATGTCGAGATGTGGAGAAAGGAGTCCGGAGCTAGATCGTGGAAATCTAGCCCGTAATAGAACATCAAACCCCTGACGAAGGGATCCAGAGTGAGGCTAGACATTGAGCTCTGGGCTCCCTGAGGTTGATGCGGCCCGGGGGCCACCCTCAGTTGTTTATCACCAGCGCGGAGCATAGCGCTTCCGTATGTGTACGGGCATAGCCGCTCCTCGGCAGTGTCGTCAGCCAGCGCGGAGCATGGTGCTTTCACTGGTACGTGGGAGGGGGCCCCCTCCAAAAGGAGCCCCCGGGGCATGTACAGCCCCGCCCTGACACGTGGCTGGCACGGTAGGGCCTGACGAGGTGTATCTGGGCACCCGTGAGCCAGCGCGGGACTCACGGGGCCCTACCTCTAGGTGGGTTGCGCCTGGCACTGGGCCTTATCTTGTGATGTGTCCCTGCAATTTGGTTAGATGTCGGCACTCTACGTCCTCGGGTCCCGGCCCTCGAGCTGGTCTCAGTCGTCGCTGGTATGCCAGGTCGTGATGCCGTGGACAAGGCCAGAGGATGAGGGCTGGAGAGCCAGTAAGAGCCCTGAGTCGCAATGCTTAGGTACCCCCGCCCCCTTTAACGTGCAAGTGGTCGGCATGGAGAAGAAGAGGTGCCGTGGACCGGCATCAAATAATCAAGCATGGTGGGTCTAACACATAACCGGAAATAAACGCAAATGGGATACATGCCGCTGGGCCTGGCCCGAGCGATTTGAGGATCATGCAGCCCGAGGGGCGCCCCCAACAAGGTAAGCTAACAACATGAAATAAAAGGGATACACGCCGCAGGGACGGACCCACGTGACCTGGGAATAATGCAGCCCTGGGGGGGCGCTCCCAGCTGGAAATGAAACTCGAAAGATGTCACCTGATGACGTTGAGGACGAAGGAGCATCGGTGTAGCAGACTCGGTGGGCTGCGGAAGCCGATCCTCACGAGCCCCCAGGCCCAGGGGCCTCGGGAAGCTCCAGTGGCGCTGGCGGCTCCTCGCGGACCATCTCCATCCCCGCCAGGGCTGCGGAACGCATGGCCTCTCGTGCCTCCGTGATGCCCCTCATGAGGCGCTGGTACGTGGCAGCCGCGTTCGGCAAGCCGTAAGGCATGCGAACGTAGCTGTGGGGTGGACCTCCGCAGCGCCCCACTCGCGAGGGCCAGAGGCGCTCCAGAGAGGCGACTCGGTTGAGCCCTGGTATGTCGATGCAGACGCGCATCCCACCATCCTCGCCTGGATGGGGAGCCACTGCTGGTAGGCGGCGGCCGCCTTTCATGACTCTTGACTCCTGTAGCTCCTGAATGGCCTTGCTGACGAACTCCTGAGGGTCTGGCTCTCCTTGCCTTGCTCCTTCTTGAGGGAAACGTGCTTCGAAACACGCCTCCATGTGGTGCCCAAGCGCCTCCCTCGTGACCCTAGCTAGGTCGGTGGCCCTCCAGGGGAGAGCCCCCGAGCCCTGTCTGAGGAGGGCGCCGGGCGCGCTTTCCTATGCGATGGAAGGAGGTTCCCCCAGGGCAGGCACGGGCCCAGAGGGGCCTGCCTCCTGAGTGGTCGGGCCGGACGATGTCTTCTTCTTCTTAGGGGCTATCTCGGGAGGCCTCCTGCTTCCGCGATCCGGGTCTTCCAGTGACGCGGCCTGAAAGGCTCGTTCCAGGGAACACACCACGTCCTTCTCTTCACAGGGCACCGTGACGACTCCGCCACTTACTGGCATCTTGAGGACGTTGTAGCCGTGGTGAGTTACGGCCATGAACTTGGCCAGCGCTGGGTACCCAAGGATGGCGTTGTACGGCAGGCGAATGTGAGCAACATCGAAGTCGATGAGATCGGTGCGATAGTTGTCGCATGCTCCGAAGGTGACAGGGAGGCGGACCTGCCCAATCGGGACTGTGGAGCCGTCGGTGATACCGGAGAAATGCTTGGTTGGCTGAAGCTGGCTATAGGGCACTTGGAGATTGTTGAATGTTTCCACGGACAGGATGTTGAGCCCTGCCCCGCCATCGATGAGGGTCCTGGTGACCACCACGTTGCTGACGATTGGGGGACAAAGCATAGGGAGGACTCCGGCTGTAGCCGCACACTTGAGCTGATCTGCTGAGTTGAACGTGATGGCGCACGCCGACCACCTAAGAGGGTGCGTGGCTTCGAGCCTGGGGAGGGCTGCGTTCACTTTGTGGGCGAACTGCTTGAAGATGCATTGAGAGGCTGGGGCTTGAGCCCCGCCCAGGATGCATGCAATCACGCGCGGCTCCTGGAAGCCCCCAGCCCCCTCGTCCTGGTGGTGGTCCTCGTTTCTCCTTGGCTACGGCGGCAGCGGAGAGAGGCCTACGTTGCCTTGCGGGCGATCCTCGCGAGGCTGATCCCTCCAGTCTCCCTCGCGAGGCGGGTCTTGCCAGCGATCCTCGCGAGGTTGATCGCGCCACCCTTGGCGCGGGCCACGGTCTTCCCAGCGTCCTGTGTTCCTTCCTCCTCCTTGACCGTAGCCCCGGTCACCGCGGTCAGGGCGACGGCCGATCCTTCCTTCTCGCACGGCTCGGAGCTCGTGACATTCGTTGGTGTTGTGGGTGTGGAGGTCGTGGTACACACAGTACCGGCTGCCCTTGGAAGGTTCGGGCTGATCTCTGCCCCGCTTGGTGTCTGGTTCTGCCGCGAGCACGGCAGCCCCCTTGCACTTTACATCCTTGGCCTTGGGCTTCTTCTCTTCTGGGTCTGCGGCAGGCAGCTCGAGGAGGGAGAGACGCCCTTCCTCGGCCCTGGCACACTTGGTTGCCAGGTTGAACAGCTCCAAGGAAGTGCACAGGTCTTCATGCATCGCCAGCTCCTCCTTCATCTTGACGTCGCGCACGCCGTTGGAGAAGGCTGAGATGATGGCCTCCTCAGTCACCTTGGGAATCTTGAGGCGTGCGTTGTTGAAGCGCTGGATGTACTTCTGCAGGGTCTCCCCGGGCTGTTGCTTGATGCGGCGCATGTTGCTCACGGCAGGCGGCCGGTCGCGAGTACCTTGTAAGTTGGCGATGAAGCGGGTGCGCATCTCGTCCCAGGAGGAGATTGTGCCTGGAGCCAGGTTCAGGAGCCAGGTGCGGGCCCCGTCCTTGAGCGCCATGGGGAACCAGTTCGCCATGACCTTCTCGTCTCCGTTGGCAGCTTCGATGCCCAGATCATAGAGCTGGAGGAACTCCGCAGGGTCAGCCGTGCCGTCGTAGCGAGGAGGCAGGTCTGGCTTGAACTTGCCGGGCCACGCGACGCTGCGTAGCTCGGAGGTGAAGGCGCGGTAGCCTGCTGTGGCCACGGGAGGCCTTGGGTGACGGAGAGCTTGGTCTTGCATGTCCCCACGCGCTGCAGCTGGGAGCAGCGCGGGGTCTTGGCGCGCGGGAGCAGGAGCATGGTCGCGACGTGCTGGAGCGGGGAACGCCCGGGCAGCTTCTTGCGGGCGAGGGACTTCTTGGCAGCTCTGCTCTTGCCGCGCTGGCACCTGACGGAGCGGGTTCCGCCCAGGGGCCACGCGCCTTGGAGCCATGGCGCCTTCCTGAGGAGGAGGCACCCGGGGCGCCGCCGGAGCTTCATCGCCCGCGCGGGGTGGGGGCGGTGCAGCGGAACGGACGGCGCAGGAGAGCCTCCTGCGGCGCGGACGAGATCGGCGACGCGGTCAAGCCATTCTTCGTAGACGTCGTCGACGGGTCGGTAGCGCAGGAGCTCGTTTGCTGCGATGAGTGCAGCCCGAGCCTCCATGGGCGCGCGGAGCGCGCGGGACGAAGAACCAGCTGGGGTGAGCGAGGGAGTTGCGGTGCGGCCGTCTTGCCGCATGGACGGATGCTGAGACGATGCTTGCTGCTCATGCCCCGCCGGGCCGGTGGCGGTGTTGACGGCAGGTGACGGGGAACGGCAAGGACGCCCGCCGACAAGGGCCGTCTGGGCGACGCGGGAAGCGAGAGCGGCCCGGCGCTCAGCGCGGGCCCGACGAGCGTCAGACATGGGCGTGATGGTCAGAGGAGAACGGGGTGGTGGAAGACGAATCCCGGCGCACCCCTACCTGGCGCGCCAAATGTCGGATTTTGGGTTCCGACAGACCCTTGAGGTTCGAACACTGGGGTGCGCGCGGAGATTTCGCCTCCTACCTACCTGCGCCCCTCCGCCTCGCTAAGATCTGAGCTATGGAAGGAATAACACGAGGGACACAAGGTTTATACTGGTTCGGGCCACCGTTGTGGTGTAATACCCTACTCCAGTGTGTGGTGTGGTAGATTGCCTCTTGAGCTGATGATGGTGAACAATACAAGGAAGAACAGCCTCGCTAGGGTCTGTTCTTGGCTGGGGGGATGAACCGCTGGGAGGAGTTCAGCCACCCTTCTCTCTCTCTCTCTCTCTCTCTCTCTCTCTCTCCTTGCCTCTCTCTCTCTCTGCCTGCCCCCCTCTCTCTCTGGGTGGCTGGTCCTATTTATAGAGGCCCTGGTCCTCTTCCCAAATATCGAGCGGGAAGGGAGCCAACAATGGCGGGCTAATTTGAAAGGGGACAGCTAGTACCAGCTATTCTGACAAAAGTAGTCTTCGCCTGCACAAAGCTCTGGTGGTGATGCCGTCTTGGGCTCCACGATGACCTCTGTCTTGCAGTCCTCCTGGTCTTGGTCCTGTTGCACCGAAATGGCAACCTTTGCCTGATGCCTCGGTACTCCGCGGCTGCGCTTGCCCCCTTTGCACCAAAGGGGAAAGGAGGACACTGCGCGGGCTGGCACCCGCCTGGCGCCCTTGGTCATCATGGCTTGCGTCACGGGCACCTCATGAGGTACCCCGCCTTGATCTCTCTGCCTCCTCGCGAGCCAGCCTGACGAGGCCGTGCCTGAGGAAGCTCCGTGTCGTCCGCCCCGCGAGGCTTGGCCCCTCGCGAGGGTCTTGGGTTTGTGTTGGTGAAGATGGGCCGCGCTGGCCCCCCTTTGAGCCACGCCGCAGGCCGCAGGCAGGCAAGTCTGGGGACCCCCGTTCCCAGAACGCCGACACCGACGGAGTCTGCTGGCAAGCTATTCAGCCAATGCCGAGCTGGTCCTTTGAGTTTTAGTGGGAGGTACTTGATGGCATGTAGATCATCACCGCGAGCCATGTGGATGTGGAGGAGGAAATCCTCAATCCATACAGCGGGATCTGTTGTACCATCATACGATTCGATATTTACGGGTTTAAAACCCTCCGGGAATTCGTGATCCATAACTTCATCAGTGAAGCATAGGGGGTGTGCGGCGCCTCTTTGCCGGGCTATATCACGGCGCAGTTCATATGAGTCTTGCCTGCTGTATTCGGCCCATCCGGATTTACTTTTAGTGTATCTAGCGTGACGGTCATCGTCCCACATTGGCACGCACCCCCGTGACCCGTATATCGACCTTGCATGGTTTGCCCTGCTTTCCAATACATCTCGTAGGTCCCGCGTGTTGCCCCAGCCTTGGTACTTTTGTTTGAGTGGCGGCGGGGTGCAGGCTGAACTTCAGGCTGAAATGCCTCTCTAGCTCTGCCACGAGGTGGTCGGTCAGCCGCATCATACACTGGTGATGTAGGTTTCAATGCTTCCTCCTCGAGTCGGGGTAGCGACCTGCGCTTTGGGTAACTCTTGGAGGGGCGCTCGAGTTCGTATTCCTCAGCCGCAAGGACTTCGGTCCATCTGTTTGCTAGCAAATCTTGATCAGCTTGAAGCTATTGTTGCTTTTTCTTCAAGCTATTTGTTGTGGCTATAAGCCGGCGCTTGAAGCGCTCCTACTCGACGGGATCCTCAGGCACGATAAATTCTTCGTCGCCGAGGATCACCTCGTCTTCGGAGAGAGGCATGTAATTGTCCTCCTCTGATTCTCCATCTGCTGCCCGCTCTGGAGGGCTAGCTTGTTCACCCTCCCGCTCTAAATCGTGCTGGAGGGGATTGTTGTCATCGTCGGCACTATCCGGAGTGTTATTGTCTCTTGTGCCGGTATCACTACTTTTGCTATGGCGGGACTTAGAGCGGCGCCTCTGACGTTGGCGCTTGGGTTGCTTCTTGGAGGGGTCATCCTCCGCTGTCTCGTCGCCATTGCCTTCTTTGGGGGTGTCCACCATGTATATATCATATGATGAGGTGGCGGTCTAGCACCCTATGGGCGGTGGTTCCTGTTCGTCTCCTGCATCGTCGTCCATACGGTCAATGTCTTCGGAGTAGAAGTCGAGCATGTCGGTTAGATCATCGACAGTGGCTACTAAGTGGGTGGTGGGTGGGGAGCGAATTTCTTCGTCGTCCGCATCCCATTCTAGCCGGACATAGTTTGGCCAAGGTTCTCCTGACAAGGAGAGAGACCTTAATGAATTTAGCACGTCGCCGAAAGGTGAGTGCTGAAAGATATCTGCGGAGGTGAACTCCATGATCGGCGCCCAATCGGATTTGATAGGCACGGACGCAAGCGGCTCGGAGTCCGTGGCAGGAGACGAATCCCGTGGTTCGGCAACACGGCTCTCGTAAGGGGTGAAGTCAGTATCCGGCTCCATCGCCACTGAGAGTGCGGCCTCCATGGCAGGGTCTATCCCCCCGTCCTCGGATGGCGCAATTTGCTCCGGATTGAGGGTCGGAGTAGTTGCACGTGTGATGTCCCAAACACTGTCTGACGGTAGAGTTATGTCATGCTCGTCGTGATTATGCAGCGCACCTGACATGGGCTCGAATCCATCGAAGATCAAGTCTCCGTGGATGTCGGCAGTGTAGCTTAAGTTTCCGAATCCTGACCTGATGGCCAGGGGTGTAGCTCTCGATCTGCTCCAGATGGCCAAGCGAGTTGGCTCACAGTGCGAAGCCGCCGAATACGAAGATCTGTCCGGGGAGGAAAACCTCACCCTGGATCACATCGTTACCAATGATCGAAGGAGCCATCAAGCCTTACAGTGACGACACAGTGGAACTCTCAATGAAAGCACCAATGTTGGTGTCAAAACCAACGAATCTCGGGTAGGGGGTCCCGAACTGTGCGTCTAAGGGGATGGTAACAGGAGGCAGGGGACACGATGTTTACCCAGGTTCAGGCCCTCTCGATGGAGGTAATACCCTACTTCTTGCTTGATTGATCTTGATGATATGAGTATTACAAGAGTAGATCTACCACGAGATCGTAGAGGCTAAACCCTAGAAGCTAGCCTATGGTATGATTGTTGTTGTCCTACAGACTAAACCCTCTGGTTTATATAGACACTGGAGGGGGCTAGGGATACACAGAGTCGGTTACAAGGAAGGAGATCTACATATCCGTATTGCAAAGCTTGCCTTCCACGCCAAGGAGAGTCCCATCCGGACACGGGACGAAGTCTTCAATCTTGTATCTTCATAGTCCAACAGTCCGGCCAAAGGATATAGTCCCGCATAGCCAATTAGTAGAGTTACAGACCCAGGGATTTCTCCCTTCGGCGTATATGGTCCCCGTTCGAGCCGGGCTCGCCACCTATAACGGCGGGGAGCAAGCGGAGATCTTCCCCAATCCCTCCAAGGGGGAGCGGGTATGCCTTGTCCCTTATTTACTAAGGGGACTTGGATTTCCAATCCATCCGTTCCTCCGTGGGCTCCTGGAGTTTTATGGCCTCCAGTTGCATAATTTCACCCCCGCTTCCATATTACACATCGTTGGTTATGTTGCCCTTTGTGAGCTGTTTCTAGGCTGCGAAGCTCATTTTGAGCTGTGGAAGAGGCTATTCTGCCTTGTGCCCCGTACACAGAAGGGGTCAATATATCAAGTGGGCGGAGCCGAAAGATGGCGCATCGCCGGGATCGGATACCTGTCCGGTACCCCGAAGAAGACGTCCGAAGACTGGCCTTCGGAGTGGTTTTACATGGAGGACGTCCCCCTTCCAGGTCCTATTCGGATGGGTCTTCCCGAGTTTGACAATGCCCCTTTTAAGAAATGCCGAAGCTAGCGCCCACGAAGCCTTCAGGAGGAAGATAACAGAGAAGTCCTTTACCTGATGGGCTGGATAGAAGTGCTGGCTCAATCAGGACTAACAATAATCGAGGTTATGTCAATATGCATAGTGCGGGGGGTGCAGCCACTTCAATATCGAGGGCACCCCATGTGGCACTTTAACGGGGAAGATGATGCCACCCGCTGCGGGCGTAAGGGACCGGACTCAGTTGCTGCTCTAGCAAAAATTCTGTCCAATTTGTACAAGGGAGAGGAAGAGGAGTTCATCCGTATTAAGCCACGGGATGGATTCTCCATGTACAACCCTCCAAGCTGGGTGAGCTGTCACTTTTTACTCCCAACCTTCCCGCATTCTTCGTCATAAATACTCACCTTGCCGTTTCATGGCAGGAACTGCAAAAAGCTATAAGGGAGGTCAATAGCCCACCTCCACAACCGAAGGACCCTGACCGGGCCCTCGATCCCAGACTCGAAGAAGATCCGGACATATTTGTGGAGCTGATCGACATGACATTCTATCAATTGAGCTGCGATGATGCCATGGTGGCCATCATAGCCGACTATCCTGGGCTACTCCCTGCATCGCATGTAGGAAAAACCGGAGTCCCAACTTCCGAGAAGGATCCCCTTTTATGCACTTCACCTACCGTACACATATGGTGTCTTACAGGGAAGGCCCTCGGGACGCCATGTCGAACCCGCAGTGACTCGCCAACTAGGGACACCGAAGCCGGGTAAGCTAAAAAGGAAGGTGGTCAGGATTGAGACGCTGGCGCAGAGGTATGATACAGAACCTCACTCCGTGGTTGTCGTCTTTCTTAAAATATAATGATGTCCATGTTTCCTAGTAGGAAAAACGCTCACCAGACCATATCCGGAGAGGTTGCGGATCATACCTCCACCAGTCGGGCTCCAGGGCCGGACATAGAGGCGGAAGCTAACACGGGGCGAACACCGGATGCTCCTCCTACAGAGGATGCGGATAGACTATCTGCTACAAATTCTGAAGTGGAGAGAGCCATGAATCACAGGCGTCGCCGGGCCGTACTCCGTGACGCTTGTTTCTCCCAAGAGGCGTTTGATGCCTTCAACTCAGGAGACGCGTACATCCGTGCTGCTCAAAACGGTCTTGCCAGAGCCACGGACCAGTATGTAAAGGATAAACGGGTAAGAAAATCTGACGATTATATATATCAGTAGCGCCTGAGACTTGAAACAGTTGACACAACTGATTTAAGGATCATTATTTGTGTAGGTTCTTACGGAGAAGAATACCCAATTATCTCAAGAGCTGGAAGAGTGCAAAGCCCAGCTACGGGTGCCGCATTGAAGGAGTCCGAGAAGGCCCCCTCTGGTAACACTTGTTTCCATTGCAAAGAATGACAGGTACCAGATAGTATGCGGCATGCATGCAAATCTAACAATAGATGTTGCAGATGACTCCGGAGTGAATCCGGAGGCCGTGACGGGGAATGCGCAATGTGCTAATCGACAGCTAAATGCTGGCGAGCACGTGCTTACGCGGGTCAGGCAGGAGAAAAATGATCTCTAGGATGCCAATATCCAGCTGGGCGTGGAACTGAAAGATGTCCGAGCCCATCTTGTAGACTCCGTGAAGGAGAATAAGCGGTTTCGACGCGGCATTTTCAGTAAGTGCTTGAATGAACTTTTGAAAGAGTTCGGCGAAGAAGCCGGCTAACAGAGTTATGTCTATAGGTATGCTGATGGGTCGACCCGCGGAGGAGATGCCCGGGTCTGCGGGTGATCTTCTGCCGGAGCTCTCACAACTGCACGAACAAGTTCGGCAGGTGATGCAGGGTATTGCCCAAGCCTTGTGGCCATCCGCCTCCCTGCCAGGAGGCATGGGGGAGCTTATAGAGAAGCTCAAGGGAGCGTGACGGCGCTTCCAATTATGGAAGATATCAGCCTGCCTACAAGGTGCAAGGGAAGCCTGGGCCATGGTGAAGACGCGATATACCAAAGCTGACCCAAACCACATGGCCGAGGTCAGACCTGTGGGGCCTGATGGGAAAGAGATCCCCGTCAGTTTGGTGTATGACCAAGTAGAATTAGCTGCAAAGTATTCCCAACAAGATTGTAGGCTAGACAGCCTGTTGGATGGTATGGAAGAAGAATTTAGTCAGTCTTAGTGATTGTGTACTTTAAGTGATATATATATATAATGTCCCTAGCCGGATTGTAAATCATTTGTCATGGCGGACCTTTTCGCTTCGACCTCTGGACCCGATAGTCCGGAGTGTATCTGAATACCCGCTCGGTTATGTAAAAACCGGGGTATGCGTGGAAACCAGGTATAGGGGTCATAAGTGCTTGAACAGACAAGTACCCAACTAGCTATGTCATATTACATGGATAGTAAGAAAGATCTTCCAGGGAGAATAGTTCCGTTAAGGTTTCCTTTCCCTGGGTACGCATGCCCTAATGTGCATGTCCAAACTGCGAAAAGAGATGCAGGCTATAAACATCTGGGGGCATGTATCAAAATAAATAAAAGTCATCTTTTGTTCACTGATCAAATATTCCCTTAAGAACGCTAGCTTTCGGCTTCACCCAGTCTGAGGTACACATCCGGCTGACCCGGGAGTAACAATCGCAGAGGTGCTCCCCTTATGCCCTAGCCGAATTAACGGGAACGTAGGGCATAAATAAAAGATCCAGGCAACCTAGCTTGGCCAAAACTTAAGTCATATCGATGCATATAATGGCGAAAAAGGTACATGTGGAAGAATAACACATGTGTGGGGCATAAAGCCCAGAAAAATAGTTATATTAAGCTTCTGTATAAGAAGCCCCTAGGTATAATGAGCGCGGTTAGCACGTCAAGATTGTGTAGTCAAGACACAAGTTAGCCTTTTAAGGCCTTGAGGAGAGGAAAAAAGAAGAGAGAAAGAGAGAAAAGACAGATAACGGATATGCAAAAAATTGACGGGGGTAAGGAGACGAACATAGAGTCCGGCACTAGGCGTAGAATCTTCGGAGTCTGGCTGCATTCCATGGGTTTGGCTCGAGTCGATTGTCCGATGCATCCCGCAGACAATACGCTCCACTGGTCAGAACCTGGTCAATAATGAAGGGACCTTCCCATTTGGGCTTGAGCTTGTTCTTTTTCTTCTCCGGCAGGCGTAGAACTAGTTCGTCAACGTCATAGGTTTTGGCCCGTACTTCTCTGCTTTGATACCTTCGAGCCTGTTGCTGATAGAATGCGGAACGGGCTTTTACCACATCGCGCTCCTCCTCCAGGGCGTCCAAACTGTCCTGCCAATCGAGCTCGGCCTCTTTTTCTTCGTACATGCGCACTCGAGGTGAGTCATGAATTATGTCGCAAGGCAGAACTGCCTCTGCGCCGTACACCATAAAAATGGTGTGTATCCGGTAGTGCGATTCGGCGTAGTCCGCAGCCCCCATAGTACGGAGTCGAGCTCCTCTACCCAGTGTGTGTTTGATTCCTTTAAGGACCGCACTAATCTAGGTTTGATGCCGCTCATGATAAGACCATTTGCTCGCTCGACTTGACCGTTAGTTTGCGGGTGATAGACAGAAGCATAATCAAGCTTGATGCCCATGTTGCTGCACCAAAGTTTTACCTCGTCGGCTATAAAGTTCATGCCGTTGTCAGTGATGATGCTGTGGGGGATGCCATAACGGTGTACAACCCCGGATATGAAGTCTATCACCGGTCCGGATTCAGCCGTTTTAATGGGTTTGGCTTCTATCCATTTGGTGAATTTATCCACCATGCCTAGTAAGTATTTTTTTCTTATGGGTTCCCCCTTTGAGGGGTCCGACCATATCAAGCCCCCAGACCGCAAAGGGCCAAGTAATGGGGATTGTTTGGAGAGCGGTAGGCGGCATATGGCTTTGGTTTGCAAAAAGCTGGTAACCGACACAACGTTGGACCAGATCCTGTGCATCTGCTCGGGCCGTCGGCCAATAGAAACGTGTACGGAAGGCCTTGCTTACAAGGGCCTGGGCTGCAGCGTAGTGGCCGCCGAGTCCAGCATGGATTTCTGCCAAAAGCTACTGCCCTTCCTCTTCGGAGATGCACCTTTGAAGGACTCTGCTAGTGCTTTTCTTATAAAGCTCTCCCTCGTGGACCTTGTAGGCTTTAGATTGCCGCACTATGCAGCATGCCTCATTTTGGTCCTCGGGTAGTTCCTGCCTGGTTAGGTAGGCCAGGAATGGTTCTGTCCACAGGGCGATGACGGCCATTATCACGTGGGCTGAAGGTGTTATTTTGATGGCAGAGCCTCCGATTGTGTCAGAGTGTTTGGTATCTGGTGTTGTGGCCGGGTCCGGACTATTGTTACCGGTGTCCCTTTCCCATACCACGGATGGCTTAAACAGCCTTTCCAAGAAGATGTTAGGTGGGACAGGGTCGCACTTAGCGCCGATATGGGCGAGGATATCCGCCGCCTGATTGTTTTCCCGAGCCACATGGTGGAATTCATGCCCCTCGAACCGAGCTGACATTTTGAGGACGGCATTGCAATATGCCGCCATTTTCGGATCATTGGCATCGAAGTCTCCATTTATTTGAGATATTGCGAGGTTTGAGTCCCCACGCACCTCCAGGCGTTGAATGCCCATGGAAACTGCCATCCGGAGACCATGTAATAGGGCCTCATATTCGGCTACATTGTTGGAGTCTGCGTATAGTATTTGGAGTACGTATTGGACTGTATCTCCGGTGGGGGACGTCAGGACGACGCCAGCCCCCAGATCAGCCAGCATTTTAGAGCCGTCAAAGTGCATGATCCAATTGGAGTAGCGCCGTACTCTTTAGGGAGTTCGGCTTCTGTCCACTCAGCGACGAAATTGGCCAGTACTTGCGACTTAATGGCTCGTCATGGTCTATATGTTATGTCAAACGGGAGGAGCTCGATAGCCCATTTGGCAATCAGGCCTATGGCATCGCGGTTGTTTATTATGTCGTTGAGTGGTACTTCTGAGGCCACCGTAATTGAACACTTTTGAAAGTAGTGTCATAATTTCCGGGATGCCATGAATACTGCGTATGCTATCTTTTGATAATGTGGGTACCGTGATTTGCATGGAGTGAGGACAATGGATACATAATATACCGGCTTTTGAAGTGGGAATTTATGTCCGTTCGTCTCTCGTTCGACGATGAGCACTGCGCTTACAACTTGGTGAGTTGCCGCTATATATCACAGCATTGGTTCGCCGACATTTGGCGCGCCAAGATTGGGTTGGTGGCCAGGATGGCTTTTATTTCTTCCAATCCGGCCGTGGCTTCGTCCGTCCACTCGAAGTGTTTGGTGCACCGAAGAAGGCGATAAAGGGGAGTGCCTTTTCTCCTAATCAGGAGATAAAGCGGCTTAAGGCCGCCACACATCCAGTTAACTTCTGGATTTGCTTGAGGTCAGTTGGGATAGCCAACTACGACAGAGCTCGGATTTTAGCCGGATTTGCTTCAATTCCTCTACTGGAGACGATGAAGCAACGCATTTTTCCGGATTGAGCTTAATGTCGTATGTTCGGAGATTGTCGAACGTGAGCCTCAAGTCGTCTATTAAGGAGTCGACGTGTCTGGTTTTAACGACCACATCGTCTATGTATGCCTCCAGTTTTTGCTGATCTACTTTTCCAGACATGTCTGAATCATGCGTTGATACGTTGCGCCGGCGTTTTTGAGCCCGAAGGGCATTGTGTTAAAACAGAAAGGAGCCGTATGGAGTGATAAATGCCGTTGCGGCTTGATCGGACTCCGCCATCTTAATTTGGTGGTAACCGGAGTATGTGTCAAGGAAGCACAATGAGTCGTGTCCTGCGGTGGCGTCGATAATTTGATCGATGAGAGGGAGGGGGAAGGGATCCTTTGGGCAAGCCTTATTAAGGTCCTTGAAGTCGACGCATAGGCGCCAGGATTTGTCCTTCTTTGGTACCATCACCAGGTTTGCTAGCCAGTCCGGATGTTTTATTTCTCTAATGAATCCGGCCTCTAGTAACTTGGCTAGCTCCTCTCCCATGGCTTGTCGCTTAGGTTTAGAGAAACGCCAAAGAGTCTGCTTGACCGGCTTGAATCCCTTTAGAATGTTAAGGCTATGCTGGGCCAGCCTGCGTGGGATTCCTGGCATGTCTGAAGGATGCTAGGCGAATATGTCCCAATTCTTGCGCAGGAACTCCCGTAGTGCGGCATCTACAGCGGGGTTTAACTGTGCCCCGATGGATGCTGTTTTTGTGGGGTCCGTTGGATGGACTTGGAATTTGACTATTTCATCCGCTGGTTTAAAAGAGGTGGACTTGGATCTTTTGTTTAGTATCACGTCGTCCCTGTCCATTGTGGAGCGCAGCGCGGTTAATTCCTCCGCCGCAAGGGCTTCAGATAATGCCTCGAGGGCCAGTGCGGTTGTTTTGTTTTCAGCACGGAGTGCTATGTCCGGATCACTGGCTAGAGTGATGATTCCATTGGGCCCGGGCATTTTGAGCTTCATGTACTCGTAATGGGGTATGCCTTGGAAGATCGTGAATGCCTCCCGCCCTAGAAAGGCGTGGTATCCGCTATTGAACGGGGCCACTTGGAACGTAATTTCTTCGGACCTGTAATTCTCCGGAGTGCCAAATACCACATCTAGTGTGATTTCCCCAGCGCAACGTGCCTCCCGACTGGGGATGATTCCTCGGAAGGTCGTGCTACTTTGCTCAATACGGTTTCTGTCTATTTCCATTTTTTTGAAGAGTCTCCTCATAAATGAGGTTTAATCTGCTGCCGCCGTCCATGAGCACTTTAGTAAGCCGAAAGTCGTCCACAATTGGACTGAGGACCAAGGTGGCTGGTGCTCGGGCTGTTCAGAATTTAGGTTCATCACTGGCATTGAAGGTGATAGCCGTGTCGCTCCATGGATTTATTACTGCCACGTGGCAGACTTCGGCAAGGCTGCGGAGTGCTCACTTACGCCTATTATTTGAGGCGAAGGTCTGAAAGACTGTCAATACTGTATTTTTATCCACGGGATGGTGCTCTGCGGTGTTTTGAATGAGGATATCCTCACCGCTCTTGGCCACCTGCCGGAGTACCCAACATGCTCTAAGGTTGTGTGTTGGTATGGTATCCGTTGTACTATGAATTTTGCAGGGCCCGTTAAGCCATCCCTCCAATACGGTTCCATGCCCTGTAGTGGGCTTTTGCTTCTTTGTAATTGAGTCGGGTGACTTATGAGAGTGCACCCTTTTAGTTCGGACTGGGGGTTTTGTCAGAGCCGGATTATCCCAAAATTTTGTTTGGGTTTTCCAGGCACTTTCCATCGCATAGTACTTCCGTACTATGGCCGCCAAGTCAGCGAAGTGTGCTATGTCACAGCGACTTATGGCGTTGAGGATTCCCTTGTCCGTGCAATTGTTGCAAAAGAACGAAATTGCGTCTTCCTCGCGACAGTCCTTGACCTTGTTCATTACAAGGAGGAATTTGGCCCAATAGTGATGTACTGTCTCTCGGGGCTCTTACCTAATGTGGGAAAGATCGTTTATATCTGGGTGGGTGGGTTTATTTAAGTCCATACCTTGACCCAATCTGAGACCCAGGGGCGGGGGAGTTTCCGATCTTGGAAGTTCGGGCTCCGGGATGTTGCCTCGTAGGTTCGGCATGCTGCATGATTCTAGGTTCAGGGTTAGGGCAATGTCCTCCCGTGGACAGGTATCCGGCTCGGAGAGCTCGGGAATCCGGACATAGTTCGTCCTCAGGATAGAGGAAGAATCGCAGCATTGCTCCTCCACCACCACTATCTGATGGGTGACCGGCGGAGAGTTAATCTCCCTTTGGTCGGGTTTAAGCCCAATCCGATCATAGTCCGTAGCGACTCCCAGAGCAGCGATGCAATCGAAGAGCTCGTTCAAAGAGGAGAGCTCCATTGTATCCATCTGCTCGGTGAATTTCGAGCCGATGTGGAGGCTATTTTCGATGACCCGAGAAGTCATCGTCGGCGCAGCGGTCGAGCGGGCGGTCATGACGAAGCTGCCTAGTCGGGGAGTTCGGCCTAAAACCAGGGCTCCCCCAGAGGTGATGTTGTTCTTGAAAACGAGACAAGCCATCCCTCCTTATGATGATGACACAGAGGAACTCTCAATGAAAGCACCAATGTCGGTGTCAAAACCGGCGGATCTCGGGTAGGGGGTCCCGAACTGTGCGTCTAAGGCGGATGGTAACAGGAGGCGGGGGACACGATGTTTACCCAGGTTCGGGCCCTCCCTATGGAGGTAATACCCTACTTCCTGCTTGATTGATCTTGATGATATGAGTATTACAAGAGTTGATCTACCACGAGATCGTAGAGGCTAAACCCTAGAAGCTAGCCTATGGTATGATTGTTGTCGTCCTACGGACTAAACCCTCCAGTTTATATAGACATCGGAGGGGGCTAGGGTTACACAGAGTCGGTTAGAAGGGAGGAGATCTACATATCCGTATTGCTAAGCTTGCCTTCCACGCAAAGGAGAGTCCCATCCGGACACGAGATGAAGTCTTCAATCTTGTATCTTCATAGTCCAACAGTCCGGCCAAAGGATATAGTCTGGCTGTCCGGAGACCCCCCAATCCAGGACTCCCTCATGGCCCCTTTCAACAGTGGATATCACGCCCTATTGGGGCGAGATGCATTTACACGCTTCCAAGCTATACCTCACTACGGGTATATGAATCTCAAGATGCCCCGGGCCCAACGACATAATCACTCTCGCTAGTGATCCGGACATAGCACTCCGCGCCGAAAATAAAACCGCATCCCTGACCCTTGAGGCATTATCGGAAGCCCTAGCGGCCGAAGAATTAACCGCATTACGCTCCACGGTGGATAGGGACGATGTAATCCTGGACAAACGACCCAAGTCCACCTCCTTCAAACCAGCAGAAGAAATAGTCAAATTCCAAGTCCATCCAACAGACCCCAAGAAGACAACATCTATTGGGGCACAACTAGACCCAACGGTCAACACCGCGCTATGAGAGTTTCTGGGCGAGAACTGGGATATATTCGCCTGGCACCCCTCGGATATGCCAGGAATCCCACACAGATTGGCCGAACACAGCCTCAATATATTGAAGGGATATAAACCGGTCAAGCAAACACTGCGGCGCTTTTTCGAACCCAAACGTCAAGCTATGGGGGAGGAGCTAGCCAAGCTAATCGAGGCCGGATTCATTAGAGAAATAAAACACCCGGACTGGCTAGCAAACTTGGTGATGGTACCAAAGAAGGATAAATCCTGGCGCTTGTGCATCGATTTCAAAGACCTCAATAAGGCCTACCCTAAGGATCCCTTCCTCCTCCCCCGCATCGACCATTTCATTGACGCCACTGTAGGACACGACTCAATGTGCTTCCTCGATGCATATTCTAGATACCATAAAATCAAAATGAAGGAGTCCGATCAAGCCGCAACGGCATTCATTACCCCATATGGGCCATTCTGCTTCAACACCATGCCCTTCGGGCTCAAAAACGCTGGGGCTACTTACCAACGCATGATTCAAACATGCCTGGAGAAACAGATCAGCAAGATAGTCGAAGCATACATGGACGACGTCGTCATTAAAACTACGCACGTCGGTTCACTGATAGACGATTTATGTCTCACATTTGACAACCTCCATGCATATGACATCAAGCTCAATCCAGAAAAGTGTGTTTTCGGTGTCCCTGCTGGAAAGCTGCTGGGCTTCATCGTTTCCAATAGAGGAATTGAAGCAAATCCAGCCAAAATCTGAGCTTTGTCACAATTGGCTACGCCAACGGACCTTAAACAGGTCCAAAAACTCGCAGGATGCGTGGCAGCTCTAAGCCGCTTTATCTACAGATTGGGAGAGAAGGCATTGCCACTGTATCGCCTCCTTCGGCGCACCGGTCACTTCGAGTGGACGGATGCGGCAACAGCCGAACTGGAAGAAATAAAAACCCTTCTTGCAAGCAACCCAATCCTGGCCGTGCCGAACGTTGGCGAACCCATGTTATTGTACATATCGGCAACACACCAGGTGGTTAGCGTCGTGCTCGTCGTTGAGCGAGAGTAGGACCGACACAAATTCCTGCTTCAGAAGCCGGTATACTATGTATCCACTGTCCTCACACCATGCAAATCTCGGTACCCTCACTACCAAAAGATAGCATACCGGTCTTCATGGCATCCCGGAAGCTACGACACTACTTCCAAGAATGTTCTATCACGGTAGCTTCCGAAGTACCACTCAATGACATAATAAACAACCGTGATGCTACGGGCCGGATAGCCAAATAGGTCATTGAGCTCCTTCCATTCGACATAACATACAAACTGCGTTGAGTCATCAAATCCCAAGTATTGGTGGACTTCGTCACCGAATGGACAAAGGACGAACTCCCTAAAGAGCACGACACATATTCCAACTAGGTTATGTATTTTGATGGTTCCAAAATGCTAGCAGGATTAGGAGCGGGCGTCGTTTTAACGTCCCCCACTGGAGACGTAGTCCAGTACGTGCTCCAAATATTATACACATACTCTAATAAAGCAGCCGAATACGAGGCCTGGTTGCATGGTCTCCGGATGGCTGTCTCCATGGGTATACAATGCCTAGAAGTGTGCGGTGACTCAAACCTTGCAATATCTCAAATAAATGGAGATTTTGATGCCAAAGATCCGAAGATGGCGGCTTACCACAATGCCGTCCTAAAAATGTCGGCTCAGTTCGAGGGGCTCGAGTTTCATCACGTGGCTCGAGAAAGTAATCAAGCGGCAGACGTCCTTGCTAGCATCGGTGCTAAGCACGACCCCGTCCCACCCAACATTTTTTTGGAAAGGCTTTTCAAGCCATCAGTGGTATGGCAAGGGGAGAGCGGCAATACCAGTCCAGATCCGAACACAACCCCAGATTCCGAACATGACGATTTTATCGGGGGGCTCAGCCACCGAAATAACACCGTCGGCCCATCTCATCATGGCGGTTATTGCCCCATGGACCGAACCCTTCTTTGCCTACCTTAATAGGAGAGAACTCCCGGAGGATCAGAATGAGGCTCATCGCATTGTCCCGCGCTCGAAGGACTACAAGGTTCACGACGGAGAGCTCTACAAGAAAAGCACTACCGGAATTCTTCAAAGATGTATCTCCGAGGAAGAGGGGCGGCAGCTCTTGGCTGAAATTCATGCTGGACTCGGCGGTCACCACGCCGCAGCTCGGGCCCTTGTTAGCAAGGCCTTCCACACAGGTTGTTACTAGCCTACGGCCCGAGCAGATGCACAGGACCTTGTCCAATGTTGCGTCGGATGCCAGCTATTCGCCAACCAAAGCCACATGCCCCCCACCGCTCTACAAACAATCCCCATCACTTGGCCTTTCGTGTTCTGGGGGCTCGATATGGTCGGACCCCTTAAAGGAGGAAGCCATAAGAGAAAGTATGTGCTGGTCATGGTGGATAAATTCACTAAGTGGATAGAGGTCAAACCAGTTAAAATGGACGATGCGGGGCCAGTGATAGAATTCATATCTGGTGTGGTGCACCATTATGGTGTTCCACACAGCATCATCACCGATAATGGCTCCAATTTCACAGACGGTGAGGTGAAAACTTGGTGTGCTAATCTGGGCATTAAGCTCGATTACGCCTCTATTTATCACCCGCAAACAAACGGTCAAGTCGAACAGGCCAATGGTCTTATTATGAGCAGCATCAAACCCAGACTAGTGCGGCCTTTGAGAGAATCAGACAAGCACTGGGTTGGGGAGCTTGACTCCGTACTCTGGGGGCTGCGGACCATGCCCAACCATACTACTGGATATACACCTTTCTTCATGGTGTACGGCGCAGAGGCTGTGTTACCCTGTGATATTATCCATGACTCACCTCGAGTGCACATGTACGAAGAAAGAGAGGCCGAGCTTGAACGGCAGGACAACCTAGATGCCCTAGAGGAGCAGCGCGATGTTGCAAAGGCCTGTTCCGCATTTTATCAACAACAGGCCCGCAGATACCAAAGCAGAGAAGTATGGGCCAAGACTTATAATGTTGGCGAACTCATTCTACGCTTGCCGGAGAAGAATAAGGACAAACTCAAGCCCAAGTGGGAGGGTCCCTTCATCATTGACTAAGTTCTCACAGGAGGAGTGTACCGCCTGTGGGCTGCGTCAGACAATCACCTAGAGCCGAACCCTTGGAACATGGCCAGACCCCGAAGATTCTATGCCTAGCGCCGAACTATTCGTTCCTCTCCTCCCCCCTATTGTTTCCTTTATTTTTTCTTCTCTTTTGGTTCTTCTTTTTCTTTTTCTAAGCCTTAAAGCTTTTGCACGGCTAAACCGTGCACCTGTGACATACACAGCCTGGAACATGTACGTCCATCATACCTGGGGGCTTCCCGGATAGAAGCTTATTCTTATTTTCCGAGCATCAAGCTCATCACTGCTACTTCTTAAGCACTGCGTTGGATTTCCCCGAAGAGAAAGGGATGATGCAGCAAAGTAGCATAAGTATTTCCCTCAGTTTTTGAGAACCAAGGTATCAATCCAGTAGGAGGCTACGCTCGAGTCCCTCGTACCTACACAAAAACAATAGCTCAACACAACCAACGCGCTTAGGGGTTGTCAATCCCTTCACGGTCACTTACGAAAGTGAGATCTGATAGAGATGACAAATAATATTTTTGGTATAAAGATGCAAAGTAAATAAAGTAAAAGTAAAGCAATAATAAAGTGATGGAGATTGATATGGTGAGAAAGAGACCCGGGGGCCATAGGTTTCACTAGTGGCTTCTCTCAAGAGCATAAGTATTCTACGGAGGGTGAACAAATTACTGTTGAGCAATTGACAAAATTGAGCATAGTTATGAGAATATCTAGGTATGATCATGCATATAGGCATCACGTCCGAGACAAGTAGACTGAAATGATTCTGCATCTACTACTATTACTCCACTCATCGACCGCTATCCAACATGCATCTAGAGTATTAAGTTAAAACAGAGTAACGCCTTAAGCAAGATGACATGATGTAGAGGGATTCTTTCATGCAATATGATAAAAAAAACATCTTTTTATCCTCGATGGCAACAATACAATACGTGCCTTGCTGCCCCTTCTGTCACTGGGAAAGGACATCGCAAGATTGAACCCAAAGCTAAGCATTTCTCCCATGGCAAGAACAACCAATCTAGTAGGCCAAACCAGACTGATAATTCGAAGAGACTTGCAAAGATAACCAATCATACATAAAAGAATTCAGAGAAGATTCAAATATTATTCATAGATAGACTTGATCATAAACCCACAATTCATCGATCTCAACAAACACACCGCAAAAATAAGATTACATCGAATATATCTCCACAAGAGAGGGGGAGAACATTGTATTGAGATCCAAAAAGAGAGAAGAAGCCATCTAGCTACTAGCTATGGACCCGTAGGTCTGAAGTAAACTACTCACACTTCATCGGAGGGGCTTGGATGATGATGTAGAAGCCCTCCGTGATCGATGCCGCCTCCGGCGGAGCTCCGGAACAGGCCCCAAGATGGGATCTCATGGATACAGAAAGTTGGGGCGGTGGAATTAGGTTTTTGGCTCTGTACCTGATCGTTTGGGGGTACGTGGATATATATAGGAGGAAGAAGTACGTCGGTGGAGCTTCGAGGGGCCCACAAGGCAGGGGGCGCGCCCTAGGGGGCGCCCCCTACCCTCGTGACCACCTCGTGGCTTTCTTGACGAAGGGTCCAAGTCTCCTGGATCTTATCTGATGAGAAAATCACGTTTCCGAAGGTTTCATTCCGTTTGGACTCCGTTTGATATTCCTTTTCTTCGAAACCCTAAAACAGGCAAAAACAGCAATTCTAGGCTGGGCCTCCAGTTAATAGGTTAGTCCCAAAAATAATATAAAAGTGGAAAATAAAGTCCAATAATGTCTAAAATAGTAGATAATATAGCATGGAGCAATAAAAAATTATAGATACGTTGGAGACGTATCAAGCATCCCCAAGCTTAATTCCTGCTCGTCCTCGAGTAGGTAAATGATAAAAACAGAATTTTTGATGCGGAGTGCTACTTGGCATAATTTTAATGTAATTCTTCTTAATTGTGGTATGAACATTCAGATCCGAAATATTCAAGACAAAAGTTCATATTGACATAAAAATGATAATACTTCAAGCATACTAACTAAGCAATTATGTCTTCTCAAAATAACATGGCCAAAGAAAGTTCATCCCTACAAAATCATATAGTTTAGTCATGTTTCATTTTCGTCACACAAGAATGCTATCATCATGCACAACCCCGATGACAAGCCAAGAAATTGTTTCATACTTTAGTAATCTCAAACCTATAAACTTTCACGCAATATATGAGCGCGAGACATGGACATAGCACTGTGGGTGGAATAGAATATAATGAGGGGGGTTATGTGGAGGAGACAAAAAAGGAGAAAGTCTCACATCAATGAGGCTAATCAATGGGCTATGGAGATGCCCACCGGTTGATGTTAATGCAAGGAGTAGGGATTGCCATGCAACAGATGCACTAGAGCTATAAATGTATGAAAGCTCAACAAAATAAACTAGTGGGTGTGCATCCAACTTGCTTGCTCACGAAGACCTAGGGCACTTGAGGAGGCCCATTGTTGGAATATACAAGCCAAGTTCTATAATGAAAAATTCCCACTAGTATATGAAAGTGATAACATGAGAGACTCTCTACTATGAAGATCATGGTGCTACTTTGAAGCACAAGTGTGGTAAAAGGATAGTAACATTGTCCCTTCTCTCTTTTTCTCTCATTTTTTAGGCCTTCTCTTTTTTTTATATGGCCTTTCTCTTTTTTTTGGGCCTTCTCTTTTTTTTATGGCCTTTCTTTTTTTATTCCTTAATTGGTACAATGCTCTAATAATTATGATCATCACACTTCTATTTATTTACAACTCAATGATTACAACTCAATAATAGAACAAAGATGACTCTATATGAATGCCTCCGGCGGTGTATCGGGATATGCAATGATCCAAGAGTGACATGTATGAAAGAATTATGAACGGTGGCTTTGCCACAAATACTATGGCAACTACGTGATCATGCTAAGCAATATGACAATGATGAATGTGTCATGATGAACGGAATGATGGAAAGTTGCATGGCAATATATCTCGGAATGGATATGGAAATGCCATAATAGGTAGGTATGGTGGATGTTTTGAGGAAGATATAAGGAGGTTTATGTGTGAAAGAGTGTATCATATCACGGGGTTTGGATGCACCGGCGAAGTTTGCACCGACTCTCAATGTGAGAAAGGGCAATGCACGGTACCGAAGAGGCTAGCAAGGATGGAAGGGTGAGAGTGCGTATAATCCATGGACTCAACATTAGTCATAAAGAACTCACATACTTATTGCAAAAATCTACAAGTCATCAAAAACCTCGGCACTACGCGCATGCTCCTAGGGGGATAGATTGGTAGGAAAAGACCATCGCTCGTCCCCGACCGCCACTCATAAGGAAGACAATCAAATAACACCTCATCTTTCAAATTTGTTGCATAACGTTTACCATACGTGCATGCTTCGGGACTTGCAAACCTCAACACAAGTATTTCTCAATTTCACAACTACTCAACTAGCATGACTTTGATATTATTACCTCCATATCTCAAAACAATCATCAAGCATCAAACTTTTCTTAGTATTCAACACACTCATACGAAAGTTTTATTATTAATCTTGCATACCAAGCATATTAGGATTTTAAGAAAATTACCATGCTATTAAGACTCTCAAAATAATCTAAGTGAAGCATGAGAGAACAATAGTTTCTATAAAATAAATCCACCACCGTGCTCTAAAAGATATAAGTGAAGCACTAGAGCAAAACTATAAAGCTAAAAAGGTATAAGTGAAGCACATAGAGTATTCTATCAAATTCCAAATCATGTATGGCTCTCTCAAAAGGTGCGTACAGCAAGGATGATTGTGGTAGACTAACAAGCAAAGACTCAAATCATAAAAGACGCTCCAAGCAAAACACATATCATGTGGTGAATAAAAATATAGCTCCAAGTAAAGTTACCGATAGAAGTAGACGAAAGAGGGGATGCCTTCCGGGGCATCCCCAAGCTTTGGCTTTTAGGTGTACTTAGACTATCTTGGGGGTGCCATGGGCATCCCCAAGCTTAGGTTCTTGCCACTCCTTGTTCCATAATCCATCAAATCTTTACCCAAAACTTGAAAACTTCACAACACAAAACTTAAAGTAGAAAACTCGTGAGCTCCGTTAGCGAAAGAAAACAAAAGACCACTTCAAGGTACTGTAATGAACTTATTCTTTATTTATATTGGTGTTATACCTACTGTATTCCAACTTCTCTATGGATTATAAACTATTTTACTAGCCATAGATTCATCAAAATAAGCAAACAACACACGAAAAACAGAATCTGTCAAAAACAGAACAGTCTGTAGTAATCTGTAGCTAGCGCAAGATCTGGAACCCCAAAAATTCTAAAATAAATTTATGGACGTGAGGAATTTATCTATTAATCATCTTCAAAAATAATTAACTAAATATCACTTTCCAAATAAAAATGACAGCAGTTCTCGTGAGCACTAAAGTTTCTGTTTTTTACAGCAAGTTCAACAAGACTTTCCCCAAGTCTTCCCAACGGTTCTACTTGGAACAAACACTAATTAAACACAAAAAACACAACCAAAACAGAGGCTAAATAATTTATTTATTACTAAACAGGATCAAAAAGCAAGGAATAAAAAAATTGGGTTGCCTCCCAACAAGCGCTATCGTTTAACGCCCCTAGCTAGGCATAACAAGCAAGAATAGATCTAGGTGTTGCCATCTTTGGTAGGCAATCCATAAGTGGCTCTCATGATAGATTCATATGGTAATTTTATTTTATTTCTAGGAAAGTGTTCCATGCCCTTTTTTAATGGAAATTGAAATTTAATATTACCTTCCTTCATATCAATAATTGCACCAACCGTTCTAAGGAAATGTCTACCAAGAATAATAGGGCAAGAAGGATTGCAATCTATATCAAGAACGATAAAATCTACGGGCACATAATTCCTATTTGCAAAAAAAAGAACATCATTAATTCTTCCCATAGGTTTCTTAATAGTGGAATCTGCAAGATGTAAGTTTAGAGAGCAATCATCAAAATCACGGAAATCTAGTAAATCACACAAAGTTTTGGGAATAGTAGAGACACTAGCACCCAAATCACACAAAGCATAAAACTCATAATTTTTAATTTTAATCTTAATATTTTTTTCCCACTCATCATAAAGTTTTCTAGGGATAGAAACTTCCAACTCAAGTTTTTCTTCATAAGATTGCATCAAGGCATCAACGATATGTTTAGTAAATGCTTTATTTTGACTATAAGCGTGAGGAGATTTTAGCACGGATTGCAACAAGGAAATACAATCAATGAAAGAGCAATTTTCATAGTTAAATTCCTTGAAATCCATAATAGTGGGTTTGGCAATATCTAGGGTTTTAATTTCTTCAATCCCACTTTTATCAAATTTAGCATCAAAATCAACAAATTCCGAATTCTTAGAACGCCTTCTAGGTAAAGGTGGATCATATTCAGTCCCATCATTATCAAGATTCATATTGCAAAACAAAGATTTAATAGGGGACACATCAATAACTTCTAGATCTTCATCATTATTTTCATAGGAACTAGAAGAACACGCTTTTATAAAGGCATCTTTCTTAGCACGCATCCTAGTGGTTCTTTCTTTGCACTCGTCAATGGAAATTCCCATGGCTTTGAGAGACTCATTGATATCATGCTTAGGTGGAATAGATCTAAGTTTCAAAGAATCAACATCAAGAGCAAATATATCAATGTTCCTAGCCAAATCATCAATCTTAAGCAATTTTTCTTCAATCATAGCATTAAAATTCTTTTGCGAAGAAATAAATTCTTTAATATTAGATTCAGAATCAGAGGGCATCTTATTATAATTTCCATAAGAATTGTTGTAGGAATTACCATAATTATTAGAGGGATTACTAGGATAAGGCCTATGATTGAAATTTCCTCTATACGCATTGTTACCAAAATTGTTCCTACCAACAAAATTCACATCCATAGATTCATTATTATTCTCAATCAAAGTAGACAAGGGCACATCATTAGGATCAGAAGAAACACTCTTATTAGCAAATAATTTCATAAGTTCATCCATCTTTCCACTCAAAACATTAATTTCTTCTATCACATGCACCTTTTTAGTAGATCTTTTAGTATGCCATTGAGAATAATTAACCATAATATTATCTAGGAATTTAGTAGCTTTTCCTAAAGTGATTTCCATAAAAGTGCCGCCCACGGCCGAATCTAAAAGATTTCTAGAAGCAAAATTCAATCCGGCATAAAAAAATTGTATAATCATCCACAAATTCAAACCATGAGTAGGGCAATTACGTATCATTAATTTCATTCTCTCCCAAGCTTATGCAACATGTTCATGATCAAGTTGTTTAAAATTCATAATATCGTTTCTAAGAAAGATGATCTTAGCGGGAGGAAAATATTTAGAGATAAAAGCATCTTTGCACTTGTTCCATGAATCAATACTATTTTTAGGTAAAGACGAAAACCAAGCTTTAGCACGATCTCTAAGCAAAAAAGGAAATAGCTTCAATTTAACAATATCACTATTGACATATTTCTTCTTTTGCATGTCACACAAATCAACAAAGCTATTAAGATGGGTAGCGGCATCTTCACTAGGAAGGACGGAGAATAGATCTTTCATGACAAGATTCAACAAAGCAGTATTAATTTCACAAGATTCAGCATCGGTAAGAGGAGCAATCGGAGTGATAAGGAAATCATTATTATTGGTATTGGTGAAGTCACACAATTTAGTATTATCTTGAGCCATCGCGACAAACAAGCAAACTAACACACGAGCAAACAAAAAGGCAAACGGAGAAAGAGAGGGAGGATAGAGAGAGAGGGCGAATAAAACGGCAAGGGTGAAGTGGGGGAGAGGAAAATGAGAGGCAAATGGCAAATAATGTAATGCGGGAGATAGGGATTGTGATGGGTACTTGGTATGTTGACTTCTGCGCAGACTCCCCGGAAACGGCGCCAGAAATTCTTCTTGCTACCTCTTGAGCACTGCGTTGGATTTCCCCAAAGAGGAAGGGATGATGCAGCAAAGTAGCGTAAGTATTTCCCTTGGTTTTTGAGAACCAAGGTATCAATCCAGTAGGAGTCTACGCTCGAGTCCCTCGTACCTACACAAAAACAATAGCTCAACGGAACCAACATGCTTAGGGGTTGTCAATCCCTTCACGGTCACTTACGAAAGTGAGATCTGATAGAGATGATAAATAATATTTTTGGTATTTTTGGTATAAAGATGCAAAGTAAATAAAGTAAAAGCAAAGTAAAAGCAAAGCAATAATAAAGTGATGGAGATTGATATGATGAGAAAGAGACCCGGGGGCCATAGGTTTCACTAGTGGCTTCTCTCAAGAGCATAAGTATTCTACGGTGGGTGAACAAATTACTATTGAGCAATTGACAAAATTGAGCATAGTTATGAGAATATCTAGGTGTGATCATGTATATAGGCATCACGTCCGAGACAAGTAGACCGAAATGATTCTGGATCTACTACTATTACTCCACTCATCGAACGCTATCTAGCATGCATCTAGAGTATTAAGTTAAAAACAGAGTAACGCCTTAAGCAAGATGACATGATGTATAGGGATAGTTTCATGCAATATGATAAAAAATCATCTTGTTATCCTCGATGGCAACAATACAATATGTGCCTTGCTGCCCCTTCTGTCACTGGGAAAGGACACCGCGAGATTGAACCCAAAGCTAAGCACTTCTCCCATGGCAAGAACAACCAATCTAGTAGGCCAAACCAGACTGATAATTCGAAGAGACTTGCGAAGATAACCAATCATACATAAAAGAATTCAGAGAAGATTCAAATATTATTCATAGATAGACTTGATCATAAACCCACAATTCATCAGTCTCAACAAACACACCGCAAAAAGAAGATTACATCGAATAGATCTCCACAAGAGAGGGGAGAACATTGTATTGAGATCCAAAAAGAGAGGAGAAGCCATCTAGCTACTAGATATGGACCCGTAGGTCTGAAGTAAACTACTCACACTTCATCGGAGGGGCTTGGATGATGATGTAGAAGCCCTCCATGATCGATGCCCCCTCTGGTGGAGCTCCAGAACAGGCCCCAAGATGGGATCTCATGGATACGGAAAGTTGCAGTGGTGGAATTAGGTTTTTGGCTCCATCCTAGATCGTTTGGGGGTACGTGGATATGTATAGGAGGAAGAAGTACGTCGGTGGAGCTTCGAGGGGCCCACGAGGCAGGGGGTGCGCCCTAGGGGGGGCACGCCCCCTACCCTCATGACCACCTCATGGCTTTCTTGATGAAGGGTCCAAGTCTCCTGGATCTTATCTAATGAGAAAATCACGTTTCCGAAGGTTTCATTCCGTTTGGACTCCATTTGATATTCCTTTTCTTCGAAACCCTAAAACAGGCAAAAAACAGCAATTCTGGGCTGGGCCTCCGGTTAATAGGTTAGTCCCAAAAATAATATAAAAGTGGAAAATAAAGCCCGATAATGTCTAAAGTAGTAGATAATATAGCATGGAGCAATCAAAAATTATAGATACGTTGGAGACGTATCAATCACATATGTATTTTTCCCATATGAACCTTTTCTTCACCATTATATGCATTGATATGACTTAAGTTTTGGCCAAGCTGGGTTGCCTAGCCCCTATGCTTATGCCCTATGTTCACGTTAGTTCGGCTAGGGCATAAAGGGAGCACCTCTGCGATTGTTACTGCTGGGTCATCCGGATGTGTGCCTCGGACTGGGTGAAGCCGAAAGCTAGCGTTCTTAAGGGAATAATCGGTCGGTGGATTAAAGATGTTTTTGCATTCACCCCATGGGGAACCCCCAGATGTTACGTATACTGTGATTTTTTTCCAATCACAGTTCGGATATGCATTTTCACGCATGCACACCCAGGGAAAGGAACCCTTAATGGAACTATTCTCTCTGGAAGATGTTTCTTACAATCATAATGTAATATAACATAACGAGCCGGATACAACTTGTCTGTTCAAGCAACTATGACCCATACGCCTGGTTTCCACGCACACCCCGGTCTATTTTACCGCTCAGGTATTTGGAAACACTCCGCACCTTTGGGTCCAGAGGTCGAAGCGAAAAGGTCTGCCATGACAATCGTTTTTACAATCCAGCTAGAGCTACATATATCAAGGAAAGTACATAGTCACTTGGACTCAAAATTTTCCTCCTCTATACCGTCCAGCAAGCTGTCTAACTTACAATCTTGCTGGGAATATTTGGCGGCTACTTCTACTTGGTCATATACCAAACTAACAGGAACTTCTTTTCCATCTGACCCTAGAGGTCCGACCCGAGCCATATGATTCGGATCAAGCTTGGTATACCGTGTTTTCACCATGGCCCAGGCCTCTTGTGCACCTTCTCGGCAGGCCAATATCTTCCACAATCTAAAGCGTCGCCGCACTCCCTTGAATAGTTGTATAAGCTCCTCCATCTTTCTCGGAGGGGAGGTAGATGGCCATAAGGCCTTGGCCACACTTCACATCGCCTGCCGAGCCTGCTCGTGCACTTGAGACAGCTCTTGTAGCAGATCGCTAGAGGATCCGAACATCTCCTCTTCGGGACGACTGGTCAGCATACCTGCAAATATAACTCTATTAGTCCCCTCTATCTCTGAATTATTCGAAGGCAAGTTCGACCACATACTGAATATGCCGCCCCGCAGCCTTTTATTCTCCTTTATGGAGTTCGCCAGCTGGGCCCGTACATCTTTCAGTTCCTCGCCCAGTTGGGTATTGGAATCCTGGAGCTTGTTTTTCTCCATCACGACTTCTGTTAGCACACGCTCACCCGCGGCTAGCAGTTTTTTGGCTTCTCGTTCTCCGCCTTGAGCAGCATTCAGTTGCTCTTGCAGTTGATCTAATGATCCTATTAAGAGGTGAGCAACCGTGTTACCATTATTGGTATACCACTATGTTTTGTCGCTGGAGGGGAACATTACCAGGAGACGCCTTCTTGGATTTCTCCAGTTCGGCATTGGCAGCAGTTAGCTGGGTCCAATACTTTTCTAGCGCCTGAGTTAGCAGGCTGTTCTTCTCTGTAAGCACCTGGTTATACAATGATCCTTAAATCAGTTGTATCAACTGCTTTAAGTCTCGGGGGCTACTGGTGTATGATTATTAAGTCAACACTTACCCGCATACCTTTCAGATGCTGGTCCGTGGCTCTGGCAAGACCATCCCGAGCAGGTTGGATGTATGCATCGGTCGAGCTGAAGGCATCAAGTGCCTCCTTTGAAAAGCCCGGGGCATGAAGCGTGGCCCTCCGACGACGATGATTCATGGCGCACTCCACCTTAGAGTTCGTGACGAACATATCGTCCGAACCCTCTGTGGAACGATAGTTCGGTGCCACTCCCGTGTCAGCCCCAGTCCTCAGGGCAGGGTTCGGAACCCGACTAGTAGATGCGCGTCCGGCGGATACTTTTCCTAATAGAATGCGGCGAGTGGCGTCGCGATTTGATGTGGCAATCAGAGGATGTATTCCTCAAGGGAAAGCTTTACCTCTTTGGTGAGGGTTCTGCCGTATTGTCATTTTCCTTCCTCTTCGAAGATGTGCTCGGCATGGGCACCGCTCTCCTCGGAGATGATTCTGGCACATGGTACGTCTCCAATGTATCTATAATTTTTTATTGTTCCATGATATTATATTATCTGTTTTGGATGTTTATGGGCTTTATTATACACTTTTATATTATTTTTGGGACTAACCTACTAACCGGAGGCCCAGCCCAAATTGTTGTTTTCTTGCCTATTTCAGTGTTTCGAAGAAAAGGAATATCAAACGGAGTCCAAACGGAATGAAACCTTCGGGAGAGTTATTTTTGGAACGGAAGCAATCCAGGAGACATGGAGTAGATGTCAGGGAAGCTTCGAGGTGGCCACGAGGCAGGGAGGCGCGCCTGCCCCCTGGGCGCGCCCCCACCCTCGTGGGCCCCTCGTGGCTCCCCTCACCGACTTCTTTCGCCTATATATATATCAGTATACCCTAAAAACATCGGGGAACACAATAGATCAGGAGTTCCGCCGCCAGAAGCCTCTGTAGCCATCGAAAACCAATCTAGAACCGTTCCGGCACCCTGTCGGAGGGGGAATCCCTCTCCGGCGGCCATCTTCAGCATCCCGACGCTCTCCATGACGAGGAGGGAGTAGTTCACCCTCGGGGCTGAGGGTATGTACCAGTAGTTATGTGTTTGATCTCTCTCTCTCTTGTCTTCTTGAGTCGGCACAATCTTGATGTATCGCGAGCTTTGCTATTATATTTGGATCTTATGATGTTTCTCCCCCTCTACTCTCTTGTGATGAATTGAGTTTTCCCTTTGAAGTTATCTTATCGGATTGAGTCTTTAAGGATTTGAGAACACTTGATGTATGTCTTGCACGTGCTTATCTGTGGTGACAATGGGATATCATGTGATCCACTTGATGTATTTTTTTGGTGATCAACTTGCAAGTTTCGTGACCTTGTGAACTTATGCATAGGGGTTGGCACACGTTTTCGTTTTGACTCTCCGGTAGAAAATTTGGGGCACTCTTTGAAGTTCTTTGTGTTGGTTGAATAGATGAATCCGAGATTGTGTGATGCATATCGTATAATCATACCCACGGATACTTGAGGTGACATTGGAGTATCTAGGTGACATTAGGGTTTTGGTTGATTTGTGTCTTAAGGTGTTATTCTAGTACGAACTCTTGAATAGATCGATCAGAAAGAATAACTTTGAGGTGGTTTCGTACCCTACCATAATCTCTTCGTTTGTTCTCCGCTATCAGTGACTTTGGAGTGACTCTTTGTTGCATGTTGAGGGATAGTTATATGATCCAATTATGTTATTATTGTTGAGAGAACTTGCACTAGTGAAAGTATGAACCCTAGGCCTTGTTTCCTAGCATTGCAATACCGTTTGTGCTCACTTTTATCATTAGTTACCTTGTTGTTTATATATTTTTTTAGATTACAAAAACCTTTATCTACTATCCATATTGCACTAGTATCACCATCTCTTCGCCGAACTAGTGCACCTATACAATTTACCATTGTATTGGGTGTGTTTGGGACACAAGAGACTCTTTGTTATTTGGTTGCAGGGTTGTTTGAGAGAGACCATCTTCATCCTACGCCTCCCACGGATTGATAAACCTTAGGTCATCCACCTGAGGGAAATTTTCTACTGTCCTACAAACCTCTGCACTTGGAGGCCCAACAACGTCTACAAGAAGAAGGTTGTGTACTAGACATCAAGCTCTTTTCTGGCGCCGTTGCCGAGGAGGTGAGTGCTTGAAGGTATATCTTTAGATCTTGCAATCGAATCTTCTAGTTTCTTGTTTTATCACTAGTTTAGTTTATAAAAGAAAATTACAAAAAAATGAAATTGAGTTTGCCTCATATGCTTCATCTTTTTAATATCTTTCATGAGAATGATGGAAAGGAAAATTGTGCTCAAGTGCTAGAAGAAGAAGTCTCTAAAATGTTTGGCACTAAATCTTTGAATGATGAGCATGATTGCAATGTTGTTAGTATGAACTCCTTGAATATCCATAGTACTAATGATGATTGCACTAGTCATGATGAAAATGTCTCTTATAAGCATGCCAACTTTTATGGAGTGCATAGAGTTTGCAAGTACACACCAAATAGGGAAGATAGATTTTGCAAGAGGCATAAGTATTTACAAACCAAATGGTTGCAATAGAGGCTAGACGTTTGTGCTGAAAATTTAAAATTTCTTCGCCATAATTGTGAACTTTGCAATGAACATGGTCACTTAAATCTCAAATGCAAATTGTTTCATGATCGTATCGTGTACAAAAATTGTGATGATTTGATTTCCCTTGCACATCATAATGAACTTAGTTTGCTTTTGGGTTATGAAGAAATGAAACGTATAACTAAGCATATTCCAGAATATAACCTTGAGAAATTCCTCGATATTGATCTAGAAGAATTTTTATGTATTGTGCGGTGAATTGCATTGAAAATCCTTATATTGCCAATTACATAAAGACAAGAAAACAAATAGAAGATGAAGAGAATACTAATTAAAGGGAGGAGACTTCCCAATATTCTCCTATTATTTCTTATGATGAATCAGGTAACGAGGAGGAGCCTCCTATTCAACCAATCTCAATAATAAGAAGCTCCAAAAAGAGGGTTAAACCCATACTTAATGTGAAGAAGAAAAAGAAAAGACAGAGAAGTAAAGGTAAATAGGTATCCCTCCCAAATGATGTTGCTCCTATTACTCATCATAATGATGATAATTGTTACACTATTGGTGCTATCCATGCTATCAATGATGAGAGTGATTATGCTTATGATATGAAAAGGCCCAAGCTTGGGGATGTTATGTTTGATGAGAATGACATGTTTGAAAATGTATTTGCTGCAATTAGTGTTTGTCCCAAGCTTGGGGTGCTATGATTAATGAAGATGATATTTCTAGTCTCCCAAGCTTTGATGAGCAAATTTATTATGATGATAGCATGCCTCCTATTTATGATGGTTATATTGATGAAAGTGGGTTTGGAAGAGTGTCAACTTTAGGAAGTAATGATCCCACTATTTTGGAGGATGTTGAATCTTATTTTGACAATTATGAAAGTGGATTTGGAGAGGTCGTGACTTTATTTAGTAATGATTCCACTATCTTGGAAGAGGTTTCAATTGATTATGATGAGAACAAAGTTACTACTTATGATGATTATTGTGATGACACGTATGCTATAAAAAGTAGTGATGATTATATTAAAACTTGTCATAATTATGATTACCCTTTTCCTGAATATTACTCCTTTAATGTGGAAACAATTTGTAGTATTCGAGTTTCTTATGATACTCCCACTATTCCGAATGAGAAGAATTTTGCCTATGTGGAGAGTAGTAAATTTTCTATGCTTGTAGATCATGAAAAGAATGCTTTATGTGATGGTTATATTGTTGAATTCATTCATGATTCTACTGAAAATTATTATTAGGGAGGAATATATGCTTGTAGGAATTGCAATAATATCAAGTTTCCTCTCTACATGTTGAAAATTTTGAAGCTATGCTTGTTTTGCCTTCCTGTGCTAGTTGATTAGTGTTCCCATGAGTTGTTTGCTCAAAAAATACCTATGAATAGGAAGTGGGTTAGACTTAAATGTGCTAGTCATATTCTTCATGATGCTCTCTTTATGTTTCAATTCTTATCTTTTATGTGAGCATCACTGAAATCATCATGCCTAGCTAGGGGCATTAAACGTTAGCGCTTGTTGGGAGGCAACCCAATTTTATTTTTGTTCCTTGCCTTTTGCTCCTGTTTAGCAATAAATAATTTATCTAGCCTCTGTTTTGGTTGTGTTTTTTGTGTTTAACTGGTGTTTGTGCCAAGTAGAACTGTTTGGAAGACTTGGGGAAAGTCTTTTTGATCTTGCTGTAAAAGACAGAAACTTTAGCGCTCACGAGAATTGCTGCCAGTTTTTACTGAAGAGTGATATTTAGTTAATTATTTTTACAGATGATTAATAGATAAATTCCTCACATCCAGCAATTTATTTTAGAATTTTTGGGGTTCCAGAAGTATTAGAAACCTACAGATTACTACAGACTGTTCTGTTTTTGACAGATTCTGTTTTTCATGTGTTGTGTGCTTATTTTCATGAATCTATGGCTAGTGATAGAGTTTATGAACCATAGAAAAGTTGGAATACAGTAGGTTTAACACCAATATAAATAAAAAATGATTTCATTACAGTAACTTGAAGTGGTGGTTTGTTTTCTTTTACTAACGGAGCTCACGAAGATTTTCTTTTAAGTTTTGTGTTGTGAAGTTTTCAAGTTTTGGGTAAAGATTTGATGGATTATGGAACAAGGAGTGGCAATAGCCTAAAATCTTGGGTATTCCCAAGGCACCCCAAGGTAAAATCCAAGGACAACCAAAATCCTAAGCTTGGGGATGCCCTGGAAGGCATCCCCTCTTTCGTCTTCGTCCATCGGTAACTTTACTTGGAGCTATATTTTTATTTGCCACATGATATGTGTTTTGCTTGGAGCGTATTGTATGATTTGAGTCTTTGATTTTTAGTTTACCACAATCATCCTTGTTGTGCACACATTTTGGGAGAGACACACATGAATTGGAATTTATTAGAATACTCTATGTGCTTCACTTATATCTTTTGAGTTGGATAATGTTTGCTCTAGTGCTTCGCTTATATCTTTTAGAGCACGGCGGTGGTTCTATTTTATAGAAATAATTGATCTCTCATGCTTAACTTATATCATTTAAGAGTCCTTTGGAACAGCATGGTAATTCTCTTTGGTTATAAATTTTAAATGCTAAGAGAAGTTGGATGCTTGATAGATTGTTTTGAGATATAAAGGTGGTAATATTAGACGTGTGCTAGTTGAGTAATTGTGAAATTGATGAATACTTGTGTTGAAGTTGGCAAGTCCCATAGTGCACGTATGGTAAACGTTATGTGACAAATTTGAAGCATGGGGTGTTCTTTGATTGCTTTCCTTATGAGTGGCGGTCAGGGACGAGCGATGGTATTTTCCTACCAATATATCCCCCTAGGAGCATGTGCGTAGTGCTTGGTTTTGATGACTTGTAGATTTTTGCAATAAGTATGTGAGTTCTTTATGACTAATGTTGAGTCCATGGATTATACGCACTTTTCTTCCTCCCACCATTGCTAGCCTCTTCGGTACTGTGCATTGCCCTTTCTCACCTTGAGAGTTGGTGCAAACTTCGCTGGTGCATCCAAATCCCGTATTATGATACGCTCTATCACACATAAGCCTCCTTATCTCTTGCTCAAAACAGCCACCATACCTACCTATTATGGCATTTCCATAGCCATTCCGAGATATATTGCCATGCAACTTTCCACTGTTCCATTTGTTATGACACATTTCATCATTGTCATATCGCCATGCATGATCATGTAGTTGACATCGTATTTGTGGCAAAGCCATCGCTCATAATTTTTTCATACATGTCACTCTTGATTCATTACATATCCCGGTACACCGCCGGAGGCATTCACATAGAGTCATATTTAAGTAAAAAAGAAGTGTGATGATCATCATTATTAGAGCATTGTCCCAGTGAGGAAAGGATGATGGAGAATATGATTCCCCCACAAGTCGGGATGAGACTCTGGACAAAAAAAGAGGCCAAAAAAGAAAAAAGAAGAAAGAAGGCCCAAATAAATAAATAAATAAATGAGAGAGAAAGAGAGAAGGGACAATGTTACTATCCTTTTTCCACACTTGTTCTTCGAAGTAGCAACATGATCTTCATGATAGAGAGTCTCCTATGTTGTCACTTTCATAAACTAGTGGGAATTTTACATTATAGAACTTGGCTTGTATATTCCAATGATGGGCTTCCTCAAATTGCCCTAGGTCTTCGTGAGCAAGCGAGTTGGATGCACACCCACATAGTTTCTTTGATGAGCTTTCATATATTTATAGCTCTAGTGCATCCGTTGCATGGCAATCCCTACTCCTTGCATTGACATCAATCGGTGGGCATCTCTATAGCCCATTGATTAGCTGCGTCAATGTGAGACTTTCTCCCTTTTTGTCTTCTCACACGGCCTCAATCATCATATTCTATTCCACCCATAGTGCTATGTCCATGGCTCGCGCTCATATATTGCATAAAAGTTGAAAGAGTTTGAAAAGGCTAAGTATGAAACAATTGCTTGGCTTGTCATCGGAGTTGTGCATGATGAGAGCATTTTGTGTGACAAAAATGAAGCATGGCCAAACTATATGACTTTGTAGGGATAAGTTTTCTTTGGCTATGGTATTTTGATAAGACATAATTGCTTGATTAGCATACTTGGAGTATTACTAATTTTATGTCCACAATAAACTTTTATCTTGAATCTTTCGGATCTGAACATTCATGCCACAATAGATAAAAATACATTGAAGAATATTCTAGAAAGCATTCCACATCAAAAATTCTGTTTTTATCATTTACCTACTCGAGGACGAGCAGGAATTAAGCTTGGGGATGTTGATACGTCTCCAAAGTATCTATAATTTTTGATTGTTCCATGCTATTATATTATCTATTTTGGATGTTTATGGGCTTTATTATACACTTTTATATTATTTTTGGGACTAACCTATTAACTGGAGGCCCATCCCAAATTGTTGTTTTCTTGCCTATTTCAGTGTTTCAAAGAAAAGGAATATCAAACGGAGTTCAAACGGAATGAAACCTTCGGGAGAGTTATTTTTGGAACGGAAGTAATCCAGGAGACTTGGAGTAGACGTCACGGAAGCTTCGAGGTGGCCATGAGGCAGGGAGGCACGCCTACCCCCCCTAGGCGTGCCCCCCACCCTCGTGGGCCCCTCGTGGCTCCCCTGACTGACTTCTTTCACCTATATATATCAATATACCCTAAAAACATCGGGGAACACAATAGATCAGGAGTTCCGCCGCCAGAAGCCTCCGTAGCCATCAAAAACCAATCTAGAACCGTTTCGGCACCCTGTCGGAGGGGGAATCCCTCTCCGGTGGCCATCTTCAGCATCCCGACGCTCTCCATGACGAGGAGGGAGTAGTTCACCCTCGGGGCTGAGGGTATGTACCAGTAGTTATGTGTTTGATCTCTCTCTCTATTGTCTTCTTGAGTCGGCACGATCTTGATGTATCGCGAGCTTTGCTATTATATTTGGATCTTATGATGTTTCTCCCCCTCTACTCTCTTGTGATGAATTGAGTTTTCCCTTTGAAGTTATCTTATCGGATTGAGTCTTTAAGGATTTGAGAACACTTGATGTATGTCTTGCACGTGCTTATCTGTGGTGACAATGGGATATCATGTGATCCACTTGATGTATTTTTTGGTGATCAACTTGCAAGTTTCGTGACCTTGTGAACTTATGCATAGGGGTTGGCACATGTTTTCGTTTTGACTCTCCGGTAGAAAATTTGGGGCACTCTTTGAAGTTCTTTGTGTTGGTTGAATAGATGAATCCGAGATTGTGTGATGCATATCGTATAATCATACCCACGGATACTTGAGGTGACATTGGAGTATCTAGGTGACATTAGGGTTTTGGTTGATTTGTGTCTTAAGGTGTTATTCTAGTACGGACTCTAGGGCTGTTTGTGGAACCCCAAAAATTATAAAATAAATTTCTGGACGTGGGGAATTTATCTATTAATCATCTGAAAAAAGAATTAACTAAATAGCACTTTCCAAATAAAATTGGCAGCAGTTCTCGTGAGCGCTAAAGTTTCTGTTTTTTTACAGCAAGATATCAAGACTTTCCCCAAGTCTTCCCAACGGTTCTACTTGGCACAAACACTAATTAAACACAAAAAACTCAATCAAAACAGAGGCTAGGTAAATTATTTATTACTAAACAGGAGCAAAAAGCAATAAATAAAAATAAAATTGGGTTGCCTCCCAACAAGCGCTATCGTTTAACGCCCCTTGCTAGGCATAAAAAGCAAGGATAGATCTAGGTATTGCCATATTTGGTAGCCAATCCATAAGTGGCTCTCATAATATATTCATAAGGTAATTTAATTTTATTTCTAGGGAAGTGCTCCATGCATTTCCTTAATGGAAATTGGAATCTAATATTTCCTTCCTTCATATCAATAATTGCACCAATCGTTCTAAGGAAAGGTCTTCCAAGAATAATAGGACATGAAGGATTGCAATCTATGTCAAGAACGATAAAATCTACGGGCACATAATTCCTATTTGCAACAATAAGAACATAATTAATTATTCCCATAGATTTCTTAATAGTGGAATCCGCAAGATGCAAGTTTAGAGAGCAATCATCAAAATCACGGAAACCTAACAAATCACACAAAGTCTTTGGAATCGTGGAAACACTAGCACCCAAATCACACAAAGCATAGCATTCATGATCTTTAATTCTAATTTTAATAGTTGGTTCCCACTCATCATAAAGTTTTCTAGGGATAGAAACTTACAACTCAAGTTTTTCTTCATAAGATTGCATCAAGGCATCAACAATATGTTTAGTAAACGCTTTATTTTGACTATAAGCATGAGGAGAATTTAGCACAGATTGCAACAAGGAAATACAATCAATCAAAGAGCAATTTTCATAATTAAATTCCTTGAAATCCAAAATAGTGGGTTTAGCAACATCTAGGGTTTTAATTTCTTTAATCTCACTTTTATCAAATTTAGCATCAAGATCTAAAAACTCCGAATTTTTGGAATGCCTTCTAGGTAAAGGTGGATCATATTCAGTCCCATCATTATCAAGATTCATATTGCAAAACAAAGACTTAATAGGGGACACATCAATAACTTTTAGATCTTCATCTTTATTTTCATAAAAATCCGGTTTAGCGGCCATCCTATTAACTAAGGTAGCCTGCTTATCCAAAATTTCAGCAGTCAATTTCTCAAGACGAACAATTTGGGATCTTAAACCATCAAATTCTTTAGACATATCATCGAGCTCTTTATTCATAAAACTCATAAAACTTTTTTGTTCCCTAAGCTCGTTTCTGAAGAAATTATTATGCTCAAATTGCAAAACCATAAAACTCCTGACATTGCTTTCAATCTCTTCTAACCTTTTAAGGTGAAGATCACCAAATCTAGGTAGAGCCATTGTGACAAACAAGCAAACTAACACACAAGCAGACAAGAAATGGGCAAAAAGAGGCAAATGGAGAAAGAGAGGGAGGATAGAGAGAGAGAGAGAGAGAGGGCGAATAAAACGGCAAGGGTGAAGTGGGGGAGAGGAAAACGAGAGGCAAATGGCAAATAATGTAATGCGGGAGATAAGGGTATGTGATGGGTGCTTGGTATGTTGACTTCTGCATAGACTCCCCGGCAACGGCGCCAGAAATCTTCTTGCTACCTCTTGAGCACTGCGTTGGATTTCCTTGAAGAGGAAAGGATGATGTAGCAAAGTAGCGTAAGTATTTCCCTCAGTTTTTGAGAACCAAGGTATCAATCCAGTAGGAGGCTACACGCGAGTCCCTCGTACCTGCACAAAACAAATAACTCCTCGCAACCAACGCAGTAAGGGGTTGTCAATCCCTTCACGGTCACTTACGAGAGTGAGATCTGATAGATATGATAGAATAATATTTTTGGTATTTTTGTGATAAAGATGCAAAGTAAAATAAAAGCAAAGTAAAAAGCAAAGGAAATAACTAAGTATTGGAAGATTAATATGATGAAGATAGACCCGGGGGCCATAGGTTTCACTAGTGGCTTCTCTCAAGAGCATAAGTATTTTACGGTGGGTGAACGAATTAATGTTGAGCAATTGACAGAATTGAGCATAGTTATGAGAATATCTAGGTATGATCATGTATATAGGCATCACGTCCGAGACAAGTAGACCGACTCCTGCCTGCATCTACTACTATTACTCCACTCATCGACCGCTATCCAGCATGCATTTAGAGTATTAAGTTCATGAAAACAGAGTAACGCCTTAAGCAAGATGACATGATGTAGAGGGAAAAATTCATGTAATATGATAAAAAACCCATCTTGTTATCCTCGATGGCAACAATACAATACGTGCCTTGCTGCCCCTACTGTCATTGGGAAAGGACACCGGAACCCAAAGCTAAGCACTTCTCCCATTGCAAGAAAGATCAATCTAGTAGGCCAAACCAAACTGATAATTTGAAGAGACTTGCAAAGATAACCAATCATACATAAAAGAATTCAGAGAAGATTCAAATATTGTTCATAGATAATCTTGATCATAAACCCACAATTCATCGGTCTCAACAAACACACCGCAAAAAGAAGATTACATCGAATAGATCTCCACAAGAGAGGGGGAGAACTTTGTATTGAGATCCAAAAAGAGAGAAGAAGCCATCTAGCTAATAACTATGAACCCGAAGGTCTAAGGTAAACTACTCACACTTCATCGGAGAGGCTATGGTGTTGATGTAGAAGCCCTCCGTGATGGATGCCCCCTCCGGCGGAGCTCCGGAACAAGCCCAAGATGGGATCTTGTGGATACAGAAAGTTGCAGCGGTGGAATTAGGTTTTTGGCTCCATATCTGATCGGTTGGGGGTACGTAGGTATATATAGGAAGAAGAAGTACGTCGGTGGAGCAACAGGGGGCCCACGAGGGTGGAGGGCGCGCCTGGGGGGGGGGTAGGCGCGCCCCCTACCTCGTGGCCTCCCTGTTGGTTGCTTGACGTAGGGTCCAAGTCTCCTGGATGATGTTCGGTGAGAAAATCACGTTCCGAAGGTTTCATTCCGTTTGGACTCCATTTGATATTCCTTTTCTTCGAAACCCTAAAATAGGCAAAAACAACAATTCCGGGTTGGGCCTCCGGTTAATAGGTTAGTCCCAAAAATAATATAGAAGTGGATAATAAAGCCCAATAATGTCCAAAACAGTAGATAATATAGCATGGAGCAATCAAAAATTATAGATACGTTGGAGACGTATCAGGCCACCAGCCCATGATCCTCCCCCCCCCCTCGACTAAAGTCATCACAGTGACAATCACCTCCAAGCACCCATCCAGAGAGCCATCTGCCTCTGCAAAGTCCAGGGGAGGGAGCGTGCGTTCTAGCACATCCTCAGACTCCACCCAATTGCTCCACAACCTAGAGGATCAGAAGCTATCTCAAAAGAACCAAATCTCAGAGTGCTCATAGGCATCGTAGCTGAATGTGCAGCCCCATTCCCGGGCGTCCGTGAGGCAGAACCCGGGTCGTTGGACAACTCACGCCCAACATCCTCCCCTCGCGCTTCCGTATTACCTGATCCATCATCCTTATCATGCATATCCATGTAAGTCCCTGCCAGAGCCTCAGCAAAAAGATCGGTGTCCTCAAACTCAATCTCAAGGTTGTATATCTGGCCCCTATGTGTCCACTTAACCACGTCAGGCACAAACTCGATGTCTAGGACACTCACCAGTAGTCGGGCCACCCTGTTAGCTCGGGTAAAGGCCATGTCCACCCTCTCGGTTTTGCCGACCAATATCCCCAAGCTAGCAGCGACCCGAGCATCCTGAAGCGGCTTCGATGGAGCCCCCGAGAATCGCAACCAGGCCTGAGTAAGAGGCTTGCCCTATTGCTCTACCTTCTTCCACTCATGAAACTCAAGGATGCACTCTGTGCCAGGTACTCTGCACAACCCAAAACTCAGAAGACGCTCCAAGTCCTCTATTGTAGGGAAGTCAACCTTATACATATTGGCCTCGAGTCGAATAAGCTCTCACTGAACATTACTTGGAGCTAACTCACTAAGCCTCTGCATAATCTGAGCCTTAGACACATCACCTTTCATGACTTTGACAATCCCCGTGGTCATGCTCTGGGGCTCCTCTGGGATCTCCCTCGCACTAGGAGACTCAAAAAACATCAACTCGGCACAATAAACTCCATAAATGGCAATACTCGGCATCTGATCACGCAGTATCGTGCACTCCCCCTTGTCATGCGCTAGCTTGAGGCAGGTATCACATAACTCAGTCACACATTCAACTATAAAGTGGCCCCTCTCACCACAACGATAACACATCATCTTCTCCTTTTTACGAGCCCACTTGGAAGCTTTAGCAACATCTGTCTTGTCGGCAGCACATCACCCGTCACCAAGGGCTCGGTCTCAGCCTCTCAGGCACCTCAGCATTAGCCAGTGCCGTCACCACATCCATAACCTGACCGGACAATTTCGGCGTATGTCTGGAAGCAGCCACCTCCGAGGATGGCGTCGGCTCCACCACGGCATGCGGTGGAGGTTGGCGGTAACGGTTCCTACCACCGCGACCACCACGATGACCTCGGTAGCCACCTCTCTGCCGGTAATCTGGGCCAGATGCCCCCTCAATAAAGCCTCTCGGGGGCCGTAAAAAGGTATTTCTGTTGTTCCATCACTCTATGATGCATAGCCACGCCCGCCGCCCGCCGCCGACGAGCCACGATGTTGGCCATCACCATAAGCATTGTAACCATCGTCACCCCATTGTCCCCGAGATGGTCCATTACCACCGCGGTTAACTGGGAAACGAGCATGTCCCGCTCCTCCATCGCCCACATGCTCAGGTTGAGGCGGTGGTGCGTGCGTCTGCACCGGCCCAGCCCGTTTTTGCGGCGGCCTGGCAACGAAGTGGGGCGGTGGCGCAGTCCACGGCTGCTGCTCATGCGCCAGCGTCTGTTTGTGAGGCGCCACCACGGCTGCCCCGGGCAGGGGCGGCCTAGCCCTTGCGCATTGCCACACCCCACAACGGCAAGCGCGGGCGCCGGTATGGTCGGCCCAGACACCGGCGGCCTAGGCCCCAGCGAACCACAGCCGCGACCCGCAGCGGCCGGCAGGTCCCAGCGGCCACCTGACGCTTCGGACCCAGCGGAGCACCACCACCACGCCCGGCCGGCACAGTCTCGGCGGCCACCGAAGGCTTCAGACCCGGCGGAGCACCACCACCACGCCCCACCATGGCCGCAAGGGGAGGAATACAAGCCGCACGCCCAGGACCGCACAGGGAAGCCCGACACCACACAGCGTCATCGAACCCTAGGAGGCGGCAAAGACGAGCACTGTGATTGAGGATCGAGCAAAAACATGCACGGTCCGGTGCTCTCAATAGAGGTGGAGTCCAGTTTAGCCTGGGCCTCATACCCAGCTAACCCCGGCCCACTCTGTTTCGCCAATTGCTGGGCCGAAAACCCATCAGCAGGCCGGCCCGCAGTCGCCGCATCCACATCGGTGAAGGAAATATGCCCTAGAGGCAATAATAAAGTTATTATTTATTTCCTTATTTCATGATAAATGTTTATTATTCATGCTAGAATTGTATTAACCGGAAACATAATACATGTGTGAATACATAGACAAACATAGTGCCACTTGTATGCCTCTACTTGACTAGCTCATTGATCAAAGATGGTTAAGTTTCCTAGCCATGGACATGAGTTGTTATTTGATCAATGGGATCACATCATTAGGAGAATGATGTGATTGACTTGACCCATTTCGTTAGCTTAGCACTTGATCGTTTAAGTTTACTGCTATTGCTTTCTTCATGACTTATACATGTTCCTGTGACTATGAGATTATGCAACTCCCGAATACCGGAGGAACACTTTGTGTGCTACCAAACGTCACAACGTAACTGGGTGATTATAAAGGTGCTCTACAGGTGTCTCCGATGGTGTTCGTGGAGTTGACATAGATCAAGAAAAGGATTTGTCACTCTGATTGTCGGAGAGGTATCTCTGGGCCCTCTCGGTAATGCACATCACTATAAGCCTTGCAAGCAATGTGACTAATGAGTTAGTTGCGGGATGTTGCATTATATAATGAGTAAAGAGACTTGCCGGTAACGAGATTGAGCTAGGTATTAGGATACCGATGATCGAATCTCGGGCAAGTAATATACCGATGACAAAGGGAACAACGTATATTGTTATGCGGTTTGACCGATAAAGATCTTCGTAGAATATATAGGAACCAATATGAGCATCCAGGTTCCGCTATTGGTTATTGATTGGAGACATGTCTCGGTCATGTCTACAAAGTTCTCGAACCCGTAGGGTCCGCACGCTTAAAGTTCCGTGACGATCGGTATTATGAGTTTATATGTTTTGATGTACCAAATGTAGTTCGGAGTCCCGGATATGATCACGGACATGACGAGGAGTCTCGAAATGGTCGAGACATAAAAATTGATATATTGAAAGCCTACATTTGGACATCGGAAGAGTTCCGGGTGAAATCGGGATTTTACCGGAGTGCCGGAGGGGTTACCGGAACCCCCCGGGGATTATGGGCCTTATTGGGCCCTAGTGGAGAGAGAGAGGGGTCGGTCAGGGCAGGCCGCGCGCCCCCTCCCCCTCTGGTCTGAATTGGACTAGGAGAGTGGGGGGCGCCCCCCTTTCCTTCTCCTTCTCCCCTTCCTTTCCCCCTGGCGCGTCCTCTAGGGCCGGCCGACCTCCCCCTTGCTCCTTTATATACGGGGGCAGGGGGCACCTCTAGACACACAAGATGATCATTGATCTCTCCCAGCCGTGTGCGGTGCCCCCCTCCACCATAATCCACCTCGGTCATACTATAGCGGTGCTTAGGCGAAGCCCTGCAACGGTAGCTTCATCAACATGGTCACCACACCGTCGTGCTGATGAAACTCTCCCCCGAGCTCTATTGGATCACGAGTTCACGGGACGTCACCGAGCTGAACGTGTGCTGAACGCGGAGGTGTCGTACGTTCAGTAATGAGGATCGGTCGATCGTGAAGACGTACGACTACATCAAACGCTTCCGCTTAACGGTCTACGAGGGTACGTGGACGACACTCTCCCCTCTCATTACTATGCATCACCATGATCTTGCGTGTGCGTAGGATTTTTTATTTAAATTACTACATAACCCAACAATCGGGCCCAACAGAGCCCAGCAAAAAATTCAAACGCTGGATCCGCGCTTCGCGGATCTCAGCCGACCGGCCGGCCGCCGGCACCGCCGCCACTGGCTTTTTCTTCTTCTTTCTCTGAACCATCTTCCAAGCTCCCGCCTCGAAAAAATCTGACAAGGTAGGTTTCGGAAGACTCACCTTGGGTAGAGGACCGCGCCGAGGCCGGATCGCCGATGCCGCCGTACGACGATGGACGACTCGCCGGACTATCTCAACGTTATCCTCCTCCTTCAGTCTCGGCCTAGCCGGATCATCATGGGGGATCGCCAAGTCGACGAGCAACGCCACCTCGTTCTCGGAGTATCCAACCCTGAACGCCTCACAGATCGCGTCCGACGGCGTCGAAGAACTCGCTGGCGGCTCCTCGCCATCCGAGTCGCCGTCTGAGTCGTCCATGTCTCCGGCGCCGTCCCACAATGCCCAGAACCGCCCCCAACCCGCCGTTCCCCGGCGAATGAGGCCACCTGTGGCCGTCGCCCGTAGAGTCGCCCCACTCATGTCCCGTACAGGCAAGGGATGTGGCTCGACTTTATTTACAAAGAAGTTAGGGGAAAAGATCAAAATGAGAGGCTTGGCGAAATCGATGCAACTACGAATATAAGTGAACTCCAGTTGACTTTCTCGTGTCAAACACCTAGAAACAAAATTAGTTAGCAAAATAACATGACGGTAATATGTAAAGACCAAAAAATTTGTCCAATACATAATTTTGTCAATCAAAAGAATCGTGTCCACTTATAAGGCACTAATAATTCCTTTGTAGACAATATTTGTAGGAACAGCATGATCACCATCTACCACGATTTTCAAATCTTTCCGAGATGTCACTCGTGACACAGCCACATATGACTGTCCATGAGAAAACACGGGGTTTGGCAAATGTAATGAAGCGGATTTGAGCAGTAATTTCATCCTTGCATAAGTATGTATTGACATCTTTAAGCAGCGAATCGTCTATCCGTCAAACCCTAGAATATGCACATAAAACATCAATCATAGGAACCGACCATTCTTAACGAATCAGACTTGCAGTACACAAATGAGCAATAAAACCTCGTTTGGTTGCTAACATAGAAACACCGAGAAGCAAAAAGGAATAGCTAGATCGAGTTATATGAATAAACCGGCTCAAAGCCAATACAATGAAATTTCTCTCACCAAACGAGGTAAAAGAAGAAATATATGTTAGATAGAATAAACAATTTTCCCGCCTTCTCCCCATTCTCCCCAAAAGAAGCCAATGGACAAAGCCTGCTTGGCGAACATTGGGGGTGAGGTGACCCCCGCGTGGCTCGTTGTGGCGGCCCTAGACGGTGTGAGATGACTCGACAATGGTGACATGTTATTTTCGAAATATGCCCTAAAAACAATAGTAACATTGTTATTATTCCTTTTTCATGTTTAATACATCTATGACGTATTTATAATTTTTGTTAAGTTCATATTATATTTACATCAATTATACATGTTTTGACATAATTTTATATTATTTTGAATTTTTTATTGGACTAACATATTAATCTAGGGCCAAAGGCATGCTGCTATCTTTCAGTGTTTTTGACTATTTCAGAAATAGATACTTTTGGAGCTCGAAAATTTAGGAAAAATTGTGACAATTATTTTTTATACTAAAGAGATCACCAACTAGAAGATGGGCCAGAGGAGGGGCACATGGTGGCCACATGGGCACCCCCTAGCTGTGTGGTGGTTGTGTAAGGCGGTTTGCATCGCCCTTCGGTCAAAGCCTTACTCAAGAAGTTTCTAAATCCACCCTAAGAAAAATATATTCATCGGAGTTACGAATCTCCGATAATCTATAAAATGGAGAAACGACTCAAAATACAACACAGAGGAAAATTGCAGAAAAATATCGTCGAAGAGATGATCCAATCTTGAAGGAGGCTCTCGCCCTCTAGGGGCCATGAACATCATGAACCAAAAGGGAGAAACCTCTCCACCTATGGGAGAGGCCAAAAAATTGGTGTCCTGTAGCCGCGAAAGTTATGGGAGAACCGGTCGGCCACCAGAGGCCTACATCCATGTCCTGGTGAGTGATATCCCACAAGTGTAGGGGATCTTTCGTAGCTATTTTGATAAGTAAGAGTCGAACCTGACGAGGAGCAGAGGGAATTGGTTGATAAAAACTAGCAAAAGTTTACTACAAAGCTGCAAAAAATGTTTGACGCTTTGTTTGAAAGCAAGAGTAATTACAAGAAAGTAAATAACAACAAAGGTGCAACAGTGCAATAAGTGGCACAATCCTTAATTGTGCTAAGGACAAGCCGGTGTTTTTTTGCATGGTCAATTCATTCTCGAGGACACAAAGGAGTTTCACCAAGTTGCTTCCATCAAGATTCATTGAGTCACTATTCATTATTTTGATAATTTGTTGTGCGGTGAAATCTATGATAACTATTGTTCTCACTTGAACAACACAACATACTTATGATTATACCATCTGCTCAATCATCTGCAAATGCAAGAAAAAAAATTAAGACAACATCTAACTATAGCCATAAACTTCGGGGTCCCAACAACCCCTCATGCAATAGTTCATAAGCTTAGTGTCGTGATTTTTTCACGACATATGTCCTCGTGAAAGGACTTAGTTGTGAGGCCATCACTGCTAGGTGATTGCTTGAATGGGGTTGATCGGAATCGAGAAACAAGGATTTACCCAGGTTCGGCCCCTCACGGTGGAGGAAAAAGCTTATTCTTGATTGATTGATTTTGATGATGATGATCTCGATTACAAGGATGTAACTTGGCTAACCTACTACACGAGAGCTTGTAACTTGATATTTTCTGCCTCAGGGGCTCCTCTTTATATAGGTTAAGACTTTGGGTCTACAAGAGAGGGTCGCATTGCAACCCGTATGCTAATACACTTCCTACTTATCTTATTCCCTAGGTAAGGAAAGCTCCAGGCGACTTATCCTTCTGGGTTGTCAAGCCGTCGTCTTTAAGTGTTGGGCCTCAAGCCGACCCACTCTGTCAAGCCGCCGTGCCAGTCTTGATATCTTCGACGCCTTTGACCCGTCCTGAGTCTTGTCCGTAAGTCGCCAATTGAATGACCTGGCCCATCATGGAGGGTCATATCGTGGGGTTATATCCCCAACACTTAGGATATGGTAATTTCTGTTACTCCAGCCACCTGTCGATGAATAAACTAATCACACTATGCTCTCCTCCAGGGCCTTAAAAGTGAAGTGATATGAAGTCGACATTCGCACATCATCACTAGAGAATTGCAGCACAAACACAATATCAAACATTAAAATAGATTCAACTTCACAAGATTACTAGCATCATGGTTTATTTTTTCCTAAAAACTATGAATTATTATTTGATAATTTTGAACAATTTATTTGGAGAAAACAATATAAAAGCAGATAAAAAAATACTCCCTCCGCTCACTTTTATAAGTCATTTCAGACAACTCAAAATAAGTTGTTTTGCATATTATCTGAAATGTTTTCAAGGTCTTATAAAAGTGAACAGAGAGAGTAGGAAAAGCCGGACCTAAACCATCTAGAAGGTTCGCAAAACTGCTAAAAATGGACTAGAATATAGAAGGTTCCAAAGGCTGGATTTGTAAAACGTACAAGTGGCTTAAATGAGCCGGCCCATCTTCATCTCGCCCGCGCACGCTCTTATGCGAACCAAGTACATTTGGACGTAATGAGCGTCCAATAGGATTTGCACACACAAGCCCACACCGTAAAAAGACACGAATCATGACAATTGTTTCGAACGGTTTGAGACTTAGAAAGATCTTTTCTTTTGATTTGAGGGAGAGTTAGAAAGATCTTAGAATTGCAGGAAACTCGGAACATACTACTATTCCCAGCTGAAAAGAAGAGGAAGATCGTAGAATTCTTGGTTATCTTATCTTTTTTGGCAAACTCCCAGCTATGTGGCAGAGAGCTCCTATACAGGCGCGTTTAGCGCCGCTTGTGCTCGCTGGCGCTCACGCACTCACGACCTGGGCCTGGCCCAACAAGGCGCGTAGGTCTGCTTTGTTCACTTGCTTAAAAAATATATTTGCATGGTTCGCCCTCAGTCGATCAGTGACCTGCTTCGTTTGCTCTCGAAAGAGTCTCCTGTGATCTGGTCAACCGTCGACTTAAACAAATGAATCTAAAAAAATCGTAAAACATAAATGGACATGTAAATTTGAAAAAACTGTGGATTTGAGAAAAAATCATAGATTAGTAAATCGGTTCACAAATACAGTATACTTTTTCTATTTTTGAAAAAATTTAAAAAACTCTAGAAAATTTCATAGTATTGAAGAAAGGTTGCGGATTTGAAAAAGTTCACGAACTCGAAAAAACTCGTGGATTTGAAAAAAGTTCGCACACTTGAAAATTTTCATGGATTTGTAAAAAAATTCGTGCGATTTGAAAAAAGTTCACAAATTTGAAAACAGTTCATGCATTCTGATTTGATTTTTTTACAAAATGTAAAATAGTTCATACATTTGAGAAAAACAGTGGAAAAATAAAATGAAAAATAAAAACAAAAAGAAAAATACCGATTGGAAAACTGAAAAAAAGATCGTATGTTTCCCAAAACCGGCCGGAAGCTTCTAGAAGGTCTATAAAACCGGCTGGGATGATTCGGAAAAAACAAAAGCAGCGACTGGCTGGGCCATTCAAGAGCTGTGCGCGTTGTGGAAATGAAGGAGAAAATGCAGTTGTGAAAGAGAGAAAAAAATATTAAATGGGCCGGGCACCGGTGGAGCGGGGCGAGGTGCGCCGGTTTGTCGAATGAAGGCGCTAAATTGGGTTCAGCTATTCCTGCTACTACCTTTTTTTTTCTCTATTCAGCTAGGCATGCCAACTTTCCCGCCATTCAGCTATCTGGGCATGCCAACTTTCCCGCCATTCACCAAAGTCCAGCGAACGCGTACCGAACCAACAACCAGCCTGGCAAGTCGGCCCAGTCCAGCGGAGCCTTTTTCTTAACCCGTTCGCTCTCTTCCTCTTCTCCCCGGCCGCCACCACCCTGTCTCCTCTTCCGCCTACCCCCCGCCCCCGTATAAAAACCCTAGCGAAAAACCCCCAAATCCCCCCACCATTCCCACCACCCGCCCGCCTTCTCCGCGCGATCCCGCTCAAACCGAAACCAATCCCGTTCAACCAAAAGGCGACCGCGCCGAGCGACGACCCAACCCTAGGCCCAGGCGAGGCGTCGTCGGCGGCGGCCGCGGTCGATCGGGTTGCAATGGCGGCGGTGGGTGCGGCGGACGGGGACCAGCGGTGGCTCGTGGAGTGCCTGACGGCCACCCTCGACACCGCCCGCGAGGTCCGCGCCTTCGCCGAGGAGTCGCTCCGCCAGGCCTCCCTCCAGCCAGGTTCGCCTTCGCCGGCCCTCGCTCAGTAACCGTCCTTGCTGGATCGAGGCCATTTCCGCTCCGAGTTGGTGGCCACGCTCTGTTGACGATTTGAGAGTGCGAGAGCGTCGAATTCGATCCCTCCTAGATGCGCCAGCGGCTGCTTTGCAGTGTCCTAAAGCTCCCGTGCGCCATCCCACTGCTGTTAAGGAGACGGCTGGCAGATGCAATTGCCTAAATACTACCCTTGGAGCTGCTTAACTTCTGTTACTGCAACTGCTCTTGACCTGTTGTGCTGACCACCATTGCAGTAGTGGAGTAAATTACACAGAACCAACACCTTTGAGACAGCCTAGTGGAAAACAGCCGGCTTGAACTTTTTTTCTCTCCAGAAAACCACCATTCTCGGGGCGTACCGTTGCAGATGGCACCGGATTGACTGCCTTTGACTTGAGCTAAACAACCAAAGTAATGGCCCTGAACCACTGTCAGGGCAGATGTGGCATCTCACATGGACAATACACGGAATTAGGCTCCACCATATCCTTTTCCATTTCTTTCCCTTCTCTCTACTCTCCCCAAAATAATTACCCCTGACCATCGGTTGAGGGCGTGCGCCCATCGGAGGAGGATTGGTGCGTGATGCGATGATGGAGGGTGAAGGACAAAATCCTGGACTGCAAGTCACTAGTGTGCCTCTTCGGCTCAGAGTTTCTCTCCTAGCAGTCCATGAAAGATGGCATTGCCTTCAGCTTGGTTCTGCTGGCCCTGAAGCGGCAGCACTCACTCCTCGAAGGCATGGTTCTGCTAGACTTTCTGTCCTGCCCGAAGTCCTCCGTGTGCTTTGCCCAGATGGTGCCATGAATGCTGCCATGTGGTTGTGCAGGATGATGACATGGTGGTTAGACGTTGAGAGCTCCCCAAGGAGCACCACGAGCGAGGCCCACATGCCGCCCCCGTCGCAGAAGGCCTCGAAGAGCGGCTACATGTGGTGTTTTCATTAGCCTCCAGGATGTCTGGAGGGCGTGGAGAAAATCTTATCTTATACTCACTCCGTCCCATAATATAAGAACGTTTTTCAAAAGCAATTGATCAAGGGGAAATTCCCATAGGGTTGGAACGTGAAGGCAAAAGTAATTGCTCCAAAACTCACGGGAAAAGAAGAGTGCGTCAAGCTGGATGTTTGTCGGTTTAGCAAGTGCGAAATTCCAGCAGTGGGGCTGGCGGTGTGGATGGAGGCCGCGAACTGCATGGTGACCGTTGTTATGTTGCCCTTGAGGACCTGTATCTTTTGGCGCTCTAAAGTAGCTGTCACATTTCTCTCCTTGTGGCGCTCCAATCATGGCTGGTGATGGTTGATGCATGCTGCACATCGCCAGAGCCAGAAGGGGACATGTGTATGCATATGTACACCCATTAATTCTTGTAAGAAAGCATAAACTACGATAAACTGGAAAATAGCTAGGGAATTCGCAAAATCTTGAACTTTACACCCATTCTGGTAAACCTGGCTCCGGCACTGATGCCGCCTGTGGAGAAGGGGGGGTGGGGGGGGTGGGGGTGTGGGGAGTGAGAGTGAGAGATTTTTGTTGTTGTTGCTAGGACCAACTTCTATCTTGATGAAAGGTTTCATTACAAGGCTCCATTTGCCATTGTGGTGGTTTACTACTTACATTTCCATTGGAAGCATCATCTTTGGGCCCTAATCCATGATGTCATTTTACTACTCATGCTTTTCAACCACATAAGAACCATATAGTTTGGTTTTGTAGCATCCCGAGTTCCTGACTCATGCCCTCTTACTCAGTTCTTGTGGGTTCTTGAGTTATGGTTTTTGCTGCATGGTAGCTCATAGCCTCTGACTACCTAACTGCTGGAACAAATTATTTGAATTGGTCATTATCTTGAGACATGAAGTGTATTTTCACTCACTAATCTCCTGCTGTCAGCTGACAATTTCGTGGTTTTGCTATAATGTTTCCTCAGGATATGGAGCTGCCCTCACGAAGGTCACAGTCAACAAGGAGGTCCTGTTTGGGCTACGTCAGATATCCTCAGTCTTTTATTTGCAGTTTCTTTTCATGGGAACTCTGTTGTATACACTGTATTTTTGTTAGACTTGGCGTCACTTGTTGGACAATCTTGTTGTTGTTTGTTGGTCCTTTACTTCCTGCTACCTAGCTGCTGTTTTGTTAAAGCAGTTCATCAAGCAGCACTGGGAGGAAGACGAAGACAATTTTGTGCCTCCTGTTGTTTCCGCCTCAGAAAAGGTACTTAGGTTATCCCCTGTTCTTTGTTGAATGCAACAAATTAGGACTCAGGTCATAGCATACTCCTGATGTCATTTCCCATTGCTTTTGGCTTGTTGAAACAAATGGAGCTGATTGCTTGTTCTTATCTCACAAAAAACAATAACATGCTTTGAAAATACACATTAGATGGTTGTGTGAAGGGGTTATGGTATCCACACTAGTAGAGTAAATGCTCTGCTCAAAACTCACGTTTGCCTGAATTGATCATTGATTATTCTATGGCATATGGCAGCACATCTAATACCGTTGTTAAAACACCAGAAAACATGTGCTTACTGTGTTAATTATTTTTATTTCATTGTTGTCGAGTTCTTAGTATTTGACATTGTTTTCACCCTTATTCCTCATCAGGTTGTTATACGTCAACTCCTTCTTACCTCACTGGATGATTCTAATGGGAAGATTCGTACTGCCATTGGCATGGCTGTAGCAGCTATTGGGCAGAATGATTGGCCAGAAGACTGGCCTGAGTTACTTCCATTTATCTTGAAGTTAATTGGTGATCAAAGCAATGGGAATGGAGGTACGTGGGTATTTTGTTTTCTCCCAGTATTTTCAAATCAGGATATACAGGCTTGTTTGGAAGCCTTGAACTTGAACTAGGAGACATCAGCTTCTGACCAGCATAAGCTCCTCCAAATGGTCACATTTGGAAATACACAAAAAAGATTATTCATTGGAAAGAGGTCTACAAAGACTTGGGAAAGCGTCGGCATTTGCTGGCTTATTTGGCAAATAGAGTACGTTATAAGAAATTAATCGGTAGCAGAACAGCTTCTTTCAATAGCTAACTTCTACTATGAGAAGCTTGTGGAGGCTTCTTAATACAAAAAGAGGGCTTCGGATTCCCGGAGAAGCTCTAAAAGCTGCACCCTTTCAGGAGACCTTGGACTTCTTATTGCTTTAAAGTGAAGCTCAGGTTGTGGCAAATAGGGCACACAATTATGTATCTAAAGAAGTTCAAAACATCTCCCTTCTGCTCATACTCATGTCATGCTAAATCCAAACCTTATTGGAACATGAACTACAATCTATGTCACATGTCTACAAACATGGGTAGTTGACATGACAATATGCATTCATGGTGATGCTGGGAGATCATTTTTTCAAAAGAAATCTAACAAGTCAGCTTTTAGTAATGCTATATCTTAACAATTGTATGATACTATATTTTTTTGCCTAAAAACAGTATGCTTCTTTTGAAACAGATTATGTAAATTTTCAGTAAAATGCCAATTTAATCTTCTAACACTACTGGTACATCATTATTCACAATTTTTTCAAGTTTGTTTAAACATAACTGTGCCCTTTTCTGCATCAATGAGGACCTGAAATATGTCACATCAGATTAACTTGTTTTTGTGCTTTGAATCTGTTATAGTGTTCATTCCGAGAACTATTATGCCTTAGTCAAACCAAAAAGGCACTTACAACATCATCTGTAAGTTCTCCTGTTTTAGGCTCCACTCTGTCGATAGTTGTTTGATTATCACTGTTGTGTTGGGGTTCTGCCAGACCTTGGCCCTAACTAAGCTCCACTGTTGGTGCTAGATAGCCCCAATCTGCGTTTCTTCTCAGGATGCTCATGTAGCCCAGACATTTTGAATAGAAATTATGAAAACTATGGTTATTTTCACTTTAGAATTCCATGGTTGCTGTTATCCTGAAAGCTTTGGCGTACTTTCCATGGCAGTTCGTGGAGCATTAAGATGCCTAGCCCTTCTATCAGATGATTTGGATGATACTTGTATTCCAAAACTAGTGCCAGAGCTATTCCCATCATTGTACAGAATAATATCATCTCCACACGTAAGTTTGTTACTGTTCACTCCTTTTTTTAGGGACTATTTATGGAGACAATGCAATATGTTCTCACCCATTTTGAAAAACAGCTGTATGAAAATTCTCTTCGTTCAAAGGCTCTTGGAATAGTCCATTCGTGTATTTCCATGCTTGGATCAATGAGTGGTGTTTACAAGGTAGTTTTATAGCTTATGCTGCAGTATTTCTGCCGTTTCTTCACATTATGGAATATGAACTGAGGTGATTTGCTGGCACAGAGAGAGACTGTCAATTTGATGACTTCAATGCTTGATCCACTTGTGGAGCAATTCTCTATAATTTTAAATTCACCGGTGCTGTCCCCAAATCCTGATGACTGGAGTATGCAGATGGAGGTATGCCTCATACAACTGTCTTGTAAGATTGATGGCTTCCATTATTTGTAGTTGTGAAATCCTATGCTTTTCTGATGATCAGGTGCTGAAGTGTTTACTCCAGCTTATCCAGAACTTCCCTAGACTACCTGAAGCTAAAATTTCTGGCAAGTATAATACACTATTAGCTTTGCTCTTACTCTTCTGCCTTTCTGATTAATGGGCCAATTTTGTACAGCTGTTCTTGGGCCTCTGTGGCAGACCTTTGTTTCATCCTTCAAGGTCTATCACCTGTCAATCATTCAAGCTTCAGAGGATGCTGATAATGTGGGCTATGATTCTGATGGTAGTGAAAGAAGTCTCGAATCCTTTGAGATTCAGGTAATTTCATGCATCCTCTATTTCTATTCCATTGGTAATTTCGTTCTAGTTACTTTTCTCTTTTATTGTACTGTAGTCCATTTGGCGCCTTTGCTTGCGTGTCTTTTACCATATTCTCATATTTTCCAGTTATTTGAGCTATGGACAACAATTGTGGGAAATTCTATGTTAGCAAAGGTATCCCTTTGTAACAACATACATTTTGTGCATCTTTTTTCTTGTAATAATTGTCTCTGCTGTCACACTAGGTTATTGCAGGAAACATTAAAGAGCTAGCATACTACACTATATCCTTTCAACAGATAACTGAGGAACAGGTATGTGAACTGGTTGATACATGGCTAGTATATATATCTGATCTTACATAAGCAAAAATTATCGGCATGCTAGTTTTTTTGCTTGAAATTCAAACATATCTATTTATTTTGTTATTCTAGGTGCAAAACTGGTCACGTGATGCTAACCAGTATGTTGCTGATGAGGATGATGTAACTTATAGCTGTCGTGTGTCTGGTATGAGCTGAAATGTTGCTTCTGTTTGTCATTTTTATTCAATCTATATTAACAGTGGAATGTTTTAGTGCCCTTGTTTAGTACTCCCTCTGTAAACTAATATAAGAGCGTTTAGATCACAGTGATCTAAACGCTCTTATATTAGTTTACAGAGGGAGTACTCCCTCCGTCCCAAAATTCTTGTCTTAGATTTGTCTAAATATGGATGTATCAAGTCACGTTTTAGTATTAGATACATCCGCATCTAGACAAATCTAAGACAAGAATTTTGGGACGGAGGGAGTAATAAACTAAAATTATATTATTGTAGGCTTGCTCATATTAAACAATCAACATTGAAATGTCTTTGCTTGCTTCCATCTTTTGCTTGGGGGTAAACAACCATGTTCATTACAAGAGACACAGATTTAAAATCTCCTCTTAAATAGGAATTTGTCAAACACAAGACGTTTTCCTCACATGCTCATGGTTTCAGGATCTCTTTTGCTGGAAGAGATAGTCACTGCTTACGAGGATTACGGAATTGATGCAATTTTGGAAGCTTCACAAGTTTGTTTTCGTGAATCACGTGAATTAAAACAAGCGGGTTCTGCCGACTGGTGGAGAGTGAGTTGTTAGCTTTTGAAAAAGTTCTAAACGAAATCACCGCTTAAGATCTTAGCTCTTATCAACTATCAATAATGCTACTCTAATTATGTTCCTCACTATTTTGGTGATGTATTTAGACTAAGTCAATTTGGTGAATCTTGTTTGACGAAAGTTCTAAGTTGCTCCCCTTAAGTTGTCTTGTTTAGTAGTTAGCCATATTTGAATCTGTTGTTTACTCCTTTTATTACCCTCCAAGTATTGTAGTGTCTTTTGCAGTTGATGCTATCTAATACATCATGTGTTTGTGTGCCAGCTTCATGAAGCATCACTTTTTGCTCTAGGTTCACTATCAGAACATCTGTGTGAAGCACAGGTTGGTTTAATTTTGTTGCTGTGCTGATTAGTTTCATTAACTCATTGCTCTTCTGTTGGCAAGATCCATCCACTTTTTATATAGGTTTCCAATGCCACTTTACTACCTTGATCTTACAATTGAGCACTTTTGGGGATGATGTGGCATGTTTAGTCTGCCACCTTGGATAGCCTGTAATAGTATGACTTGGTATCTCTCAAAAACTGCAAATGAAAGGGAACGCCCCTGTGAATTGGAGAGAAATAAATAATTAAATCTGCTTAAAATTGACACCAAGTCATTACTCACTTTGATACACTTTTCAATTGTTTTTCTTTTCTTTTCGCCATCTTTCTGCTTCTGCTTCCGCCTGAGTCGAACTAGGCCTGAGCTTGTTAGTCCCCATGGCCCATAGTTAATTGTCACGAGAAGCTTACATGTGCTATCCAACCTACCGACTGAGTGAGTCAGTTGTAGCTTGACTGTATGTTGGCCTGGAGGTTGACCATATTGATGTGAACACTAATGCAACTTATAATAGGCAGCCGATTGCCTGTCACCATGAACACATTCTTGCACTGTGATGTGCGGCATCATGTGCTTGCACATGCAGCCACATTCGCAGCACAATCCACAACAGCTTTGTCACCAGCACCGTTGTCCACCTAATCACCTTCATGAGCCCAGCCTTTGCTGCAGAGGGAGAGAGCGCTGGCGCTACGGCAAGGCCGTGCGAAGAAACCCCTGGTGCTGTAGGGAAGTTGATGAAGTGGCGTCACCAAGTTTAAGGTCTTGTTTAGTGAGATTAGAGAAGAGTGCAAAGGAACCCCTGGTGCTGTGGGGAAGTTGATGAAGTGGCATCACCAAAACTAAGGTCTTGTTTAGTGAGATTAGAGAAGAGTTCTTCGACCAAGCTGGATAATGGGTGTGGCCGCAGTAGGATCCAGAATATGGGTTTGAGAAGAGTTCTTTGGAGCAAAGAAGGATTAGCCATGTGTAAGCCAATGTTTGTCAAGCATGCCATTGCCCTAGTCCATGGTCTTGTCTAGTTTGTTAGAGAGTGTAGTCGAATACTATCTAACCTGCCATGACTATATAACACTTTTCCAGGGAAAGAGCACACCCCGCAGGTTTATAGTCCAAGGCATCATGGTGTATTTAATACAATCCTCATTTTAGTAATCTCCACATGCCAAACTCAATATTCAAACAAATTGCAAATCAGATGCTCTGCGTACGAGTTAGTGTTGTTGATTGATTGCAAACTAGAAAATCCTGAGAATTTCATGCAGCCAATTATCCTTTACCACATGAGCCGGCCCATATTCGCAATTCTGTTGACGATTCAAAATGTACGCACATGCCAAAATTGTCTGCTAATTGGCCTGGTTGCAGTGGCAATATTTTTTTTGTTATTACATGTAGTGGTCTCACGTTAAGGCTGGATAAGTCCCTTTGCACATTCAGATAGTTAAATCCCACTTATCGAGGCGTTTGGCTCTGTGTGTCAGCTAGACAGATGTGCTTGTGAGTTGTTCTTTTGTACTGGGTAGGGTAGTGGGCCCAGATGCAATTTTGCCTTTTTCCTTTTTTCAGTTATTGAAATCAATAATAGAATTTGTGAGTCTTTTATTCATTAAGTGCTTTCTGATTGTTTAGGATTCTGGTTACAATGTGCGAGATTTACTTGAGCAGATGGTAACTGATATTGTGGGAACAGGTATCTTTGCTTTGGTTTGGAAAATTGTATATCTTCCTATGCTATTTACTAATCTTCTGATTTTTAGGGGTGCACCAGTACCCATTTCTTCATGCACGTGCATTCTCTGTTGTGGCCAAGTTCTCTTCATTGGTGAACTTCCTTAACCTTACCTCCTTTTCCCTATATTTATTGCTATATGTTCAGTAAAGCTGATTTGGGAAAAAAATGTCAGATAAGTAAGGGGATCTGTGAACAATATCTATGCAATGCTGCTCATGCAATTGCCTCAGATGTGTAAGCCCATGAACTTATATGTTGTCCTATTCCTGACACAATGGAGAACTGTATTCATTGGTGCGATATTTGTTTGGCAGGCCACCACCAGTTAAAGTAGGAGCATGTAGGGCACTGGCTGAACTTCTACCGGAATCTAATCAAAGTTCAATGCCAAACAACATTATGGGCATACTCTCATCTCTTGTTGATCTTCTGAGGCAGGTAATGTTGTATACTTGTATATATAATTGTAAACTTACCTGCTTCGACTTCTTGAAGGAAATAAGTACATGGAAGTTTTACGGCAGGCATCTGATGAAACACTGCATCTTGTTCTAGAAACCCTCCAATCAGCCATTAAATCTGGTCTGTCAACTACTCAACACACTTATCAATGCATACTATAGTAAAATATGTGTATGGTATATTGATAATTAAAGTTTTGTTTGCCCATAAGATCAACATCTTTCCACTTGATATGTAGGTGGTGAACAATCAACATCAATCGAGCCAGTCATCTCTCCTATCATACTAGATGTATGGGCCCAACACATTGCCGACCCATTCATCAGTATTGATGCTGTAGAAGTTCTAGAGGTAAGTTCTCGTCAGAATCTGCTGGTCTATCCACGACTTCTCTTATTTAATTTCTCATTATTGTATGATTGTGGTTCATGTTTAAATGATACTCCAATCTGACTTCATATTTTGAACACATTATCAATGATGTACACCAAGAAGCTTTTGAAATTTAATTGTTACAGTTTACAAATTGAGATTGGTCTGACAGATGTTATGTGTTCCTGGAAATTGGAACTATTATGTCCAAATATCTGTAAGATGGCAAATGGGAATTTACAAAAGGAGATTTTCTTTATGGATTAATGCTTACGTATATTTTTCTGTAATATTTCTCCTGAGTATCGATTAATTTTGACTACCAATGAGCATGCATGAGTTCTGCATGATTTTTCTTTATCGTGGCTGTTTTGTGTATTGTTTAGGCCATTTACAAGAACTTACCTGTGTATCTCTTATCATAATGTCGGCAATTTTGTACACATTTTTTTGGTTATTGCAACCCATAAAATTGCAGCCTACCTAACAGGATCCCTTAGTTTTTAGGCCATCAAGAATGCTCCTGGATGCTTAGAACCGCTTGTGTCCCGGATTCTTCCAACAATAGCGACAATTTTATCAAAAGTAAGATGCTAAAGCCAGTGTTACATCATTGTCATGATTTTTCTGCATTTGCCCGCAAAATGCAAATCTTATTTGTGGTTCATTTGCTAGTCCAAGATCCAGCCCGATGGACTAGTTGCAGGTTCACTGGACCTCCTGACGATGATACTCAAAGTATGTCTTCATAGTCCACGTTTCCTAAGTTCAATGTAGTTAAAGGAAAATATTATTGTAAAAATACTGTATAAACTTATTAATGCCAATCTTGATGCTGTTGTGTAAATTTCAGAATGCTCCAGCTGCTGTGGTTAAGGCAGTGTTTGACACATGCTTTACATCTACCATTCAGATTGTTCTTGAAAGTGATGACCATGGAGAGATGCAGGTAAATGATTAGATCATTCAAGTATAGTTGACATATTTTGTTTGGATTTATTATTGATATGCTACTTTATTGCCAATTCAGAACGCGACAGAATGTTTGGCAGCATTTATATCAGGTGGCCGGCAGGAGTTGCTTGTTTGGGGTGGTGAACAAGGAAGTACATTGAAGATGCTACTTAGTGCAGCTTCAAGGTAACTGAAGATTGCGTATATTTAACTTACTGTGGGAAAAGCAGTTACATAGTTCTTAATTTATTGCACATACTTCACCAGCAATCAAAAGGAATTTGATAAAAGTGAACAACTAACCATTAGCCACTTAGCCTTGCTGAAGTGTGATGCTATAGTAAACTGCTTCTTGCATATTCCTGATGCAGTGTTTGCTTTGATATTTACCCGCATGCTTATGCCGTGGTTCTTCATTGTCTTAACAGGCTTTTAGATCCAGAATTGGAAAGTTCAGTGTCACTTTTCGTTGGGAGTTACATTTTACAACTTATTTTACATCTACCTTCACACCTATCTCCCCACATTCCGGAGCTTATTGCTGCCATTGTGAGGCGTATGCAAACGAGCGACATTGCAGGATTGAAGAGCTCTCTTGTTGTTATAATAGCC